>NW_024412417.1:47083800-47159991 GCF_014898765.1 Herpailurus yagouaroundi | reverse complement strand
TGGGTGGTTGGATGGATTGATGGATGGGTGGATAGGTGGGTGGGTGGATGGATGGGTGGGTGAATGGGTAGATGGATGGGTGGATGGGTGGGTGAGTGGATGGATGGACGGGTGGATGGGTGGGTAAATGAGTAGATGGGCTGGTGGGTGGGTTGAGTGGACGGATGGATGGCTGGGTGATGATGCGTGGATGGACGAATTGGCCCATGATGAGTGACAGATGGGTGAATATATTAGTGATGATTGGCTGCACTGGTGGATGGGTATAAGATGTGGCTCCTGTCATTCTTAAAGCCAACACAATGGCGGAAGGGGTTTTCTTATGGGCTGCACTTGTTGGAAATAATCACCTCCTTTTCATTAGGGGAGTTGATGACCACCCCCTTCCAGATGCTGGCTTTTGCCTCCATGCTGTGTGCTTTGGAACCTAAATTCTTTCATAATTGTGTCCCTGTATATTTGGGATTAATCCGCAGTTACTGTTCTGAATACATTTTTTAAATCACTGAAGTGCTGTCCAGAAAGTCACTTACGGCTTGCATGCATCAGAGAGAGAGGAGCAGGAGGGAGGTGGCAAAAGCTGTGTCTTCTGTCCCCCTCTGGGGGCCCCGGAGCTAGTGTTGGTTCTGGCTGGCTCGGGCCGGTCAGCTTCCTCTCCTGAGTGGCGTGGCGGCCACTCTCAGGAGCTGGCTGGTTGGTTGGGGTGGCCGTACCCCGGATCCCCAGGGTGGTGAGTGCCCCATGGAGGGGACAGTTCCCTGGATGCTGCATCAGCCGGCCTCCTCCTTGAGGAGAGGGAGGGAGAGCTGTCCCAGTTGATGGTAAGGGTCCCATGAGAAGGGGAGGCGAGCGGTCCAGGAGGAAGCACAGCCTTAGTGACAGACGTGGGTTTGAGTCCCAGCTGCACCCGTTTGAGTCAGGGGACACCTCCCTCCTTTGCAGGGATGGTCTGGGCTCCAGCCTCCCCATTTTCCAAGCCCAGCCTGGGGCCCGCCTGTGGGCAGACATGCACCACATGTCACACCGCGGGCAGCCAGTCGGAGTGTTGGGCAAGGCCACTGACCTTGGATGGATGAACCACGGGGCCGACGAGCTGGGTGGGGCATCGGCATGTCCTCGGGCCAGGTCCTCGAGGGCCAGAAGAGGAGCATTTGCAGAGGCAGGCCCCCACGATTCAGCAGGCTCCAAGGTCGCACGGCCCTGCTGTGGGGCTGCTGCAAGCTTCCTGTGACCCGGCCTCCCGGTGAGTGGGCTGGTGGGCTCCCGCCCTGAGGTCCCCACAGTCTCAACCCTGAGGTGTGGCAGGCCTCTCCCAAAGGCCCAGGCCGCATCTCCAGGCCTCCTCGGAGGCCCCCCTGGTCCGGCTGTCATCCCTGGGCAGAGGAGGCCCAGCCCAGACTGTCCTACCCTTTGGCCTCCTGGAATTCAGGGAGAGGAAGGGATCAAAAGGCTGTGACGGCAGAAGGGGAGCGGGTCCCGGCAGGCCCTGGCAGGCCACGGGAGGCCACGGTGCCCACACGCTGGGCCCTTCTCCCCAGAGGGCTTGCTGGTGACCTGTTCTGACCCGTCTTCTTCGTGGGGTGGGGGAGGCCCGTGCTCTCCCTGGAGGCCGGACCCGATGTCCTGTCCTGGGAGCGGTCCTGCTCAGGTTCCCTCACGCTCTCGGCTTAGGACGGGGAGGCCCTCTCGGGGCCCAGAACTGGCTCGGTGTCCCGGGGTGGGCCCCCTGCCGCGTCCACAGTAGAGAGGGAAGGCTTGGTGAGGATCCGGTGTGAATGTGCACACGTGCGAGTGAGCACGCACACGTGGGAGTGTGCACGTGTGAGGGCAAGTGTGCACATGGGCGTGAGTGCACGCCTGTGAGCGGGCGTGTGCCTGGGTGTGAGTGTACACCGGTGTGAGCAAGCATGTACACGGGTGCGAGTGTGTGCACGTGAGTGTGTGTGCGCGTGTCTCCCCCAGCACCAGTGTGTCCCGTCTCCAGGGGCTGCTCCGCTCCCACGAGGCCCTCCAGAGAGCCCTGGGGGCGGGCCGAGCCGGGGGAGTGAGGTGGTTGCCCTTGGCCTCTGTGGAGGCCAGCCTCCCGTCCAGCGGGGGCCCGCCTGGCCTCTCCCCGTCTCCGAAGCCCCCCTGCAGCCTCTGCCTCTGCAGGTCCTGCCGGCAGGAGGGGATGCTGGTGGGCGGGGGTCTGACCCCACGGATGCCTGATGCTCACGGAGCTGCAGCGCGATGGTGTTAATTCAGGTCTGACGGAGTTGGTGGCAGCTAGGGCCGGTAGGGACCGTGTCCAGGTTTGGGGCAGTGGCGCGTTTAGCCTCCGTGTGTCACTGGCCAAGATCCCTGAGCCGGTGGGGGTGGCTGTGCTCGGATGCTGAAAAAAGAGCAAACCCAGCATTTCCCTGTGCCTGTGGCGGGCGGGGTGCCAGGGCCCCCCACCGTCCGCTGCGGGGAGCCCTCCCACGGGCTCCCCGGGCCCAGCCCCGTCCCCGGGCCCTCACCTGCCTCCAGCCCACGGCTCAGGCCCTGCCCCCGGACAGCTCAGGCGGCTGCAGGGCCGTGTTGAAAAAGACTCTGAGGCTGCGTCTGGGCTCAGCCGGGGAGGCTCCGTTTGCCATGTCTGCGGGGAAGGCGGGAAGCGGAGGGTGGGTCCCTACCTTTCCTCCACCTTCTTCGGGCCCTTCCCCTCTCATGTTTCCCAGGATGGTGGGGTTCTTTGGAGGGTGCCCCGAATCGCAGGCACTTCTGTTTGCAGAAGGCACCCCGGCAAAGGAGGGGCTCCCCACGTGGGCCCATGAGGTCAGGGGTGGGCAGGCAGGACCGGCCTGTGCAGGGCGGGCAACTCCAGACCCTTCCTTCGGGGTCTCTCCGGCCCAAGCCCCGCATTAAAGCGGCCCCGCACTCAGGGACTGGACTGTGAGGGCCCTCGGCTCTCGTGACCTTAGACTCGTGCCCGAGGGTTACAGTCTGGTCTGCGATGTGACCTTCCAGGGATGTGGACAGAGGTTTAGCGAAGAATGACCCTCCTCATGGGAGGAGGTCCCAGGAGGGCCACCTGTGCCCTGTGGCGGGGACACGGGTGCCTGGGGGGGACCCGGGGGCTCCAGTCATTGCTGACTTGTGTCGCCCAGTTATATTTGTTGAAGTCCCAACCCGCAGACCTGAATGGTGGCGGGCAAGCTACCCCCGGTGGGACGGCCACCTGTACGGGGCGATGGCACCCGATGTGGCTTTGTTCTCGGGGGAGCGACGTGCCCACACACGACACCACGGTGTCGCTCTCTCGGACGCCTGGATAAGCGGTCAGTCCGACTGCTTTCGCTTTCTGGCTTTATTTCACCGGAATAGTGGGGAAGACGAGGTTGGTAACGACCCGTGACAGCTGCTGTATTGATATCCCCCGTCTCGGGGAGAGAGAGAGGGGGAAAAAATAAACACTTGATAAAAGTATGATTGCAGATTAATAGTTGTCTGGTGACGATTCACAATGAAACGGGCCGTAAAGAGATTACTTGTCTGCAGAGCCGAACTCCTCCCGGCGGCTCCAGGCCTGCGGAGAAGCTGGCAGAGCTGAGCGGGCGGGTGGGCACGGCGGGGCCTGGTAGGGAAACGGGGCTCCCCGGGGCAGGGCGGCGACACGGCCTCAGGGCTGCAGGCCGTTTCAGGAGCCACAGCCAGGGATCTGGAAGAGTCCCAGCTGGGGGAGGGCAGATGGAAATTGCTTGGGAAGTATTTATTTATTTATACTCTGCTATGTTCCAGAAAGGATTTAAAAAGGCTTAGAAATTGCTTTGTATAAGAAGCTCCCGGTAATCCTCCTGGCTCTTCCCCAGGCGGGAACCGCAGACGCCTCGGCATCCATGTCGGGTGGGGGACGCTGAGCCGGGTCAGGTCCGGGCCCCCATGTTGGCAGCAAGGAACCCGGTCCCGCTGAGGTGAAGGCACTTGCCCGATGTCATGTGATGATTGGGGGACAAGCCAGGACTGCAAATGACTCTCTCACTGACTCACTCATTCGTTTATACGTTCATTCGAATCCTGCGTCTTCCGTGAACTTGTGTCCATCAGGACAAAGTACGAAGACCGGTACGTGCGGCGAGCTCAGCCAACGAGAGTTCGGCGTCTGAAGCATCTGAGGACGGGGGCGCACGGATCGCCCGCCCCAGGAAGGGGAAAGCTGGAAGCGGGCGGGAGGGGAGGAGACGCGCTCTCCCTGGACAGATAGGAGGAGCGGCCCCGTCCCCGGCCGGCGGGTCAAGGCTGCGGAGGCCGCGATGACGTCCGCTTAGTTGGCAGACGTCACACATTGGGGATGAAGGACAGTCTGGGCAGGGGAGCCGGGGAACAGACGGTGGGAGACAAAACCCTTAGATACAATTGCTACAGGGGCCCCGCGTGCTGGGGGGCATGGGCACGAATACGTTCTGCAGGTAACGGACCGGCCGAGCGAGCGTGTCGGTTCCCGAGAGGGGCTTGAGTCAGCGGAAGCCCGTTCCTGCTCGCGTGGCCCGGAGGCCGGGCTCTGCGGCCCAGGTGGGGCAGGACCCGCCTCTGAAGGCTCCGATGTGGGTCGGGGGTGGGGGGGACTTCCTGCCTCTTCCCGCTGTCCTCACAGCGCCGCCTGCCCTGTGTCCCCGTCTCTCCCGTGTCGTTCAGGATGGGTTGGATTTAGGGCCCACGTGCAATGATCTCGGGTCGAGATCCGTGATTCGATTACGCCTAAAAAGACTCTTTTTCCAAACAGGGTCCCGTCCGACGTTCCCGCGGTCCAGGCAGGGGCGTAGTTTTACTCAGCAGAAAGTAGCTGAGAGGACGGAAGCCGACCGGGCCCGGACGGGGGTGGGGACGGGCCGTCAGGGTTCACGTGGGGCCCTCTGCGTGTGGACCGCCAGGGCAAGCTGAGTGCGTGTGTGTCCCACACCTGCCGGGCGGGGCCTCGGGGGTGTGTGTGCAACTGTGTGCCTGTGTGTGCTGTGCGTGTCGAGTCGTGCGTGTGTGCACGCGTCCGTGTGCCCTGTGACACTCAGAGGCGACACGTTAGGATTCTGGGCGTGACAAAGGAGATCCTCTCTGGAGACACAGGGGTTCCCTGGCAGTACTTTGAGAAGCCGAGGCCCAAGGACGCCGAGTGTGGCTCCGGATCCCGCCGTGGGCGCCGTGGCCTCCTGACCGCGGGAAGCGCCCACCGCGGCGCTGCTCCCTTCCCCCTCAGGCTCCCCATTTATTTTCCTTTGTTCCACTTTATGTATCTTCATAAGCTGCCCTAAATCCTTTTTGAACAAGGCAGGGCGTAAATAGATAAATAAATAAAAACCCCATGCTTCCAATTTTAAAACATCTTTCCCAGGGCCCCACTCGTTCCGGGAGAGATCCATTTATAACCTCTGACAACTCCCCGTCCAGGCCGCGGGCGCTTCTGGGCTCAGAAAAATGAGCTGGTTCAGAAGCCAGTTCGGGAGCCTGCTAACATTTACAAAGCGTCCGCCGGGGCCCCTCCCGGCGCCGAGAGGAGGAGGCAGCCCACCAGGCCGGCACCGTCCGCACCGGGGACAGGGGACCTGGGGCCGACCGGCAGCGCCTGGGCTGAAGGACGCGGGGGCTCGCCAGTTGCCGGGGGCTCCAGTGCCCCTCAGAGAGATCCCGGGCGCCTACTGTGCCCCCAGCAGACAGCTAGCATCGCCTGAGTACCTACTGTGTGCAGCACCCTGGGGTGGGCCCGCCAACAGACCGTGGTCATGGGAAAGCGTGTGTTTCGACTGCTTGCCTTCAAGCAGCCACCTGCCCTCAGGGCAGGGCAGGGGCCGGCCTGCGTGAGTGCGGTGGCTTCCTGGTCAGATAGACCAGAGACTGCCTGTGTGCGGGCTGGGCGGGGTCCGGACAGCAGGGTGCAGGCCTGGATAGCATCTGGGTGAGACCTCTGCCCTCATACGGTGTTCTTCCTGGTGCCCACACGTAAATCAAATCAGCTCCTTTCATTGTGGAAACAGCGCCTGTGAGCAGGGGTGTGTGGGTTCAACATGGGAGCGTAAGCCATCTCGGTCCGCCCCGCCTAGAGGCATTTAATTCGGTCTGCTCCCCCTCTTGGGCCATCCCCAGTCTGGGGGGACCGTGTTTCAAAGGTGAGGAGGGTCCCTTTGACAAAGGGCGCCCCCCATCAGCGCAGGTACGCCTGCACCTTCCCCCCGCTACCCGCCCCCCGGCCCTGACTAAAGGTTCACAGTTTGTTCGGAATTAGAACGTTCTTGCTTTGGGTGAGTGATGGGGATAAGAAACCAGGGACATGGGAGCAGCTGAAGCTTGGCCGCCATATGTCGAGGGCAACCACACAGTTTATTTCCGGGGACAGGGGCGCACGGACTTGAAGGGTGTGGGCTCCTATTTCACGGGCCAGACCCGTGTCATGGTTGGACACACACAAGGCTGTACTTGGCTGAAGGTGTTGGGGGCGGAGAGCTGGAAGCTTGAGGGCACGAGGCTTTGCCAGAACTGGAGCTCGGTGAATGCGACGAACGTGTGTGTGGGTCACGGAGGGGTATGGGTTTTGGCCAGTTGGACTGTCCGTGGAATCGCCCTCTGCCGGGAGATCCACGGCGTCGCAGAAAGAACACGAGGCGTGGGGTCAGACCTGGGCTCTTGTCCCGGCCCTGACCTGTCCCGCTCTGTGGCCTGGCACAATTAATTCGTCAGCGTCTCTGTCTCTCACTGTGTCCTCGCTTATGAAAATGACTCCTGTCTTGTCTACTAATGATACCATTATAAGGACTGAATGTCTAAGTGTGGAAAAGCACAAAATGCTTTAGCAACGTAGGTGCTTAACATGGGCTCAGTTTCTCCAAAGATATTTCTAATCATTTTTTATGCAAGATGAGAAATGATTGATGCTGGTTAAAAAACCCACTTGCATTCATCATATTAGTGCATGAACTAGGTTCACGACCAAAGCAGGGAGCTGGGGTTTGGGGGAGGGGGGCCCTGCCAGTTACTAAGTGGACGAGCCTTAAAATACCCACGGACCCTGCGTTCCTCTTCTGACTCGGGCGGGGTAGGCCCAGTGGCCTGAGCTGCAGCCCCACCAACCGTGCGCGGGTCAGGACTCAGGCTGCAGCTGTGGGGACAGGGTGTTCTCCCACCGAATGGAGAGCCTGGGACCCTGGCTGAGATCCTGTCCAGCCTGCCCTCCAATCCGCCCCCAGGCTCACCTCCCCTGCGGGCCGCACGGCTGGTCACTGGGGTCTGCAGACGCTACCCCAGCCTTTCACCTGGACAGACAGGAGGGCAAAGCTACCTCGAGGGTGGCGCTGGGGGTGACAGACGTGGAAGCAGGAGGCCGGGCTCGGTGCCCCAGAGGCGTGAGAGCTGCTGCTGCAAACAGGGCAAACGCCAGCCTCGTGCACGGGTGTCACCACAGCCCTGCAGATATACTCGGGCGCCTCCCGGGGCGCGGTGGGCGGGGCTCGGCAGGGTCCAGGTGGGGCCACTGACGAACCGCTCGGACCCTGGGGAACTTTCTAGACTCTCTGAGCCTTGGCTCTTTTCTCTCTAAAATGGGATCGGTGGTTTGAATTGCATCTTCCCCAAAACATGTCCGAGTCCTGTGACCGTGACGTTGTTTAGAAATAGGTCTTTGCGAGGGCATCGGGGTATAAGAGGGGCTCCCGCTGCACTGGGGTCCCCACGTAGACAGACACGTGTCCACAGACACGCACGGGGGGGAGGAGGCCGTGTGAGGACGGAGGCAGAGGTTGGGGGGATCTGGCAGCCGAGGACGGGGGAACCAGCAGGAGCCCGTCTTGCCCCCGGGGCTCCAGGGACGACCAGCCCTGCCCGCACCCGCTTTCAGACTTGTGCCCCCCGGGGCTGGGAGAGAATCGATTTATGTTGTTTTATGTCTCCCGGTTTGTGGTTTTCCTCCAGGAAATTAACATGGGCGACAAACCCTATCCTGATGGGGTCTCACGACAGCCCCCTGGGGGCCCAGTGCACAGTGAGCACCAACCCCGGGCACGTGGCGGAGGAGGGGCGGTGGGTGGTGATTGAAACCCTTTTCCAGAAGGTGGTCTTCAGGGGGACAGAGGAGCCCCAACCAGGCCACAGCCTCCCTGTGTCCCCCTTCGTGCGTTTTCCTGGCATGGGCACAGGGCTGTTCACTCCTCACAAGTTTGCTCTGGGTCAGAGATAACAGCAAGGGTGGGACAGAAGGTGCTGCGGGCACTCGGTCTGCCGGGGACACAGGAATGAGAGCCTGTCTGTCCCCAAGGGGCCACGTGCGCCTGTCACACACCCGGGGGGCAGCTCAGCCGGGCTGTGGGCCCCTCCCCGGCACCGCTTCAGCCCCTGCTTCCCCCCTTCCCCACACCCCCTCGCGCTTTCAGCTGCTCTGCCTCCCTGCGGGGGCTCCGGGATGACATTGGGCACAGTCCCCAACCCTTGGGCCACTGTGCTGGGCCGTGCTGGGCGCTGTGGGGTTAGCGTTGGGCTCCACCCGCGCGTCACCGGGAGCACCTTCCCTCCAGCTGTGAGCCTGCAGGTGCACAGACCTCCCAAGTCCCCGGAGCCACAGCAGCCCCCGGGGGGAGAGACGCGGGCTCAGACCAGTGATTCGCCTGGGCCGGAACAGCTCCCCTGAGGGCACCGACATGTGTCTCAACACGTGTGACGGCAACTCGCATGCTGGGGGCAGAGGGCACGTCCCCGCGGCCTGGAGACGCTCTCCCCACAAACCACAACGGGCCTTCTCCACTGTGTCCCGGGGAGTTTCTCCTGCCTCTTCCTTTGCCGCAGCCCCTTGATTCTTAGACGGGTCTTGGTGGCTCCGTGTCTTGCCGCAGCCCCTTGATCCTTAGACGGGTCTGGACGCGGGTCTGGGCGGCTCCGTGTCCCCCGACTCCGCTTTGCTGTGGTCACGACCCCCAGGCAAGGGCGCAGCTACAAGAGGAAGTAGGAGGGCGTCCGAGCGTGGGCGTATGTGGGGCGGGCAGGCGGGCGGGCGGAGGGGACCCCGCGCACGATGCCGGACGGCCGCCAGTGCACACAGGGCTGGGGGGTGACGAGAGGCCCCTGCAGTTCCTGGGTGGGCGGGCATTGTCTCCCTGCCTTGGAGGAGGGGCCACGTGGGACCCTTGGAAGTTTCTGGAGAACAGTAGGGATTTGGGAACACTGCCTCCGGGGACTTGTGGTCTCCCACCCTCTCAGCTCCTTCTGCTCAGGTTAAATTACCGTATTAATTATTCAAGAGACTTAATGCGATCAAACCAGAATCCGCGTACCGGATCCGAGGGGGAACCAGAAACAAAATCGATGGGTCTGGAGGCCTGCGCAGCTAATACATAATTAACGCTCCTCCCCCTTGGAGTTTAGCTGGGAAGGAACGAACGCTTCACACGGTGTGCAGACAGACAGACGAGTGCGGGACAGACAGACGGCAGGCAGATGACATAGGCGGGCAACGGGCAGATGACGGACGGGCAGACAGGCGAGGGGGCGACACAAACAGAGGGGACCGGGGACCGAGTCCAGCCGTGTCTCTGTCCCGCGTCGGGAGTGACCGCAGCGCGCCTTTCAGTGTGACCCTGGGGGTGCGGGCCCTGCAGTGTGCCAGGACCGGCTCCTTGCCACCTATTAATACCCAGATCGATCCTAAGTGGGTTACAGGAACGCTGCCTAATCGAATGTGTTGTCCTTCGTAGGCCGAGATGAGACACCTGACCCCCGTCCCCGGGGGCATCCGAGACCTTCTCCTTGTGGCCGAGTTGCTGACAGAACGCAGCCAGTGCCCCGGTGTGCTCAGCCCAGGGGGCTGGGCTCCTTGCGACGCCCTCTGCACCCTTCTGATGTCCTGACACATTACGCACAGGGCCCCTGGGGCCGCGTGGCATCCAGCCGGTCACCACATTGCCAGAGGAGCCGGGGTGCCCTCTGTGGACAGCGGGGGTCCGAGCGGCCACGATGTGTCCGTGGCCGGCAGAGGAGGAGGAGGGGCCCGTGTGGCCCCTGCAGGGCGGGCAGGCAGGGTGGCCGGCGCATGCTCTGCTCCAGAGGACGAGGCCCCTCCACGCCCCCGGACCCCCCTTTGCCCTCCCCTGTTTCCTCCCGTCTCTCCCCTTGTCCTTGCCCCCAGGCCCCCCCCCCCCGGGGGCACGACCTTGGCTGCTGGAGAGACAGGCGTCTGCAGCCTCTAGAGCTGTTGGGGATGTGGTTCGGGCAGCAGGAGACCTGGGTTCGAGTCCTGCCACGACTCTCTGTGCGGCCTCTTGACTTACCTCTCAGTCCTAAATCCCATCTGTAAGCTGGGGTTATAGCTTCTGCCTCGGACAGCTGTTGGGGGATTGAACCCTAGTAACAATGACAAGTAATAGTAAGGATAGAGAGCCCCCAGGGCCTCGGCCCGTGCCTGCAGGGACGCACTGCGGGGAGGAGCGGTCAGTGTCAGTCCTTATTCTCACAAACGTCAGTGCACGACTCACCCACCCAAGAGCAGGCTCAACGGTCCGTGTGTCCGCACCTGCCGCGTGCTCCTCGAGAGTCACCGGGGCATCTACACATGACAGGCTTGATGAGGGGCCCAGGGAAGCCCACCCCAGATCCGCCTGAGCACCAAGTCACGGGATCATCCGCGGGCATGTCCTGTATCGTTCCCGTTTTGATTAGAAACCCCGGGGACACTTCTCACTCACCCGTTCTCCCCATCCCCAGCTGGGTGCTTTAGAGGACGCCGTCCTGTGGGTGCCCCGGGGAGATGCCTCCGCTCAGCCACCCACAGCTCCTCCAGCCGTGAAGCAGCAATGACACTGATGGGCAGCAGGGGGCGCTGGGAGCATGCAGGGGCCAGGGGAGGAAGCGGGAAGCAGTAGGGTGGGGAGTTTACACTGTGTGGTCCTTCTAAGACCAGCGGTGGGTCCCCATTCCTCTTGTACCTGACCGAGTTCCTGAAAAATGTCCCACGGGGCTGCGTGAAAAAGCACGTGCTGACTCGGAGGAACGCTTACCCCCGATGCCCTGGCCTCAGTGGCCTTGGTCTGTACGACTTAGAAGGAAACTCGCTGACCCCACTGTTTCTCTTTCTCCCCAGCACCAGCTGTCCATGGCCAGTAAAAGTCACCCTTGTGGAGAGACCACCCCCCATCCAGCGAAAAACCTGTTTGCCCTCCTTCTGGGCATATTCACGTTCACCAGCCTCCTTTGCCGTCAGGTGTGGCCAGGTGACTGCGTCCGGGCCGTGGGGTGTGAGAGGGGCATGTGCATCCAAGGGTCGTCCCCTTCGTCCAGCTGGCACAGTCGTGGACAAGCAGATGGTAGCCAGAGGTGGGAGGCGCCTGGGGATCGTCCCCGTGTCCTCACAGGAGCTGCCCGCCAAGCTCGCCCCTGTGCGTTTTGTGAGAATTAACTTCCGAGCAGAGTTGAGCCGCTGTGCGCGTGTGGGTCTGTCTGTTCCCTGGGTATCTGTGGGTCCACTGCCCTAGGTTAGACACTGGGACAGACGCCGGGTGACGGCCGTGGCAGGGACAGGGTGGACCCTGCCCTCGCGGAGGTTAGCTCAAGGGAGACGGTCATCAGGAGTCACTCCTGACGAGTAAAGTCCCCGAGGCCCCACTCCCGGGGGCTGAGGATCCGGGAGGCGGGTGGTCGGGAAAGGCCGCAGGAGATGATTTTCCGGTGAGGTCTGAGGATGGAGAGGATCAGGGACCCGGGGTGCGGATGGAACGGCGCTCCAGCAGAAGGAATCACACACACGGTGGCCTGGAGGTGGGAAGGGGCGTGGCGGGCTCACGGGTCACAGAAGAGGCTGGGAGGGCCAGTAGGGGGGCTGGGCCAGGGCCGGCCATGGGAGGCCCTCCCCGCTGCCCACCCTCTCTCCCTCCCTGAGCGCTGAGCTCTGAGCAGGTAGACGGGTGTCAGGTGCTCGAGTGGGTGAGGGGACGGGGATGGGGGGCGGTGGCGCTCCACTGGTCCTGAGGCTGCCTCGCCCTCACACCCCCCCTTCTCCCGAGCGAGCCGTCCTCTCAGGCCTGAGTGGGCCCGGCCCCGGGCCTCAGGCACCAGGTCCGAATTCAGCTTTGCCTCGTGCCTGGGGGGACGGGCCCCGTGTTTGCTGAGCCCACCCAGGCTTCCTCACCTTCCGCCGAGCCCTGGGCCGCAGCCTTGCGGTCGGGGTCCCGCGGAGCGCGTCTGGGAAGCGCGTGGCACAGAGCGGCCCCGCCAACTGGTGAGCCCCTTCCGTCCTTCCCCGGCTCCTGGAGGGGGTCCTGGCACCTGTGCCTGAGCTCCTGCCTGAAGCAGTGGACCGAGGACAGCCAGTGACTCCAATAATTGCCTCCGTCCCAGCGCCGGGCGGTGATGAATGGGCCGGGAACCTGCGGCCTTGCGGGGATCGATACTGTAATATCTTTATCCCGGGGAGAGGGGATGAGGGGAGGGAATGGGGCGCGCCCTTCCAAGTGTCCCCCCAGGTCTAGGGAGGCCGGAACACCCGGGCTCCCGGGGGGTGGGGAACTTCTGAGGGGAAAGTGGACGTCGGGATGCAGGGACCTTGCCCGTGTGACCTCTGCTTGTCACTCAGGGTCTCTTGTCCCCGGTTTCCCGACGGGGGCAGAAGAACTCCATAAAGTGCCAGGTGACAGGCACGTGCATCACGCGGTTGTGACGGCACAGATCCGAGCGCCCGAGGCCCTGAGGCCGCGGCTCCCCGAGGCGTTCATTCTGCAGCATCGGGGACGAGACCCCAGGCGTCTGACCCGGCCCTGCCCTGTGGCTCCCAAGAGGTTAAGTCACAGACTCAAGGTCACACCTTAAGGTGGGGTAGGGCCGTTTCCCAGAGCCGTGCTCTGGCTCCGAGCGGCCCAGCGAGGGGCTCCGGAGGGCGGCCGGGCTCTGCCCGGGGTGAGCAGGGGCGGGACAGGGGCTCTGCGCCTTCAGGGGACCCAGAACAGCTTCCCGCGTGCCAAACGTCCATCCGTCTCCTCTCGTGTTGTTGTTATTTTTTTTCAGAGCACCTCTCGTGAGAAATTGACTTATTTTCTGTGGCATCGAGGTTAAAATAAATGACGCTATTTCCCGGCTCATCTCGTGAGCGATGTTTTCTTCTTTAGAAAAGAAGCATCACTGTCTCCTCCTGTTTGCTCAGCTGTGCCGCGGACTCATTTGTCCAGATAAGTCCCCCGACGCCAGGTGTCTCGAGCTCCGCTCGCCGATGGCTTTATCAGGGGCCAGCCCGGCACCCGCCAGCCCCCGTCCGCCCGCCGGTCGGTGACGTGCCCCTCACCTCCCGCTTCGAGCAGAGCCAGGGCTCCTACGACAAGAGCATGTGACGTCAGAGGACATGAAGAGACAGCCTCACCTCAGGGCATCATTCAGTCTGATGGCTCCTGATCTGCTGGTCTGATGGAGGAGACATAGCCCCCGACCTGCTGGTCAGATGGAGGAGACATAGCCCCCGATCTGCTGGTCTGATGGAGGCTGCTGGTCTGATGGAGGAGACATAGCCCCCGATCTGCTGGTCAGATGGAGGAGACATAGCCCCCAATCTGCTGGTCAGATGGAGGAGACATAGCCCCCGACCTGCTGGTCAGATGTGGGAGACATAGCCCCCGATCTGCTGGTCAGATGGAGGAGACATAGCCCCCGATCTGCTGGTCAGATGTGGGAGACATAGCCCCCAATCTGCTGGTCTGATGGAGGCTGCTGATCTGATGGAGGAGACATAGCTCCTGATCTGCTGGTCAGATATGGGAGTCATAGCCCCCAATATGCTGGTCTGATGGAGGAGACATAGCCCCTGATCTGCGGGTCTGATGGAGGCTGCTGGTCTGATGGACAAGACATAGTCCCCGATCTGCTGGTCAGATGGAGGAGACATAGTCCCTGATCTGCTGGTCTGATGGAGGCTGTTGGTCTGATGGAGGAGACATAGCCCCTGATCTGCTGGTCTGATGGAGGGACATAGCCCCCGATCTGCTGGCCTGATGGAGGAGACATAGCCCCTGATCTGCTGCTCAGATATGGGAGACATAACCTCCTAATCTGATGGTCTGATGGAGGAGACATAGCCCCTGATCTGCTGGTCAGATGTGGGAGACATGCTCTCAGTCCTATGTGCCCCCCTGCTGGGAAGACAAAGGCAAAGAAGGCAAGATTACATCTTCTGGGAGCCCCTGGTCTCCAGGGAAACCACAGCCCTGGTAGGGGTTACACAGCCTTCCCTAGGATTGGAGACACAGGGTCCTTGCCCTCCAGGCAGCCCGCGGTCTGAAGGGGAAGGTCGTACCTGTCCTTGGGGAAGCCCGGGATGAGGGGGCAGCTGTCTGATTTGGTTTTGTTCAGTCTGGAAGGAGCTCACAGGCACTTAGCCACCTGGTTGAAGGAGCAAAGGCAGAGACTCGGCCGGACGCTCTCTGTCACACTCATGTAGTCACACACGAGGCCAACACCTGCATGGCGGGCTCAGGGTCCGTCCGGCTCCTACCCTGGGCTCTGGCGGGGCTCCCGGGGTGGGGGTTGGGGCCGAGGGGAGACCAGGGTCACCTCTTCAGTGAAAATTCAGGCCCACCCTGCATGGTCCTGCCTGGAGCATCCCAGAACCACAAGCCCCTAACCAGTCCCTCTAGATACCCCAGAAGACATCCTTGGAGAACACAGGCTATGGCCCAGGGCAGGGATGTCCCTCAAGGACTCGGGCATGATCCCTGACCTCCTGGTCGTGAGGCTCTGGACTCTGACAGGCTTCAGGTCAGCCTTATAGGAACCTCTGTGATTCCTGGACCACGAAGGGTGGGATTGTTGCAGAAAGCTGGGGCCAAGGTCAGCATCTCCATAAAAGGCTTCCCATTGAGCTCTCTGTGGGGTTGAAACCATCCCCAGCCATGTCCCCTGGCATGGGTCTCCCTGGTGTGGCTTTTCTCCAGTCTAGGGCCATAATGGGCCCAGATCAGGGTGGGCGGCTGTCTACCTTCAGTTGTGGGGCATCCGTGGGACCTCTTGGCCGCCCCACTGTCACTGGCTGCACATGCCCATCACTGGAGTACAAGGTCATCGAGCCAAAGACCCTGGTCTATTTCCTCTGTGCCCTGAGCAGAACCTGAGCCCAGCAATGCCCAGTCAACACCTTTGGGTAAGTGCAGAGACATTACTCAGATCTCACCTGGCCTTGGACTCAGTTCACTGCCCAGCTCAGGGGAGGGGGACAGAGAGAGAGAGAGAGAGAGAGAGAGAAAGAGAGAGAGAGAATTCCAAGCAGACTCTGAGCTGTCAGCACAGAGCCTGATGTGGGGATTGCTCCCGTGAGCTGTGACATCATGACCTGGGCTGAAATCAAGAGGCAGACGTTTACCCGACCGAGCTCCCCAGGCACCTCACCGTGATCTAGTTCTGTCTATAGTTGACCTCTACTAGCCCCTGCCGTCCCTGCCTGTATGACGACTAGACTCCTTGCCCTTGTCCAGGGGGTCGCGGTCCTCTGCAGGCCGGGCCGTGCACCTGACGGTCGGCATCAGCAAACCCAAATGCCAACATCAATGACAGGCAGAGCTGTAAGAGTCAGCCTCGAGTGCCCAGCCGCTCTCTCTCCTTCTTGGCCCAAACTCACATTCAATAAACCTTGGGACGCTGTCCCCAGTAATTCAAGCCGACACTGATCTCTCCCTCCAGGCCCTGCAGCATCTCACTCTCTGTTGTGTGCAGGGGTCTGGCATTTTGTTTATTTTTTTCTCTAATTTCCTGAGTGCCCATCTCCTGCGGATCGATGTCTGGTTCACCCTCACAGCCTTCGTCACCTGGCACGGAGCCTTGACCTTTGGGGCGGCTATCGAGTGAATGACGGCTCCCGTGGCTTCTGCTCCCAACACTGCTGGGGACAGTGGTGACAGAGGGCAGCATCTCGGACCCTTGCAGCGGCGAACACTCCTGCTTGTCCTCCTGGCCACACCCAGAGGCCAGGCAGACCCCATTCCCAGCTTACACGTGGGCACAGAGACGTTATGGAGACTGCCTGAGGTCACACGACCCAGGCGTTTGTCCCGAGTCTGTGTGTACTGAAAGGAAACAAGGCTAACTTAGCCGGAGCCAGCTGGTTTGGTAAGCTTTGGTGTGCAGAGCCAGAGAAAAAAGTCGGACCTCTTTTCCTTCAGGCAGTAGAATCTCAGAAATATAGGGCGTTTTAGAGATCATCTGGTCCAGAATGATTTTATAAATGAGCAGAGGTCTTGTGTGTATGAGGGAAGAGGGTCTGTATCACACTTGGCCACGTGCAGACCAGGTTATGAGCAGGACTGTGGCCGTCTCCCCCTGTCACCTGGGACCTATGGGGTCCTGGCCTTCTTCACTTGTCACCTGGGACCTGTGAGGTCCTGGCCTTCTCCACCTGTCACCTGGAGACTGCGGGGTACTGGTCTTCTCCACCTGTCACCTGGGACCAGCGGGGTCCTGGCCTTCTCCACCTGTCACCTGGGACCTGTGGGATCCCGGCCTTCTCCACCTGTCACCTGGGAACCGTGTGTCTGTGACACACAGTTGCTTTGAGAACTGGAAGAATCTGAGAGTGCACCTACCAAGCCCATGCCAAACCTGGGCCCCATGGTGCTCGCGATTTATAAAACGGTGTGGTTGCACTAGGTGGCTGGATTTCTACAAGTCAGTGAAAAAAAAATGTGGTCAGCAGGTGTGTTAGGTTCTGGGTTCCTTGTGATGGAGAACCCAAATTTCTAGCGGCTTCAGCATGCGTAACCCTGCAGGTGTCGGTGGGGGGAACACGGCAGGCGCCCTCTGTGGCGTGGCTCTTGCCCAGCACGTGGCCATCAGCCCGCGGGGGCAGGAGGCGAGGGGAGCGGGCTGACGGCCCGTGTCTTCCGAGGGCACGACACGGAAGTTGCCGCATCGACTTCTCCCACACCTGGAGGATCCCAGCGCGGTCCACGGCGCTCCTGGCCACAAAGGGGACACGGGCCGGGTTTCTGTCAGGTGGCAGGTGCCCTGCCAAAAACTGGGGCGACACAGAAAGTGGAGCCGGGCCCCCGTCCTCTGCGGTGTCACCCGTTGGGTGACTGCCTGAAGCCGCCCGGCACCGCGTGGCTTCGCGGGCCTTTATCTCCGTGGATGTGCCTCGGGAGGTGACGAGGCCCCCGGCTCACCCTCAGCGACCAGATGAGGATGTGGATGCCTAGAGGCTCTGACCTGTCCCGGGTCAAGCCGTAGGACCGGGCTTCCCGACGTCGCTGGGTCCCCGTTTCTCACACACCACCCGGAAAGCGCTTTGCAAAACGTGTTGACCGTTGACTCAAAGCGGCATGGGCCTTGTTCTCGTGGTCCGGCAGGCAGCTGGGGGGCAGCGGCTGGTTCAGGCGCTGGCGGCCTCGGAACTTCGCCTCCGGTGTCGTTTCATTGTTCCTGGCCCGTCCCTCGCCGCCCTGCCCAGCTCGCATCCAGGCTTCTTGGCTGCCCCCCCTGCAGACAGTCCTGGGCCTCTGCAGGTGAGGGCAGGAGAGAGGACAAGGGACCCTGGGGGCCCCAGCCGGCTGCTCCGTCCTCTCGGCCGGGAGCTTGTGGGTCACAGACCGCTGTGCTGGGGAGGACACGGCGAACTTGGTTTTCTGGCCTCTGGCAGGGAGATCGATACCATCCCGCAATGCTTAGATCTCGCGCCCCAGGGACATCTTTCTTACGCCATTTGTGGGATTAATTGCAGCCACCCCCGCTCTCTGTCACGTCTGTGCATGAAACACAGAGCCCGGCCCAGAGGACGTGTCTGTGAGTGAGTGAGTGGATCAATAAGTGATTGATGACAGGCCTGGCCCAGGGCGGGTGTCTGACGCTGGGTGCTAGACCCACAGGCACAGGGCCCGGGTCTCTCTTTCCCCGCTGCTGCGTCTGCACTCCCTGCTCGGAGAGCTCCTCCCTGGGACCTCAGCCCTAGTCCTCAGGGCAGGGCACCTGGGGCCAGTCCCAGCTCTGCGAACAGCTAGGATGTGGCCCTGTCAGGTCACCTCCCCTCTCAGAGACACAGTGCCTGCATCAGAAAGACAGGTGGGTTCCCCCAAAACCATTCCCTGGTGTTTCCCAGGTTCTGGAAACCCCACAGCCTATGCACCAGCCAGGTCACTCCGTCGTCTGTGGTCCCCATGCCGTTTCTTGGCTCACGTGCGGGTGGAGAGGGCGGGGGCCCTGCCCCGACGGACCCCGCGGTCTGGGCTCATCCTGGACCCAGACCTTCTCCTGGAGGCAGACCTGCTTCTGCGGGGCTTGGACACAGGGCCTATCACCAGGGGACGGGCTGCGGCCCCAGCGGAGCACGGATCGGCTCCCTGCCCGGGGCTCCCGGCACAGCCCCCAGGAGACGCTCAGGGCTGTCTCAGCAGATCTCTCTTCTTCCTTTGGCGCTTTATTCCGTTCAGCGCTCGCGGCGGGGATGTTCCTGGATTTGTAAACATACGACGATGGCCTGAAGGCACTTTGCCGCGCCACCTTCTCGCTCTTCCGTGAGTGTTTTGCGTTCACTCGTGAGCTCACCACGCACCTATGGAACACTTGCTGAATGCGGACCTCGGCTCCCACGCGCACCTGCGGAGGGCTCGCCGTGTGCGGACCCCGGCTCCCAGGGGATGTGCGGCAGCTCCCAGGACGAGGGTCTAGGCCCTCACTCTCCTCCAGAGCGTTTGAGTCCAGACAGGGACGTTTGCAGAAATTCATGTTCTCCAAGAATGCAGGCGAGTACCAACCACTGGCTTCGCTCTGCCTCCTTCCTGTCCGCACCGCCAGCTGCCGGGGGAACAGTTGTTGTTGCAGCTGAGGCCCTGCCGCGGTGACGGGCGCCCGGGACCAGCCGCGTGTGTGTTAGGTCTGGTCTGCCGCTATTTGTGGCTCCCGGGCCTCCAGGGCGTCTCATCGTGAGACCCCCTTGGTCTCCCTCGACAGCTGTCACAGGTGCACGGGGTGACTGGCCAGCCCTGCCCAGGGCTGAGCCCACTTAGCGCTGGGCTGAGGCCCCCCTGTGTTACCCTCCCCCAGCACTGGGCCTGCACTGGGTCCTGAGCCAGCCCCTGGACACCGGGAGGGGACCAAGGTCTGCACCCCAACGCAGGCAGCAGGCCCATCCACCCCTGGGTGTCCACGGGGCACAACCGGCAAGGAGAGGGTGTGGGAGGTGGAGGGGGCTGGGGGCTGAGAGAGGGCCTCCCAGCATCACTGGAGGGGTGGGGGCTTTGAGGGCACCAGGCATTCCAGAAACATCTGGGGACTTCAAGGTCCTCGTGTAAAGCCACGGCACACATGCCTGTGGACACAGACCGGCGCTCAGAGCCTGGTGCTGCTGCGGGCTGCTCACGGAGGCCTGGTCGCCCCTGAGACCCCTTCAGTGTCTCCATCTGCGAAACGGGGCCACGGGGCAGGTGGGGCAGCGTCGGGCAGGTCCCCAGACACGTGCCGTCTCATCGAAGTCTTATTTCCATACCCAGGGCTTTCCCGCAACAAGCCTCAGCGGGGCTCCCGGGCCTCCGGGGGGTGTGAGTGCCGGAGGGGCTGGCCAAGGCCATGGGCAGTGCCTGGGGCCGCCAGGCTCCGCCCGCTGCTGGGCGGTCTCATCTCCGCAGCCAGCGCCCCAGGCGGCCACAGGTGTAGGCTCTGGGGCAGGAGCTCGCCCGAGTGCCCTGTCCTCTGCTCGATGGGCCTCCCGGAGTGTCCACTCAACCTCCCGTAAAAGCTGCAGAAAGTGGGAATCAGAGCTGAGCCTTGGTGGCCGTGGTGATGCTGCAGGGAGACGCGGCCCCGCCTGGATGAATCGGCTCCGCCCCGCGTGGGTTCAGCGCACAGAGCAGTGGACCCCGCGTCAGAGACGCGGTGGGAGTCCTGGCTGGGGTTCTCCCGGCCCCACCTGCCCCCGGAAGGGCCCCTGCCCCTGCCCCTGCAGGGAGTAGCTCAGGAGAGGCCTCCCCTCCCCCCCCATGTTCACCTGGGCCCAGCCCCCCCACCCGGCCGCAGGGCTGGGAGCAGGGGTCACCAGCAGCAGGTGTTGTGCTCGTCACCTGCTAGTTCTCGGGCGTCTTCAGCTGGGCGGGCAGTGGGGCACAAGGGAGGCCTGTGTCCTTGAGGGGCGACGGCCCCGGCTGCTCTGGGAGTGAGGAACTTGCTTGTCTGGTCTCTGAGGCTGCGTTCCCTTGCCGGGGCCCCGCCAGACCCACCGTCACCAGGAAACGGGTCGACGTGGTGACACAGCGAGGCCTGCAGCCGGGCCTGGCGTGAGCGGACGCTCAGCCTCTGGGGTCCCCCCCGGGCCCTGTGACAGTCCTGTCTGTCCTTCTGCCATTCACAGAGGGCCGCCCACCCTTAGGGAGGGACAACTGGAAGTGAGTTGGAATCCGAGGGAAGTGTTCCAAAGAGCGGGTGTGGACTGAACTGTCGCAGAAGCAGAGGGATTCCAGCAGGGCTGTTGGTCGCTTGCTGACCAGTTCCCCGCCCCCGTGCCCCCTGCGAGCCAGGAAGGAGTTCCGGGCCTGTCCCCAGAGGTCCGGGAAGCACGGAGCAGCATTCGAGTCCCCGGAGATGCTCTGCCACCAGGGACCCTGGCGGGTGGCCGGGGCCTTCTGGGTCGTCGGGTGTGCTGTGATTTGTCAACTTCCCTCTTAAGACGTGAGCCCAGAGTGTGCAACCTGCTCTGGGCCAGGTGAAGAGACTCCGGGCTCCCGATGGCCCACGTGGACATGACCCCTGGTTTCGAGGCTGTCCTCAGGCAGGCTGGCACTGTGCACGCCTCTCACTGCCCCCTGGCAGTGCTGGGTCAGGGAGGGTGGCTCTGAGGGTCCTTATCCTCCCCTCCCTTGTCCGACACCGGGGGTCGATGATGACTGAGTGGATGATGGACTCAGACGAGAGCTTTCCCCTGCCCTGCTCTCGAAATCTTCCAGAGCCTTCTGGAAGCGGGGTACCGTGCGATTCAATCCTGCCACGCCCTTCTAGAGAGCGTCCAGCTGTGACCGCCGCTTTGGAGGGAAGAAGCTGGAGGCTCAGGGCAGTAGCGTGACCTCCCTGAGGTCACACAGCTGGCAAATGGCAGAGACGGAACTTGAGCCCAAGCCAGCCGGCCTGGGGTTGCTCTGCCCTGGGAGCTGGGAGCTGGGAGCTGGGTGGGAGCCCCAGACCCAGGGGCTTCGTGGTGGCTGAGTGCTGGGATTCATTTGTGTGTGGGGGTTGGAGGTCAGCTGGGCGCCCCACGGCGGGGAAGGGAGGCACGGGGCGTCCCTGTGGCACGCACGGCAGAGGTGCAGAGAGAGTGCTGGGCAAGCCCGAAACGGTTCGGTGCAGAGAAAACCCAAGGGAGGCAGTTCCCCAACACTAGAAGTACGGACACGAGTCACGATGCACATCTTGCCAAAACATAATTGAACAAAAAAATGCACGTTAAGCCCATTAGACGACAACTTACGTGTGGGAGGGACAAACGGGGCCACACAGTGGAGCAGGGGGGAGAAGGGGCCCGCCCGCGCCCCGCGCTGAGGACATGGCCCGCGGTCATCTCCGCGCCCGGCCGGGGCCCAGGGAGGCGCAGGAGGGGACGGCCGTGCCGGGAAACGGAGGCGCTGGTCCCTGGCGACCCGCCTGCCGGAGCCGCTCAGCTGCCTCGGCCCGTCAGGACAGCATAGGACAGACCTCTGCTTGGTGGTGGATGGTCCTCCCTGGAGACGCTTCGTCCTCCCTGGTCTCTTCTTTCCTTCGTCCACGTTCTGAGCCAGACGCACTGTGTGTTGTGGCCCAGGGACAGAGAGGAGTTCGGGGGAGGGTCCTGAGCAGGTGGGGGACACTCTGGGAGGCTGCCTGGAGGAGGCGGCTGGAGCGGCATCTAAGCGGTGAGGAGGAACCAGGCTTGGGGGGGGGAGTCCAAGGCTGGGAGTTGAGACTGCACCCTCCCCGCAATCACCGCGACTCCCTGGGGCTCACGATGGAGCCGGCCTCATAGGAGAGGGCGCTGCAGGAGAGTCCTTGGCTCGGTGCGGGGTGACCCTTGCCGTTTCCACTCTGCCTCCCGGGGGGGCCTCAGGGAGAGGCCCCTCCCACCTTTGTGCCCTCTCTGCAGCTGCCTGCCCCCTCTGGCCCCGTCGGTGCCCCCTGGACGCACCTGCAGGAGGTCTCACGGCGCCTTCTCTCAACGGGTCCTGCGCGGGCCTCCTGTTCTTCCCAGGGGAACGGCCACGCACACGGCGCACGGACCCCCGGTCCCCTCCCTCCTCCTCTCCCTCGGCCTCACATCCAGCAGGCCCGTGAGTCTGGAGGGAGCGACCCCGCCGGCCGGTGCAGGCGTGTGGCAGCCTGGGCCGGACTGTCCGGGCTGCGTCCTCCTTGGGCGTCCTGCCTTCCTGCCCGTCCTGCTCGGACCCACTTCCCACCTGTCCCTCCCCCAGGGCCTCAGCGGCTCCTGAGCCCTACAGATAGAGGCTGGACGGCCCAGAGTCTGACCCTTCGTGCCCCTACAGCTCGGCACCTGACCCCCCCCCCCCCCCATTGCTTGTAGTCCTTGCACAGATATACAGAACACAGGGGTTTACTCCTGAGTCTTTGCACTGCTATTCCATTTTTTTTGAGTGCCTTTATGCCCCAACTGGCAAACTCCTATTCGTCCTTCAAAACCCTGCAAAGGCATAAGGGCTTTCTCTGATGCCCTCAGACAGGATGGAACTCTCACCCCCATGCTTAGATGGCTCCTTTTAAATTTTTCCTGTGTCCTAATTATTGGTTTACTTGCCTCTCTCTCCTCCATCAGACCAGGAACTTCTAGAAGGCAAAGCCTGTGTCTTGAACACCTGCGCTTCCTCGGCCCCAGGCCACTGATCAGCATACACATCGGAGGAGGAGACAAAGGAGGCCCTCGTGGCTCTGCGTGGGGACTGTCCTCTACGGGAATCCAGGGCAGGAGGGAGGATACTGCCGGTCAAGGTCAGTCAGAATGCCTGCGCCCTCCCGTCACACGGACACCATCTCAGAGAACATGACAGCGTGTCTCAGGGGCCCCTGCCAACCCGGTGGCCTGCCAGGTTCAGGAGGACAGACACTCTAACTAGGTCAGAGGCCCAGCTCGCCTGCCTCCTTCGGGGGAGCAAGCACCGGGCTCGCTGGAAAGAGTTCCTCTCACGTGAGATTATTTATCCATTTGGCTAATTAGATTTTAATAAACTATTTCACACTGCAGCTTGCGCTTTGCCAGAGGGATTTAAACAGGCCCCGCCCGGAGGTGTGGCAGGGGAGGGGGCTGGGCGCTGGGGGCGGGGCCTCCCCCCGGCCGCCCCTCCTCTCCCCGGTCGCCCCCAGGCCACCACTCAGTGTTCCGTCCATCCTCACTCCTCTCCCGGCTCCCGCCATGTGCCGCAGGCTCTGAGGGCCGTGGTGACTGGCCGCCCGACCCTGCCTGCTGGGGCTCGAGTCCAGCGCCGGAGGAACCACTGATGGCAAGGCCACAGCCCCCACGGGTTATGTGTGAGGTGCTGTGACAGCCCGGGTCCCGGGGCCCCGTGGGGGCTGTGGCCTTGCCATCCCATCTCACAGGCCAGGAGACGGGGCGCAGAGGCGTTCAGCTCCGGGCCCGGGATTCGAACCCCGAGCGGCTCCCGGTGGGGCTGTGTGGGTGCCTGTCTGTCGTATTGCCTTGTGAGTCCACCACCAGGTCAGGGCGCTTGGCGTTCTCAGAGGAACCAGCAGGCATCAGGTTTAGGCTGGGGAGGGGTCGGGGGCTCTCGGGACCAAGAGTTGGAGGTGATCAGGAGTTGGAGGCTCAAGGAGTGGAGGCCGCAGCAGGTGCAAAGGCCCTGAGTCAGGAGGGGACAGTGCATGAAGGGCGGGCTGGGCTGAGATGGGGGCGGGTGGCCCACAGGAGGGGAATTTGGGGAAACCGAGGGTTGGGCACTGGGAGTGGCGTCCCCAGTGCGGTTCACCTCTGCGGGAGGGCAGGGGTGACGTCTCACTCACCTCTCCTCCTCTGGGAAGCCCACTTGGGTCGCTCTCTCTGTTTTCAGACATTTCGAGGGAGAGGGGCAGATGCTTGCCGAGGTGGCCTTGGGTGGCCTCGATCTCCCTCTCTAATCCCCTTCCCTCTCTGGACGTTTCCCCAGCCGTCAGCGTGGTATTTTGGACGGACTACAGGTCAGACGTCCCCCGTGCAAATCCAGACCCTGCCACTTTTGCTGTGCGGTTCTCAGCAGGGGACGCAGCATCCCTGAGCCCAGCGCCCCCGCAGAGGCACGGGTTCCTGGGACCAGGCAGGAAGGGCGTGTATACACGCGGAGCACGGCAAGCGTCCAGTAATACGACCACCTCCTGCTGTCACTTACCTCTTTATCCCTGCCCGGCACCTGCTCCTTGGCCCTTCTTCCCGGGGAGCGAAAATCCGAGAATAGCAGTAGCCCCCTCCCCGGGACCCCGCTCCAGCTACAGATGCTCTGACAAGGGTCCAGACGCTGCCCGTGCCGAGTTTTGCTCGCTCGTGTTGCAGCGACGGCCCCCTTTGACCTCAGCTGCCCCGCAGCGCCAGGCCCGCTCGTCTCTGTCTGGCCCAAGAGAGGACAAAAGCCTCGTGGGCACTGTACTCCCCACACAGCGGAAACGCCTTGACGTTGTCAGAAAGAACATTTCAATCAGAACTAAGAGCCAGTGAGAACAAACACGGAAGCAAGTGAGTTCAAGAGCAAACACCAGTCATGACTTCAGAGTCTGGGCTCTGCATCCCAGGGAGTCGGCGAGAGCTTCAGGAAGCCCTTCCGGGGGCTCAATTCATTCGGTCCTCAAGACGATCCGGACTACCCTGTAGAAATGAACCAAGCGCAGAAAGGTTCAGACACTTGCTCAAGGTAACACAGCATTAAAGCTCTGTGAATGGAGAACCACGGCTTTGCTCCAAATAATAGTTCTGACCTCTCCACCTTTTTGTCTCGCGACCTCTCTCAGTCAGGAGCTCTGTGCACCATGTGCGTCCCCAGGCCTCTCTCCGTGGCTCAGGCTCCACCTGGGGGGCTTAGCCAGGCTGGAAAGGTGGGCCGGGAGGGTTCTGGAACAACCTTGACCTTCAGGGCTTAGGTGCGTGCAGCGTCCTGCATCGATGGAGCCTTCACGGAGCCCCGGACGAGTACGGCAGCTCCCCCTCCTGTCTGCCACACCGGCCGGCCACGCCAGCCACGTGACACACACTGACGTGGCCTGGGGCAGAGCTGACCACACGGGCTCCAGGTCAGCCCTGACGAAGCGGAGAAGGTCACAATTCAGGCAGGAGTGGGGGTGACCCAGGGGTGAGCTGGGACAGGGGGGAGGACCGCGAGGGGAGCCCAGGGCACCCTGGGGCAGGCGGGTGGGGGTACTGATTGGAGGGGGCCTTCGCCCGGCCCGATGTGGACTCCCGCACCCCCGCCGTCCCCACCTCGGCCACAGCAGGTGGGGGATCCGGTCTCGCCCCTAATTTCAGAGCCTGGCCCGGTCCTTTCCGGAACAGTGACAAGAAAAGCCGAGCACGGGAGCAAGGGCAGAGAGCTCTGTATTTCCTCGGTGCTTGTCCACGGGACCCAGCAGCTACCACGGTTATGGATACGAGAAGCCTGGGGCCTCGCAGGCAGGCCGGTAGGTCCCTGCTGCCTCCAGCCTGGGAGCTGTGCCCGAAACCCCACGGGTCCGTCCAGGACAAGGTTCTGAGTCCCTGTGAGTAGTTGCAGGACGAAGGGCTCTTCCCAGCTCCGTCTATGCTTGTGAACCTTTTATCCCAGTCGCCACGCGTGACCGAGCCGTGAGTGACCCGAGGATCAGATCACGTGGTGGCTGAAACCCAGCCTCCTGCTTTCCTGTCTGGGACGACGGTGGCCTGAGGTTTGCACGGCAACGGCTTTGAGAGCTTCTCCCGGTCTGGTGGCCTCGTTCCAGCTCAGGACGCGTGTGCCCTGCTTGCAGGGGCTCTCCCGGCCCAGCGTGGGCCTGCCTACACCGGGAGGCGCCCAGAGGCCCGGGGACCGTCACCTCCTACCGCGACACGGTGGCGTCCGGACCCAGGCAGCCCTGGAACAGCCACGAAATCCCGCCGCCCGGCGCCTGGCTCCCGGTGTAGCTTCACTGAAGTCACCGGGCCCCTTTAGGAGGTGGCTCCTGGTCTAAGAAGTAACAAAAAGTCATCACGGACGCCGGCGTTCAGTGCCTGTCACGGCCCACTGTCCCCGCCTGTGCTTGCCACATGCTGACGTGTTGCACCTGCACGGTGAGAAAGGCGTCATCGGGGCTTTCTAGGGACGGGGGCACAGAGAGGGGCTGCAGCTGGCCCCGGGCCGCACGGCCGGCAGACGTGGGACTTGCTCTCAGACGTGGGCGGTCTGATTTCCCAGTGCTCTGAAGAAAAGAGGAGGGTCAGACCCGTCCCAAGGCTTCCCTTAGCCGCGGGCTCTGGGGCGCCTCACGTCCAAGCCTGTGCGCCGGCCTCATTCACTTGCTCACCCCTCCGCGCGTTCGTTCGCGGAGTCACGGCCACGACCGCGTCCTCAGGCACCGTGACACCACGGCCCTGACGCAGGAAATGAGCACCCCTGACAGGCGGCAGCTGTGGCCGGTGGTGGCCGCCCCCGCCCGGCCCAGAGTCGGAGTGTGACCCAGACCTCCTTCACCTGGGTCCGAGGCCCCGACGCTGTGACATTCGGTCGGGGTTGCTGGGCTTGCCCACTGACCGCCACGGCTGGGCGAGGGGGCGCCGTGCGTGTGCCAGCACTGGGGCCTCCCTGCGCCCTGCGGATGGGGTCCGTCGCCCCGCCAGGACCGGGACCTCCAAGTCCACAGAGCCTGGAGCTGCTGGGGTGAGGTGCGCAGGCCTGGGGGGCCCCGAACACGCACTGCCTGCTCGCGCCCCTGGTTCCCAGGTGTCCTCCTGGGGCCCAGGCCAGGGGCTCTCATTTGGTGCAAATACGGGGGCGGGGGCGGTACCCCATCCTCTCAGAGAAGTGCCTCTGGCAAGTGGTTCCGGGGATCCGCCAGCTTTCGGCTTCTGGGTGGTCAGTGTGGGATCGGCCCGAGGTCCCTGTGGTCCCGGGCCTGCTCCCCACCTCTTCTGCTGTACAACGGGCTTCCTGGCCCGACGCGACGGTGTAAGGGGGCCAAGCCAGCGGACCAGACACCCAGGAGCCCTCAGTGCCACGGTCGGCGGTCTGGGAGGCCAGCCCATACCCAGAATCTCCTGTGAACTCCAGGCCCTTCCAGGACGGAAGGGACCCAGGGTGGCCACTTTGCCACCAAGTGGTCATTTGGTCCCCTCAAGGACCGAGCCCTACGTGGCTGGCAGGTGCGGGGCGCAGCACGGAGGGTGGGAGCTCGTGCTGTTGGGTCCACGGGCCGCCTCCTTCTCTGCCTCTGTGGATGCTTCATCCAAGTGCTCACGGGTCGGCCTGGGGGTGGCGGTGACCCGGTCACTACCCCTGTCCCGCTGTGCACCGAACGTCTCCATCTTGGACCCACTGCAGGGCACTGATGAGAGACTCCACGAACTTCAGGCCTCATGTCCTCTCCCGCTCACCCGCTCACGTGAACCCAGCCTCCCGCATCCCTTCCGGTCTTGGTCAGTCAGATTCCTGACCAACCAGCTGTATGTACCATTTCTCCCTGCTTGTGGTCTGGGTGCCTTCTACCCCAGGGCAACTCCACTAGCTCACCAGGGAGCGGGTGAACAGGTGCACCGCCCAGAGGTCAGCCTCCCGGGACGCCTTCCCTCCCCACAGTCTTCCAAGGTCACCCTGAGGAGGTTGGGGTGCAGCTTGTACCCACCCAGGAGCAAGGTTCGGACTCTTCCCCCTCCCTCAGCGGCTCCCCTGGGATTCCCCGTGTGGCCTCACGTGTGAGCCGAAGGTGACGGGCCCCGAGGTCTAGGCTACCTGCTTGCGAAGGCAGCACCTTCTTCGAGTCCCCAGTTATGATGGGTTCTGCGGGGCCCGCCTACCCTGTGACTCGGTGGGCCTGCCAGGGACGCCTCCTCTGTCACCTGCAGTGCACAGGGTGTGCCGTGTCACGGGGCTCACGCGTCCGGCCGCCGACGCTGCAGCCTGGACCCGCCGTGTGCCCGCTCAAAGCCGGGGCCCTGAGTCAGTCCTCCGGCGGGACTTGGCCCAAACTGCGACACCGCAGCGCGGGCCTGCCGGCTCTGATTTCTGGCTTAATTCCTTTGTGATGCGCTAGACTCTTCTCTTGTTTTAAATTTGTCGCCGCTTATTTCACTGCCCAGACTGTGTCTGTCTTGGTGAACGTTCCATGGGCGCCTGAATGGAATGTGCGTCCACAGTCGTCGACGGGGAGCTCGATCCGCGTCCGTTCGCCCTTGTGGGGGGACGGTGCTGCTCGGCCCCGAGCGTGGTCTGCTTCTCCCACCAGCCACGGGGAGGGCGGGGCCAACGCCCCCACCTGAGTTGTGGGCTTGTCTTTCCAGCTGCACCCGCTTCGCCCACTGTGTTTTGCGGGTGTCGTTCGGGCGCAGCCGCGTGGGAATCGGCCCCTGTGTCGTTCGTTCCCCTGTGTTCCTCTTTATCTCTGCTGATCGTCCTTATTCTGACTCTACTTCCTGTGACACACGCTTAGCTACCTCGGCTGTCTTCTGATTCGTGGCTGCGTGGTATCTTTCTCCCTTTGGTCTATATTTTCATATTAAAACTTGGTCTCTTGTAGACAGAATGTGGTTGATGTCTCCTCCTTGAAAGATGCAACGTGATTATCTGGTTCTTTGCCGCCCGGCTTAGACCACGCACGCGCGAACCAATTGTAACAAATGTGCTATCTTTCCCGCTGGCTTCACGTCCACTGTGTTTCCTCCTCTGTCTGCCTTTTCTGAATTCAATCGAGCACGTGTTATGATTTCGTTTTGTCCTCTGTTGGCTTATTATTTATTTCTCTTTAAAACCATCCTAGTGGTTTCCAACGTGCATTTTCGAGACATCTGGGTCTACCTTGGAACGTGCGATCCTGTGTGCAACTCATGTGACGCCCTATGTCGTGTGACAATCGGGTGACGTGATCTCCCCGGTCTCGCCCTCCCACCTTTTCTGCTGCTGCTGTTTTGCAGATTCTGTAAACACACAGCACAAGGTTACTAATCTTTCTCAGGCAGGTCCCTTCTCGGGTGAGGGTCTGCAGCCTGGTTTTGTCGACGAGGGTTTCTTGGTCCACAGCCACGCCCTTTGCTGCTCTCTGTCCTACTCTCCTGCTCCCATATTTACTGCCGCTGGGCTGTGCCACAGACCCGTGGCTCCCAGACCTAAAACATTTACCGTAAAATATCTTCCTACGTTTGCCTACCCCTACGTTAGACCGCTTAGAATGAAAGAAAAAATGAATTTTATTTTACCTTCATTAATTTCATCTCCAACAATGCTCTTTGTTTCTCTCTGTAAATATGTGTTTCTGGCCAATAGATTACTTTAAAAAAAATTTTTTTTATTTATTTTTGAGAGAGACAGAGACAGAATGCAAGTTAGGGGCAGAGAAGGAGGGAGACACAGAACCCGAAGCAGGCTCCAGGCTCTGAGCTGTCAGCGCAGAGCCCGACGTGGGGCTCAAACCCACGAACCGTGAGAGCACGACCCGAGCCAAAGTCGGGCACTTAACCGACTGAGCCACCCAGGCGCCCCTGACTGATAGATTCCTTTTGCCTGAAAGATTCCTTTGGACATTTCTCGGAGACTAGGTCGGTCAGCAATGAATTTCCCCAGGTTTTACTTGTCTGAGAAAGTCTCAAGCCCTCTTTTATTTGTCTTATGAACTTGACTCATTTATATAATCAAAGATTCCAAAGCTGGGGTTTCACATAACGATGATGCAAAGCCATCTTCCCCGGCTAACAGTGACCGTCTCCCGGCCCACGTTATGTCCTCGACACCCGGCCAATTCCTCCTGAAAGCCTTTTAATACCTGCCATAAAATTTGAGAATGTGTCTGTAAAAGATAATGACTTCACATCATTTCAGGTAGGGATTTAAAACACTTAAAAAATTAGCTGTATCCCACTGAAAAATTAACACTGTTTCGTTTACGCGGTCAAATATTCGAGCAGGGTTTGAAATTCCCTATCGCGTGCAGGTGCACCACTTGGGGAAGGTTTTTCCCTGAGAGCGTGGGGTCGACAGGACTTTCCTGCATCACTTTAAAGCCGCCTCCCGCGGTCCTCCTGCACGCACGACCTCGATGAGGAGCCGATAGGATCCCTGCCGTGGTGACACTGTAGGTCACGCGTGTTTCCCCGCACCTGGGCTGCCTTGAAGAGCTTCTTGGCTTTGCTACTTGGAAGTTTGAATGTTTTGGGGAAGGAGAAGAGAGGTTCCTCCCGCTGGGTGTTTTCGGAGCTCCTCGAATCTGTGATTTGTGTCTTTCACCATTAATTTCTCGGCCGCTGTCCCCCCAATACTTCTCGGCCACCCTCTCTGCCCCTGTGCCGTTCTAATTTCACGTATGTTAGACCACTTGGAGTTTTCCTACGGCTCTCGGACGCCCTGTTCGGTCTTCCTCCCTCCCTCCCCCTCCCCCCCTTTGTGTTTCCAGCTGGGTAATTTCTGTAGATGTATTTTCAGGCTCACAGATTCTTTTCTCGGCTGGGTCAAGCCTCCTGAAGGGGCTCTCGAGAGCTCTCCCCAACTCTGTGACGGAGCTTTCTATTTCTGGCGTTTCAATTAGGATTTCCTGCGGTCCTCTGGAAGTACCCACCGGAGTCTGCATGGGGTGTACGTGCCTTTTCTGTTAGAACCTTGACCACACGCGTCATAGTTGTTCCGATTTCCCTGACCGAGACTTGCAGCCTCCGTGTCATAGCCGAGTCCGGTTCTGACAACTGCCGGGTCCCTTGGGGGCGCGCTTCGTCTTGCCTCTCTGTGCGCCTCCCAGGTTTTGCTGGAAGGTGGGCCTGTTGTTTAGGGCGGGAGATACGGAGGTGAGTATCTGCATGCTTGGGGGCGGGTTTATGTGGCTTGGCTTCTCTGTTGGGCCTTTAGCCTGAAGGGCTGTTCATCTGGTCAGGAGCCGGCTGGCTCTGGGGCTTTCCGTGGCGATGCCTGCCCTCCGTGCACCCCAGGCTGCAGATTCCAGGGGTGCGGGCTGCACGTGGGCTCCTGCCCCTCCCCCAGCGGTAATTCTGGTCAGAGCTCGTGTTCCTGCCCACCTCACGCGCTGGGGACTATTAGGTTCACATTTCTTCGTGTCTCTGTGGCAATGGGTTTCCATCAGTGCCCTTGGTGATGATTTTTTTTCTGGCTCTCCCTCCCACAGTTGGAGAAGTAGGACAGGTGAATCTGAGCAGACGTCTTCCTCCAGGCACCCTGGTGGGGAAGCCTTTTCGGGGAGGTCACAGGTCTTCCTTGTGAGCTCACGGTGGGGTCTGTGGAAGAAAATTCTACAGGAGGTGCAGCCTGTCTCCGCGTGCAGCCCCCAGGGGTTCCTGGCAACCCCACTCCGTCTTCCTGGGGCGAAATGAGTAAACATTTCAGCCGCTTGTGTGGTGTCGGCCACTCCTCGGGACCTGTTTCTCCCTGCAGCCACCTGCCTTTCCCAGATTTCGGGGTCCCCGATTTTCCTGTGACGTCCGTTCTCTGGCGGGTTCGATCAAGGCCATTTTCCAGCGTTTGCCTTGCTGTAGGAACGGGAGTGACGGCTCTCCTGCCCTCTCCATCCCTGAGCTGGAATCGGACGTCCCTGGGAGTCAGTCGACAATGAAATGATTAGCAAGTGAAAAACACCAGAGTAAGAGCTTGTGCCTTAGAGTTCCAGCACTGGCCACGAGGAGCATCACGTCCCCAGGTGGATGAAAGCGGCTGTCTCGGGGGACGTGTCTGGGGGAGTCCCGCAGAGGGTGTCTGTTTGCTTTGTGTCCCTCTGTCCTTTGCTATTAAGAGTAAATCACACATTTGTGTTGGTTTGATCAGGAGCCAGTTATACACACACGCACACACACATGCACACACATCTAAAGGAGCAGCTGGGGAAGCAGTGGGCGGGTCAGGGTGGCCCCTGCCGTGGTCATTAAAGAAAGGTGGCTTTTGAGGGGCACCTGGGTGGCTCAGTTTGTTGAGTGTCCGACTTTGGCTCAGGTCGTGATCTCGCGGTTCGTGGGTCCGAGCCCCACATGGGGCTCTGTGCTGACAGCTCCGAGCCTGGAGCTTGCTTCCGATTCTGTGTCTCCCTCCCTCCCTGCCCCTCCCCTGCTTGAACTCTGTCTCTCACTTTCTCAAAAATAAATAATAAAAACATTTTAAAAAATTAAAAGAAAAGTGAGGTGGCCTTTGAGAAAGGACGGGGGTCACCACTGGAGTGGAGACGTGTTCTGATAAGCTCCGCTGGCCCAGAAGCGTGAAAATCCCTGACACCTTGCTCTGTCGATTCTTATTTTCCGAATGATGATACAAATTCAAGAAGGAATCCAAAACTCTGATCTCCCCGTAGCTCGTGGAGCATTAACGAGTAACCCTCTGGCTTAGTTGCTCAACGTTAAGCTTTAGGACGGGGTTCATGGAGGTGGGTTCCGGAGGATAAGCCTAACAGGGGTGTCGAGTGATGTTACTAAAAAAAAAGCAGCCTTGTGGCCAGCCAAGTTAAAATGCTGCTAAAACAGAAGTGAGTAGAATTCTTGGCTGCAGGACTTCTCAGAGCCTTGAATTGGCTCTATCCACAGTGACTCCTGGAGGGGCCACAAGGGGTGTTTGGTCGGGAATTCCTTTCCTTTGGGCGTGGGTCTTGGAGTTACTGATTCATCAGAGACTCACCTTGAGAGAGCCAGTGCCGGGAGAAGACTGTGTGCATGAATCCGGGTTCCCTTGACTCAGTCACTGCAAGCCTCAGTCTCGTCATCCATAAAGTGGGTTTTAAATGCCTTGTGTGATTATTGTAGGGCAGTAGGAAGTGGGGGACCTGGTGGGTGAAGCCGGGTCTGCACATCTGGCCGGCAGGGAGGTGTGAGGTGCTATGACGGCCGGCCTCCCTTCCTCACCTCATACGGGTCCCTTAGCAGAACCCCGTGGAGGCCAGACGTCTGGCCCACCCAGAAGATGTCTGCTGCATCTGAACGAAGGCTGCCGTGGGACAGCGGCCTCATCCATCTACAGAGGGAAGGGCTGGCTGAGGCAGCTGAGAGTGGAACTGTGCAGGGCATGCTTGTCTGCAGAATGCTGGAATGTTCTCTGCCTCACCGAGTGTCCCCCGCCCGGCATCACCCACTTGTGATAGAAAGGAAGCTTCAGGAAGGTCTTATAAGCTACCCAAGACCCGGGTGCCTGGAATGGCGGGCTTCGGAAATGATCTTTCACTTAAATCCCTGCTGCCCCGCAGCCCACACTGATGTCCTGGGAAAGACATTCCCTCTCCTGCCTCCTGTTCTCCCCAGAGGGGGATGGTGCGGACAGCGGGGGGCTCCAGGAAACCACAGGGGCCAAGGCCAAGGGCGTGACTGTGTTGGGGGCCGGGGGGCGTGGGCAAGGGCAGCTTAGTGGACGAACAAGCATCCCCCCTCAACAGCCCGCCTGCCGCTGGTAACATCTGCCGGGTGGGGACTCACGTCCTCGGGCACCGACACCCAAGACTGAACACCTGTCATGAATACAGACCACATACGCTGGGTGAGAGGCCCTCCCGGGTCCTCGCAGTTTGGGGTCAAAGCCTCAGATAAGGTAATGCCATCCTTGCCCTTTGGCCCTCTGACCTGTCGACACGTTGCCTCCGGGAGAAGCCGGAAGCTTGCAGGCGGGACTGGGCCGCCCGGCCCCTGGCCCCAACGTGGCTCAGTGTCACCTGATTTCCACTTTACGAGCCAGGGTCTCGATGGTAAATACTTGAGGCATCGTGGGCCACACGGTCTCTGCGGGAGCTGTCAGCTCGGCCGCCGCCGTACCTCACCCCGTCCGCGGGCCGTGTGCACACGGACCGGGGTGGCTGTGTTCCGTCGAAGCTGTGTTTACAGAAACAGGGGGTGCGGGACCTGGCACGAGGGCTCGCTTCTGATCTCTGCCCACAGCCGCTCAACCCCCGCGTGTGTTTTCCAGAAGGACGGTGCTGCCTTCAGACTCACGGTCTAAGGGACCGGTGTGGGGCTGGTCGCCCTTCCTGGCCCGGCACGCGGGGCACCCAGAGGCTCCCGGGTCCCGGCTGCGTCCTTGGCGTCTTTCAGGCCCAGCCCGGTCCCAGGGGAGCCGGACAGGCCACCCCCCTGGAGGGAGGTGCGTCAAAGCGCTCGCTCGTGGACCCAGGTTACAGCATCTGCAGTAGCTGATGCAGACTCTGAAAGAACTTCTTGACATTTGCCGTCTGATTTTGACGCCCGTCAGTGCGTCCCCTGCCTGAAGGGACTGTCACCGGGAAGGTCAGCGGGGATTTCTGCCCTCGGGCTCCTTCTGCGTGTAGCGTCGGGAACTCTTCTCCAAGGAAGATTTGTCCCTCCCCCTCACCTTATTCAACCGTTTCTCTCTGTCGGCTCGGACCCGTGGCTGGTCGTCCTGCATGTGGGTCCTGGTTACCTCGTCGCTCAAACTGCTCGGCTGTGGCCCCCGGGTTCAGGCTTGGCCTTAGTTGGTGCCCACTGGCCGCGGGCCACATCCCCCCCCCTTCTTGAGACTGGCTTCCAGGCACCATGACACGCCCCGGGTGCATCTCACGTTCCCTCCGCTCCAGTTCCGGAACGATCCATCTGGGGAGGGCTGGCGCTGGTGTCTGGTGGGGCCTGGGTGTGCTCAGGGCAGCGGGGGTTCCTCAGGGGGCAGAGCTGGGATGCACGTGTGTGCTTCGCCCCACGTGCGTGAACGTTTCCGTCCCCCGTCCTGGGGGCGCCTCTGCACGTCTACCAGAAAATAAATACGAGTGCATCCGCTGCCTCTGACCCCGAGCCGGGCCCGCGGGGTGTACCCCAGCCCTCCCCTCCTGCTTGCTGGTAACCCCCACCCCCGGCAGTGGGCCACCTGCCCCCGTTAGCCCCACGCATGCTTTCTGTGTTCAGTAATTTACCGCCAGTGCAAGAGTATATGTACGGTTCTTTGACCTCTAGTCTTCCAGAATCCGTTGCAAATCACGGCTTCCTTTGAGCTGCGTGTGTCGGTGAGGTTATGCCTTAAGCCTGTGATACCGTTAGATTCCGCTGCCCTGCACTGCATTCCGTCCCGGGGCTCCCGGCCCCCCTCACTTATTTTTGCTTCACGGAGGCACAGTGACGTTCGCTCTTCGCGATACGCATTTCCGTGGGGTTCGCCCACGCTGCCAGCCAAGCACCCGCCATCCCTGTCCCGTCCGGAGCGGCTCCTCGTCCAACTGCCTCGCGCAGCTCGGCTCCTCGGCCACCGAGGCCCCCCCGCTCTCCCTCGGTCCCCGAGGCCACTTGTTCCCTGGTCCCGTCTTTTCCAGACGGTCCTACAAATGGGATCACGGTGTCAGTAGCCTTTTGGGTCTGGCTTCTTCCTCTTAGAAAAATGTATTCAAGGGTCAGGATGCTGCACAGATTGGCAGTCGGTTGCTTTTGTTGCTGACCAGCGTTCCATTGCACAGACACGCGCCACGTGGAGTATCACCCCATTCCGGAAGGGCGCCTGGCTTGACCGCAGCTTGGGGTGATTGTGAAAAAGCTTCTATAAACGTTTCTGTGCACATCTTTGTGGGGACATAAGTTTTCACTTCACTTTGGTGGACGCCTAGGATTTTCTGGGCGGCATTACTTGGCCATACGGTGAGCGCGTGATCACTGGGTCCGACACCACCGGACCCCCCCCCCCCCCCACCCCGCATGCAGCCACACGGCTCTGCATCCCCACGGCGGCCGGGGCTCCTGCAGCCTCTGAATAGGCGTGTGTTATCTCATCGTGCTTTTGATTTGTCCTTCCGGGAGGATCTGTGACGTCCAGCATCTTTTCGTCCGTGGGTGAAATGTCTGTTTCGTGCTTTGCCCATGTTTCAGGTTGGATTTTACGGTCGAGGCCCACCCATCTGGCCTGCTGGGACGGGACCCCCTCTGGGCTATGTGAGCAGCAGACACCTTTCCCTCGGGTCCCCTGGGTCGCTCTTCCTCTGGCCCCCTGGTCTCTTTACGTGAGAGGGGACGCCCCGTCTGCCTGCTCTCTGGGGGGCCTCTGCAGGTCGCTGGAGGTTTTCTCTCTGTGTGCGGCTCTTTCCTGGGTCCCCCCAGACCCCTGGCTCTGTCTCTTCATCCCCGGAGCCCCGAGGTCAGCCCGGGCTCGCTCCCTGAGCCACGGCCTGACACCCGCTCACGGCAGCGGTCCCAGCCTTGCCCTTCTCCCATCTCCGGGGATCACAGTCCCTCGGTCCCTGGTGTCCCGTATCTCGAAAATTACTTGTTTTGCCTGTTTTGTCTTTGAGGTGGTGCCATTACTCCGTCCTGGCCAGTCCTGGCTGCGCGTTTGCAAAGTGCTTTACTGTTTACCAAGTATTTTTCCACATGCATCCTGCCCATGGGTTGTCATAGCAACCGGTCAGCGCCATTTCCCCCAAATGACAGCTGCAAGCATCTCAGTGCAGGGGACAAAGGTGACTCAGGCCGTGGGGTTCCGAGGTCAGAGTGCACACCCCCGGCAGTAAGCGTCAGGGTCTGGTTTCCTGCTGCCAGAGGCAGTGAGTTTTCCAAATGCGGGTCAAGGTTGCCGGCTCCGGCATGGGGTGGCCAGAAGGGACGGGAGGTGCACGCAGAGGCTCGTGGGGGAGGCAGGACGTGACCTGAGACCAGAATGGGTGACTTTGGGGATATAAGAGGAGAGGCCTCATCCTCGGAGGCCAAGCCGGTTTTGCCGAAGCATAAGGTCCAGAGGACGAGGCGTTCCGTGGGGAGCTCACTGCTGGGTGACTCCCACGCCCTCTCTGGTTTCCCCTGTGCCTTGAGCTGCACAACAGGTGCAGAGGCTGAGTGTCTCTCTCAGCGTCCGAGACCACGGACGCCATCCAGACCTGTGACAGGTGGGGAAACCGAGTCAGGAGAAGGGCTGGCTCAGGGAGTGGCCGTCAGGGCTGGAGCAGGACTTGAGCCTCAGACCTCGCGCCTTCCTTCACACTACAGCTTTCTTTCTTCTTCTTCTTCTTCTTTTTTTTTTTTTACGTGGTTTCTCTTCCCACTTATTTATTTTTGCCCTCAGCTTGTGCATTTTTGTGCTATTAATATATAATTAGACACAGCTTTGGATCTCTTCCTTTATCTTCGGGGCACATGTTTATTTTAGACCCAAAAGCGGCAAGCAGGAGGGGAATACTTAAGCTGCAGAAACACTCTAAGAATTTAGCTACAGGGCCCAGGAGCCGCTAGGTATGAAGTACGGCAGTGCTAAATAAAGCGCCTGGATCTCCCCCCTCGCAGGCGACGCCGTGACGGCACTTAGGTCACGAAGCTGCCGCGAACCTGTCCTTCGGGCGCTGTGTTTTTATCTTTATCACCCACCTGAGCGTCACCGGCAGCTCCTTCCGTTTCTGGGCTCCCCTCCCCATATCCCTGCCCCGTCTTAGAGCTCACTGCCTGTGTCGTGTTCCCGGAGCGCCGGGGTCGGTGAGGCAGCTCTTGGGACCCGCGCAGCGGTCACGGTCCAGGGGCGAGCTTTCTGCGTCAGCACGAGAACCGCTGTTCCTCCGCCAGACCCGCGCCCGAGCTGGCCTCCTTGCCTGCATCTGTGAGCTGCTAGGGCTGCGGCCCCGTGTAGCGCACACGGGGGTCCCCGCGCCCCACGACGTCACACACCCTTCTTGCTCACGGGGCTAGGGGGCGTCTGTGCTCTGCTGGGTCTGGCTGGGGTCAGCCAGGTCAGCCCCCACCGTGTCCCTCATTCTAGAAATAGCAGCTACCGAGGCATCGTCTTCCGTGGACAATGACAGAAACACGAGAGGCCCAGCCAAACTGTGCAAACCCTTCTCAAGACTCTTCCAGACTGTCCCGCTGACAACGCAAACTTTGAGATGCGTCTGAGTCCTAGGTGCCGGCCACCGCAACGTCGCACGGCAAAGGGAGGGCGCGACCCCCAGGGACAGCGATCCGGTCACCGCCCTCCCTGAAGCCTCTCTAGAGCTGCACCCTGGCCCCCGCTTCAGCCACAGAGCCTCTCGTGGGACGTCAGTCCCGTCTTGGGGAACCAGGTCCTGCTTCCCGCGTCCCTGGGGGTCTTGCTTCCTGGCTCCTCCGTTTTTCTCCTTGTAACGCTTCCTTGGGTGTCACTGTGTGCGTCTGGGTGGCCTTCTCTAAGCGTATGGCTTGCGGTGGAAGGTACCCTGGGTGGGAGAGCCCGGGCACCAGCGTCATGAATGTCCCAAACGGCTCACCGAGGTGGCTGCAGGGACCCCCCCTCCCCATCTTCCTCACTAAGCGCGGATGTCATCAGCTGACAGACTCCGCTCAATGTGTGGGCGTTAAAGGGTGAGTGACTCTTCTTCTAACCGTGTTTCCTTGATTAGCGGTGCGGCTGAACACTTACAAATGTAGGTATTGGCCGTTCACGGGTCCTCTTGCGTGAGCGGTTACGGGCTTTGCCCTCCCACCTTCCTGCTTCTGGACTGATGGGCTTTTCCTAACTGAGGAGCAGGAGTTCGCTCCGTCTACTCCTCGCTAATCTCTCGCCAGCTGTGCGCCCTGCACGTATCTTTTCCTGTATTTTTCCTTTCCTTGCAGAGTTTTTGTCGTAGAAGACGTTTTAATTTTCACGGAGTCAAAATGACTCTTTATTGAAGGTCATGGGCCTTTTGACTCTAGTTGAATTAACCCTTTCCTACCTCAGGTGTAGGAAGATACGATCTAGTATTCTCTCCGTAAAGTTTACTTTATACTAGGGGTTTACTCCCCCTGGGATTTATTTCTGTGCATGGTATGAAGTAAGGACGTTACTTTATCTTATTATGGAGAGCCACTTCCTACGAATATTCCACGTTGATTGCACCCCGCCTCTGACACTTACCCAGCTCTGCAGGTGCAGACAGACCTGGCCGGGCGTCCCCTCGACCCCGTCGCCCGTTTCCATCTTGGCACCGGGGATACGAAGACTCCGCTCTTGGCACTCGCCAACCGTTGAGCCCAGAACAGACACGTTGACCTTCTGAATCTTGGCTGTTCTAGACCCTTTATTTTTCCTTGTTAATTTTCTGAATCTCTAGTAGTTCCGTAAAACACCCTATTGAAATTTGATTGGAATGTAATGACTTTAAAGACTGTTTGGGGGGAAATTCACATCATGATGGGATGGAGTCTTCTCGTTAATGGACACGGCATAGGTGGTGGTCATTGGCGCTGTGCACCGAGCATGCAGAGGTCGCTCACCTTCTGGAAACAGGCACATGGCACTTCCTGCCCTGCGGGAGGTGGGGTCCCACGACTGCCTCTGAGCGTGAGCGGCAGGGACGTGGCGCTTCTGGGGCGGGGCATGTCATTGCAGAGTGGCCTCCGGTGCTAGAGATGCTGCCTGCTCTGTGGTCCGGGGCCTCCCGCCAACCCAGGTGGACGGGAAGGGTGGGCGGCCCCCCAGTGGTGCGCAGGGTCTGTTGGCACTGGCTCGCAAAGGCCTGTGCGACGTCTTCTGGAACTTTGCAAGCCACTTTAATTCACGTTGTTCCCTTGAAATGCACCATAACGGGCGTGTTTGCACCACAGAAATCTGTAAACACAATAAATCAATATTTCCATTTTTCCCTGATGAGCAGGGATTTTCATCTTATTTAAAAACTTTAAGTGGTGCTGTAGGGCCCGTTGACGAACACTCGCCAACACAGCTCCGAGCACGCCGTTGCTGGCACAGCCCTGAGATCCTGGGGCGTGTCTCACCCTTGCTGGAGCGGCACCTCCTGCTTGGCTGGACCCCGTGCCTCCTTTGCGTCTTCTTCCCTGTGGAGGACGTGCGCGTCTCACTGTGATTCCTGCCGGCTTCAGGTTTGTGTCGCTGCTGGAGACTTTTAAAATTCATGTTTAAAAAAAACCCCTTTTTTATCGTTTATTTATTTTTGGAAGAGAGAGACATAGAGACAGAGCATGAGCAGGGGAGGGGCTGAGAGAGAGGGAGACACAGAATCCGAAGCAGGCTCCATGCTCTGAGCTGTCGGCACAGAGCCCGACGCGGGGTTTGAACCCACAGACCATGAGATCACGACCTGAGCCGGAGTCGGACGCTCAAGGAATGAATCACCGAGGTGCCCCCCCAGATCATGTTTTTTAACTGGTGATTGCTGTCATAAAAGAACACCTTTGACTTTGGTATTTCAATCGTGGACGCGGGAACGAGGCTGAGCTGTCCTGTTGGGTTGTCTGGACGGGCTGGTATTTTCTACAAAGACAGTCATGTTGCTACAAACAAGGACGTTTTGTCTGTTTCATTCTCATTCTTGTTCTACACTCTTTCTCTTCTCTCGTTGTGTTGGCAAGTTCCCGAGGACGGGGTGTGAAGGGTGGCCTTGCCTTGCCGGATACTGGAGGGGCTTGTAGACACAGGGCCCGGTATTTTCTGGTGCGTCGTACTCTCGCGAATCCAGGATGACCCCATTTTGACCGACATGTGCAGAGACCATATTTCCAAATGAGGTGACATTCTGAGGTTTGGGTAAACGTGCAATCTGGGGAACACTGCTCAATGCACTGGGGTGAGCATGGGGTCCGTGTGGGCTCATCCCTCGCGAGGATGGCGTACTCACCGCCAGGTCCCCGTAGGTGATCCAGCTGCAAAGTCTTATCCACGGCGTGCTTGCCGGGCCCAGCCCTGGTGCCGGTTGTGCTAGGATGCGTCTCCTGGACGTGGCGGGTGTGTCTGTAGGCGGCTGGAGGTGGAATGCTTGTATTCGGCACCTGTGACAGGTGAGGGAGCTGGGCTGGGCAGAGGGGAGGCCTGGTGGCCTTGTGGTCACAACAGAGGCCTCGGCCAGTTGAAGAGTCTACGATGACCCTTCAGCACTGTTCGAATTGAAGCCGGAGGGTGAGGCCCTTGGCCTGTGTCTGGGTGCGAGCCACCCAGAAAGGGGCTCCCTCTGGCCAACGGCAATTCTGGGTGAGAGTCAGGTGTGACCGTCTCTGCCCATGACTCCTTATGGCTGGGGGATGGACCACCCTGGTCACAGCTCACATCAGCCCCGGCCTCCAGAAGGAGCCCAGTGCCTTCTTGGAATGTCCCGGCCATGTGTTGGGGTCCTGGCCCCACAGACACCCCCTCCCCTCCAGCTGAAATACTGATCATGCCAGCTGCGTGCCCCCAAGGACAGCCCATCCGGCAGATGTCTGACAGGAGTGGGGCCAAGGGTGGCCCATCATGTCCCCAACACCTGTTGTTATGGGCCGAAGTATGTCCCCAAGTCCACAGGCTGGAATGCTGTCCCCAGCACCTCAGCATACGACCGAATTTGTAGAGAGTGTTGTTCAGTTAAAATAGGGTCATTGGTTGTGTGACCTGTGTCCTTATAAGACAGGGGGTTTGGACACAGGCACACACGGAAGTGGGTGTAGACACGGGGAAGATGGCCGTCTGCGGCCAGGGAGTGGACTCGACCTCACGGCGCCCAGAGGAGCTCATCTGGCCGGCGCCCTGACCTGGGACTTCCGTCCCCTGTCCTGTGGGACAGTACATGCCTGTGTTTATGATGCTCGGTCTGCCGCGCTTCCTGTCACACGGCCCCAGGAAGCCTGCACACGCGGTGTTTTGCTTACCCTCCCGGTGCCCATGGAGGTGGGGGCTGTTATGGCCGTTTCAGACAAAGGGCCTGGGGCAGGAGAATCTGGGTGACCCAGGGCAGCCAGCCAGTAAGTTCTGGGAGCCAGGGTTCGCCCAGGGCATCCTGAAGCCAATGCTACCTTCAGGGGTATCTGAGAACTCTCCTGCGCAGGGGGTGGGGTCCCATCCATGGCATCGCGCCCCTCAGAGGCGCTTTGGCGGGGGGCCAGGCAGTGCCCTGGGACGGGTGGTGGAGTCTGGCTCAAAGCAGTCCGTCCAAACCAAGCGTTCAGACTCCGGGCCGTCCCCCACTTGTTGCGCCCTGAGTAAGCCATGGTCGCCTAGAGAATCTCTCTCGTCCCCTCTCCCTAAAGCGTCTGGGAGTCTCTGCACAGTGAAAACACGGCGACCCTGAAGCTCTTTATTCTTTGCCCATGTTTTCCGAGCTTTTTGCGGGAAGCGCCTGTAGCTTGTCCAACAGGAAATATGAAATAAAGCCCAATATTTAGCTCCTTAAACCAATTAGGGTTTCCACATTCCCCATCACACGGAGCGCGGAGGAATTGGGGAAACGCGGGGCTTGTTAAACCTTACAGAGCTGACTCCTAACTCACCGAACGTCACGCGTCCTCGGCCAGTGACAGCAGATACGCCTTTTAACCAAATAGCTCCTGACATATTATTATGGTGATTAACTTGTTTTTGGCTAAATTATATTTGGCTACTTCGCGACCCGTTGGTTTTGGCCCAATTACACCTTCCGTGTGTCTTCCTGGTCCGTAAAATGAGATGCTGGCGTGTAACTCACAGAAACGGACGAGGGAGCAAAATGTCCAAGAGACTAACCCGGGCCTGGCGCACGGCCGGGGCCCGTGTGTGCTCCTTGCCTCCACTTGGAAGGACCCGCACCGGCCGTGCGTGTGGTCACTGGTGCATGAGCACAGACGCGGGCCACCTGCCCCTGTCCGTGTGGCTCCCAGGGCCGTCTGGCAGGCCCTGAGGACACACGGCTGGCCCATGACTCGGTTCCCACGTCACCGTGCCCTCCCACCCCAGCAAGGCGTCCGGGTTCTCAGCTCTCTTAGGAAACGAACTCCCCACTCTGGTAACCAGAGACCCAGGGGGTTCTGACAGTTCTTAAAGAAAGCAGTGACAGCGGGGCTGCGTGGGAGGACGGGGTGACGCGGGCCCCTGCCAAGGGGTGGCTCGCGGGGAGGGGCGTCCCACAGATCGCCGGCCCGCAGAGGCACCCACCCGTCTCCCTGTGGGCCGGCTGCTGCGGCAGGTACCACTGGGCGGCCGGGCAGCTCAAGTCCGAGGTCGCAGTGTCAGAGGCCTGGTCCTCCTGAGGCCTCTCCGTGGTGTGTGGTAGGCGTCCCCTCCCCATGTCCTCACGTGGTCATTCTCTGCTGCGTGTCTGCGTCCTGGTCTCCTCTTCTTAGAAGCACTCAAGTCAGATTATTTAGGACCACACACAGGACCTCAGTTTACTTTTGTCACCTCCCTAAGGGTCCCCTTCCCACACACAGTCACCTAGGAGGTGCAGGACGCGGGACGCAGGGTCTGCATTGTGAACGCGCGCAGGCGGGGGACAGATGGGCTGTGAGGGAGAGCGGTGAGTGGGAGGGCGGAGCCTCGGCTCAGGTGCCGGTCCAGGGACCGACAGGCTGTCCTTGCGAGACCTCCCCGGGCCTGGCTCCTCCCGGGTTTCTTGCCTCCAGGAGACAGGGGCACAGCCGTGCCCGGCACCCTGCAAGCATGCTGGTGATCGAGGCCCCTCTCTCCTTGCTATCTGCTCGCTGTACGGGACCCTCACGGACACTGTGTGCGCGTGCGTTTGTTCCCCAAGGGAAAGCTGTCGTTGGAACAGCCAGGAGGAGCGAGGGCCCCGGAAATCTGCAGATTTCCTCTCTGCAGACCCGAAAATTACCGACGCAGCCAGCTGGAGCCGGCGTGGTGACCTAGGGAGCGCTCCCCACGGGCTAGGTGCCCCAGAAGCCGTGCATCGGATTTCCCTTGGGAGCCCGGCTCCCCAGGCCCGCAGAGCCGGAACCCCCAGGGCCCTCTGCAGGGGGCACTTGGGCAGTTTGGAAGCCAGAACGGGCCCCCTCCCATCCAGGGTTATGGAAGAGGAGACTGAGGCTCACAGGGTCAGAGGGACACATCCAAGGGCAAATGGCAAAGTAGTGCCAGAGCTGGGACCCAAGCCCGGCCCCCCGGTTCCCCCGAAGCACCAGGTCTGCGGCTGGTTGGCACCCAGGCCCGGCCCTGCCCCTTGGCGGCTGTGTGTGGGGTTGACAGACAGGGAAGTTCAGCAGTGTCCCCCGGTGAGAGGCCGCCGGTCACCTTCTGGTGCCTGCTTCCAGGGCTTGTGAGGACTGCAGGGGCCCTGGCCCCCTCTGGCAACCCCATTCCATGCGGCCACCAGTCTGGTCACCTCTGCCCTCCACAGCGGGGTTTCCTCGGGTCCCAGAACCCAAGGACGGTCTCATACGGGGGACAGGTGCAAGGGGAGGCCCGTGTGGCTCTGTCCCCCCTCCCTGCAAAGGGCTGGCGTGGGTCTCCTAGCAGGCCGGCCATTCACAGGTCGCCTTGCCTGTGTTTGCCAGGGGACCCATGGAGGTGGGTGGGTGGGGGCGGCGGGGGGGTCAGGGAGGGGGGAGGGGGTGGACGGGGACCACAGTGGCTCTCACGCCACGGTCAAGCCCTGATAACAGTGTTGGGCACAGCCTGTGGCCGAGCAAGGCTGGCTGTGTCGAGGCCCCGCCTTGTCCCTCAATCCAGAATTCGGTTCCTGATTATTACATCACAGAAAAACTAGATTTTCTGCAATTTTCCTAAACATCACTGAAATGAGGCTGGCGTGTCGAAAAGGACGCCCTGCCGATGGAAGGAATAAAGGAACCCTAAATAGAGACGCCACGTTCACGGGCTGGGGGGTGTGTCGGGACGAAGATGTCACCTCCACCTAGTGGCTCCACAGGCTTCACACACGTCACACCCGCGGTGTGGACACATCTCTGCGCTCCTGTGCGTCGGCGATGGGGTCACACGTGTCTGTGGACTCGGGCCTCCTCTCCGGGCACCCACGTCCCTGCGACTGGGCCTGCCTGGCACTCCTCCCGCCCAGGCCGACTGCGTGACTGGCTTTGGGCATCAGGGGCAGGGGAGGGAGAGCCTTGGTGACCACTGCCCCGTGGGCTCCTCCGGGCCCTGGAGCGGCGTGGGGGACTCGTGCACGGTGGGCCCCCCCGCTTTTCCCTTACTTCACTGACCACAGCTTGGAGCAAAGAACACCGTGTCCACTGCCCAGATGGAGAAATCGGGTCACCCCTGGGGCACAGAGTGAGTGGGAGGCAGGCCTTGAATGCGCCCTGTGCTCTGGGCCGGGGGCCCTGCCCACCCCCTCCTGTCTGCTCCAACCTCCCGGGTTTCACTGTTTGGGCCTTGGCACCTGGACTGTGGGGCTGAGCCTGTCGGCTGTTGGGTTAGGACGTCCTTTCTGGACACAGTGGCCCCGGTCTCTGCTGAACAAGTGAGGAGGCTGAAGACCAGGGCTCAGGAGCTGCCACGGGCAGAGCTGGCCCCAGAGGCCACCCCCACCTCCAGGCCTCCCTCCTGGGAGGAGCCTGGCAGTAATGGGGCCGGCTGTCCCGGTGCGGGCCGCCCCTCCAAGGGCATCTGGCTCCTGGCTCCCGCGGGTCCCTGCAGAGATCCGCTGCTTCCGGGACTGGGAGGAGACCCGGGCCTCAGTTCCTTCCAGAGACTCTTCTTCCGGGCGCCGAGCGCCTGGGGCAGAGATGGCATCTGCTGGTGACCGTCCCTCTGCCGGCGGGAGGCGCGAGGGAGGCTCCGTGCGCCCGGGGGGCCCAGGCTGGCTGCCGCGTGGGGGGCTGGTAAAGCCATCCGGCTCTAAGCCAGCCTCGGCTGGCCCCGATTCCTCAACAAAAAAGCTGGTTTCTCCGGACGTGGAGGGACATTTCCTTTGTCTGGCAGAGTGACTGACGTTTGGACGGGACATGTTCGGCCGAACGCGGTGAAGTTACGTGGGATTGTTGCCTCCGCCTTGTTGCTCCGCGTTCTGAGATGTCCCACGTAATCGCACGTGCCCTCGGCATCGGCGTCCTCGCTGCCACCGCGGAGTCCAGCGCCATGGTTGACAAAACACGTGCCGCCGTTCGTCAAGCCGGCCTCTGGCCCTGGTGGCAATGTAGTGGCCAGGCCGTCCCCTGAGCTCCGAGCACCGTGTTCAGATGCATCCGTCAGTGCCGTGGGGGGACCTTCCCAAGGCCCAGAGCGGGGCCTGCGCAGCCTGGTCCATAGGCGGGCTCCCAGCGCCCACGTCCCACAGCAGGAGCCCCAGGGGGCGCCCAGGCCCCCGGCTCCCGGGGTGGGCGAGCGGACATCCTGCAGCAGGTCCCGGCCGTTGGCCAGCAAACCCACCGAAACCCAAACCTGGGGGCCTACGCCTCTCTCCGGCCCTCACCGAGACCGTGGGGCAACCCTCTCCACACGGGGCCACCTCTCTTTTCCACCCTCTCCAGGCCACCACCCTCTGCCCGCCGGGATTGCCCTCCATCCCTCGGCCGCTGAGGCCTTTGGATGGTGGACTCTCACCGCCCACCCTCCACTCACAGACCTTGTCCTTTTGCACACAGATGCCTGGACTATTGAGGACCCCAGTGGGACCCCGAGGACACGGATGGGCCCAGAGCGGCAGGAGCTCCTGACAGAGCCGACAGGAGCCCTTCCGAGACGTGGATGCGAGCAGGAGACCCTGCTCAGTGGGGAGATCCCCACTGCTGGCCAAGTGCTGCCTCTTTCCTGCTTGTACAAAGTCTTGCGCAGCCTGTGGCCGACCCACAAGGTGCCCAAGGAAGCCAGAAAGTGCCCAGGACGTACCCACGGCGGGCGGCCCAGGCTCCTCGGAGGGTCCTACCGGTGAGGGCCTGGCAGGGGGGCGGCAGGCCCCGCTGGGCCCCGCACGGAGCCGGGGACGCTGGTCCTCCGTGAGCTCCGCCAGCATCGTCCTTTCCTCGGCTGCCGTGACACAGCGCGTGCCCGTCACCCAGGGCCGGACTGTCATGTGCTCTCCAGCCTGAGGCGTGTGGCTGAGGGGTCTGTTCTCGCCGAAATGCAAGTCGTGGACATTAGAGACTTTGGTCAGAAGCTGAGAGCTGGGAGGGGCGCGAGAAGGGCTTGCCCAAGGTCGCTGAGCAAGTCAGGGTCAGGGGCTAGGAGAAGACCCCACCTTCCCGACGGCCCCCTTGGGTTCTACCGAGGCCGGCAGCAGGCTGGACGCTGCCCCTCCCTCCCCTCCCTCCTCCCTCCCTCCGTCCTTCCTTCCTCCTTGTGGAAGAACACAGATAACATACAACGTCCCGTCCTAGCCCCTTCCCGGCCCGCGGCCCCGCGCACGGAGCACATTCCGTGTTGTGCCGCCATCACCTCCGCCCGCCTCCCGAACTTTCTCCTCTCCCCAAACTGACACTGTGACCCACGACACAGGGACGCCCCATCTCCCAGCCGCCGGCCCCACGGCCCGCTCCGTCCCTCTGAGCGCGACGACTCCGGGGCCCTCGTGGGAGTGCGGTCCGGCAGTCGTGTTCCTTCTGTGACGGGCCACCTCACTGGCACAGTGTCCCCGAGGCCCAGCTCCATCCGTGTCCGCCCTTTATCAGGCTGAGCGAGATGTCACGGTACGAATGCCACGTTTCGTTTGCCCGTCGGTCGGTCGGGGGGCACTTGGGTCGCCCCGCGCTGGCTGTGGTTACTGGGGCCGTGCTCGGAATCCCCCGCGTCCACTGCTTCCCCGACAGCGCCCGAGCCTGGGTGCTGGGCTGCACCCACGCGCCCCTCGGCATCAGGAAGCCCACGGGCGATTTGCCCCAAGGCCTTGTTTGCGCTCAGGCTCGCATCCCCCGACAGACCCTTTGGGGTGCGATGACCAGGTCAGCCCTTCTGTCGCTTCGAGCATGAAGTCTCCGTGGCTCAGGGGAGAGTCCGGTCCACGCCCGCCAGGAGCACCCGGCTCGCCGCCTCCCAGCGCAACAGTTAATGGCGCAACGCTGACCGAGAAGAACAGGGCATCGAGTGCCACCTCCGCTGCGATCTCCTTTGTTGATGGGGGAAGGTAACGGACTTACCTCCGTGTGTGTCTGGCATCCGGAATTCCTGCTTTGTGGAGTTTCTTTTCATGTGTTTTGCTCAGCGTTCAGCATGGGGCTTAGTATTTTTGTTATCAGTTTGCGGGAGCTCCTGACATAACTGGAAATTAGCATTGTTACAATTGATAAAAAGCTCTCCTGGCCTTGCTGTGCCGTGCAGTTCTGATTATGTCGTGTGACACACGGAAATGTAATTTATGTTATCAGACAGCGCGCTCTGTGTTTCCCCCTCTGTGCACAGGAAGCCCTTGTCCACGCAGGGGCCGGACGAATCTCCACCCACGTTTCTTTGTAGTTATTTCAAAGGCATTTTTGAACATTCCCAGTGGGCCCGAGCTCAGAGGAAATGCGGAGCCCCAAGCTCCTCCTGGCTCCCGGCGGCCACGGCGGCCAGGGTGGCCAGGGTGGGGTGGGGTTCAGGGGCCCCGGTCTGCATTCTGGAAGCTTCCTGGGAGTTTCAGGGAGATGTTTCCTGCGCGGGGCTGGGCCCGCTGTCCTTGCCTCGGGAAACCCGTCAGCACCCGCTGCCACCACCAGGTCCTGCCCGTTTCACCCTGCAGACCGTCTCTCGTCACCCCTGCTGTCCGCAAACGTCACTCGGGCACTGCCTCTCACTCACCGACATGTCCCTTTGCTGGGATTCCTGGCGCTCCCCCAGGCAGGTCCCCATGTCTGTCCCCGGGCCTGGCACGCGGTAGGTACTCATAAGGAACGGTAGCTGGACGAAGGCCTTGCCAGGGTGACGGCTGTTCACAGCCTGACATGAGCACAGAATGTAGGCAATTGTCACTGAGTGTCATCTGGAGCGTCAGCTCTGAGAGCCCCACCAGATGTGTACCCAATATGACATGAGGTGGGTCCCTCCCCTCCTCACCCCAGGGCAGGGGGCGGTCTGTCTCTTTCTCACTGTGGGGTCTGCCCTGGGACAGGTGGCAAGGGGTCACACATGGGGTGGCTCTTCTGGGTTCTCAAGGGCAGCCAGGCAGAGGGTGTGGCCAGATTCCCCAGAGGGGGCTGGCGAGAAGGCAGTGGGGCAGGGACCCCCTGCTTCCCTCCAGGGTCCACCCTGGCCGCACAGGCAGGCTCTGGCTGGGAGTCCTGCTGACCTCCCGGGGCCTGTCCTCACGTCCAGGGGGCTTTCCCTTCCTGTTCCGGCTCAGCTGTCACAGTCACGAAAGCGTTAGGCTGCCCGCCCTCCGCGGGGCTCTCACGGGACTCGCGACCCCGAGAGCAACCACTCCAGGCCACAGAGAGGAGAGACCAAGCAACTGAAACAGACAGGGTGCTTTATCCACTCAGGTGAGCTCTGTGGGCTCACGACCTCAGAGTCCCCAGACGCCCCTCCCAGCCGGAGGAGTCTTCGTGAGGCTGCAAGAGAACCTTCGAGTCTCTTGTCTCTGAATCCTGGGGCTTCCCAAGGAGACTCTGGGTGGGCATCGGGCCTGGAGACGAGGGGAGGAGCCCCGAGGACCAGGCTGCCCTTGGCGAGGCCCTTCCCCGGGCCTGGGACGTCATCTGTGGCCCGGGAGTCACCCGGTCACCCCTCGACCCTGCACACGTGTTGGTAAAGAGCATTCGCCCCCCCTAAGCGGGGAACCTTGACTCATCCCAGCTGCCAGAAGCACGATTTGGGTGGAACCACGAAGCGGAGCTAAACCAGTGAGTTTTTCACTGCTGTGTTTCCCCGACTCCCGTCCAAACTCGCAGAAGGAGAGCTCCGAGGTCTCCTTCTGCACACGTGTGCTATGTGTATGTGGTATTTTCCTGCCCGCGGATAGAACTGCCAAATTAATGCAGAAAATCCCGTAAAAGGGCTCTATTTCCATTGACTTAGAGATAAGTAATCATTTACATATAAATTAAATATTCTTAAAATTCCCAGAAATGGAGACACTAACTTAAATGCTTTTCAAGTTTCTGTGACTTGGGTAAATCTTTGGTAAATAAGGTTAGTTTCGTGTTTCTGGTTTAATAAGAATTAAATTGTCTGGGTTATCTGAATCATCAGCGTCACGTATCATAGGGACGTACGGTTTTGGTCTCCTTGGGTTTACTAGTCAAAATGTGGTAGTATAATCTCTGATGTGCCAGATGTTTAACGTTATAAAGATTACTATTAAATTTTTTTGTTGTAATTTACTTAATTTGAAAGAGAGAGCAAGAGTGTGTTAGCAGGGGAGGGGCAGAGAGAGAGGGAGAGAGGACCCCAAGCAAGCCCTGTGCCGTCGGCAGAGACCCTGACGTGGGGCTCAGTCCCACAGGCCGCGAGATCATGACGTGGGCCGGAATCAGGGGTCGGACGCTCAACCGACTGAGCCACCCAGGCGCCCCACGTCACAAAAACTGTTAATTCAGCCCAAGAACCAATGCACGGGAACCAGAAAAACGGGCCGCTTCATCTCCATTACTTCGTGTGTTTCAAGCAGCGTGGAAAAAGAAACGCAAAACCCCCCCGTTGTGTTTCACTTCTTAAGTTTCGGCCTTGCGATGCTTGGCCCAAATGCACTGGCTGTAAAAACAGTCACCGCCCTTGACCTGACGGCCGGCTTTGTCCGCCCCAAATCACGTGGGTCCTTCTCGGTCAGAGGACGCACGGAACGTTCATCACCAAGCCCGAGTTTGAGGTTGTGCAGTTAGGGTTCCTTGTGTTTACGCGATAGAGGGAGTCTGCTCGCAAACGTGTGCGTTTCGCCACCTTGAAAAATAAGACCGGAAGGAGGTACGGAACGCCGGTGTGTGACGAGCGTCCATTGCCGGACGCTCGTCCATCACAGAAAGGGCGCCGACGGTGAAAAGTTACAGTCGACGTCGGTAACAGAAACGGCCAAAAATAATCAGAGAAACAACCTCGTACGCAGGGAGGGCAGGATGTGTGTGTGATAAAGAAACACACGAGGTACCAGGGGTGCGTTTTTGTTCAGGGAAGAACCGAGCTTTGCCCTCAAGGAACGTGACCGGCTGCTTCCCGAGAAGAAAGACCCGCCTGGTATAGACGTGGTACACATTTGTGGCAGAGGAACTGTGCGTGTGGTCAAGTCGGCTGAGAGTGAACGGATTTGTTTACGAGGCTTTCGAAACATGAGCTCAGTCGTAGACGGATGGGGAGAGTGGGCTTGGTTTTCTCTCCGTTACAACAATGTGCTCTTGGATTATTGTCAGCTCTTCTGATTCTGAGAGGGTTTTTCATTACCTTTGAGCTAAGCTCCCGAGGAGGCAGAGCCTGTGTCTTATCAGAATAATTTTCGTGCTTCACGTGAACCGCGTTCGTTTTTCATGATTTACCGGAGGCTAAGCATTGCTCTGCGGTGACCCGTGCTCCTATTTACGCAAGTGTTGGGAGCTTTTGGCATCTTTGACAACGTCCCCAAATCAAATCCTAAGTGGAATTTTGATCTCAAACTGACCTTGAGATTTTCCAGCTGGTCTCGGGGAAATCTCAAAGGATTTCTTCTTTCGCCTTGTGAAGAAAGACGTGTCGACAAAATAATGTGGTTTATGGACTGTGCTGAGTGACATGACGAGTGTGGGCCAATGAGGAGAGAGGCTCAGGCTTCCCTAGATTGTCCGCGTGGGACAACGTTGGCAACGTGGGTGTTCCAGAAACCGTGTGGAGCCCTGGATGTGTGTCCGCAAAGGGGCCCCGGGCGGTCTTGTCTGGGCTCGTCTGGTTTTTGTTTTCCCCTGATTCTTCCCTGAAAGTGTTTGCAGCCAGCTACCGACCAGAAGGTGTCGTCGTCTCCAAGAAGGGGCCCCTCTGAGGCCCCAGGAAAGGGCTGTGTCGCGTGCTTGCAGACGAGCTTTCGGAGGCGTTCCCTGAAGTGCTCTGAGAGCACCCCCCTCCCTGGGGTTGAGTCAGGACCCCCGGATCCCCCCAGAAATGCTGATGGGCTCGCGAAACTGCTAGCCCAGGACCCAGCAGAAGGGGAATTAGAGCATCGGCCGAGTGGACAGACGCAGGCCGATCTGGGTGGGAGAGACCCTGTCCCGTTCTCTTATCTGTACTTGTAAGAGCGAGGCACACAGACCTCCGTGAACAGAAGCGAAACCCGTACCTTTCCTGCCTGCCTGAGCCCCGAGGAGTCTGAAGACCATTCCCGAGTATCCTTGCTTAATGGCAACGTAATTACCTCTGTGAGTTCAGCCAGAACCTGTCCTCCTCGTACTAGAACATGATAGGAAAAATCGGTTAGATAACAAGGGCTTAGACTGGAGTTTCATATTTGAAAAGGACGACTGAGCCGTTTGAAAGGACTCAGCTTGACTCTACGGAGACAGTGCTTCCAAAGCCCTCTCAGAAACGCCTGCCTGGCACCCGGCTCCCTGGGTCCCCAGCGTCGCACATGACTACAGGCGATCATGTCCCGGCACGCCTGGAAACCGTAGGACATTTGGGGCGACCTTGAGAAGAGACAAATTCACCTCAATCCATGGGAACCGCAGGCAAAACCCAGCGGTGGGTGCTTGGCTCAGTTTCCAGCCTCGAGAGGCTTTGGAAGTCCTCGCTGGGAATGCACACGAGACCTTCCAGCTAAGCAGGCCTGAAACCCTCGTGGTCGGTGGCCACTCTTGCCGCACTTACAGAAAGCATCAGGGCCAGTCTCACGAGGCCAGACTCACTCTGTAAACAAGAACTTTACAGAGGCGACCCTTGTTTGACCGCTCCTGATGAGCCTGTGCCCCGGCTTGTGTAACTTCCCTGACTTTGCAGAATAACAAGGCTTATAAAACGCTCTAATTTGCGTTCGGCATTAAGTCAGTGGGCTTTAGAAAATGAATCTCAATTAGTCAGTTTTGACAAACGCTTCCAAAGAATAGAGGAGGCCGACGGGAGGCAAAAGTGGGGTGGCGGGTGGGGCTCTTCTCTGCCCTGTTTACCTGTGACACAGTCCAGGTGTCTGAGACCCTCCCTGGGCCTCGGAAAAAGAAAAGTATAAATCAGAGAGGCCTTAGCTCATGACTCACCTGGAGATCGGGGAAGACACTTGCTGGGCGAGGACTTGGGAATCGGCAGTGACTGGCTTGCTCGCCGGGGAAATCCACACTCCCAGGATGCACCTGTCCTGGGGTCCCAGACAAGGCGAACTAGACTTGTTGGCTGTAGCTGCCACGGAGGTCAGGACGACTTTTTAAAAAGAAACGGCCAGGGGCGCCTGGGTGCTCGGCCGGTTAAGCATCTGACTTCGGCTCAGGTCACAATCTCACGGTTCGTGGGTTCGAGCCCCACGTCAGACTCTGTGCTGACAGCTCGGAGCCTGGAGCCTGCTTTGGATTCTGTGTCTCCCTCTCTCTCTGCCCCTCCCCCACTCATGCTCTGTCTCTCTCTCAAAAGTAAATAAACACTTAAAAAATAAATATAAAATAAAAATAAAAAGCCAGGGGCACCCAGCTCTTGGGGTCGCATGGGAGCACCTGCCTGGGGTTTCCTGCTGCTCAGAGTTGCTGTCGGCTGGTCTCAGCTTCTCATAAATCTGTTGTGCGCGTCCACGACTCACGGGGAAGTTGCTTTGGATGGATTTGGTTCCCCTTCCCCCCCCCCCCAACATGTGGAGCCTGAAGTCCTGGCCCCCAGCGTGGCTGTGTCTGGACACAGGGCTTTCAGGAGGCCTCATCTGACAGGACCGGGGGCCTTATAAGAAGAGGACGATCTCACGAGGGGCAGGGCGAGAAGGCAGGAAGGCGCCGTCCCCGAGCCGGGACCGAGTTGGCCGACACCCTGATCTTGGGCTTCCAGCCTCCCGAGCTGTGAGAAGCGAGCTTCCGGTGCTTCAGCCGCACAGTCTCTGGCGACCGGAGACCAAGACGGGGCTCTGCAGCTGCCCTTCTGCGCCCCGCGGTCCGATCCAGCTCTCTCTGGTTTTGTCAATCGGAGCTCTACAAGCCGGACGTCGGGCTCCTTAAGGCAGGTGTGGAAATGGCCCTGGCCAGCTGGCCCTTGACCCGATAATTAAGAAGGCTTTACTGTGGGTGCTGTGTTGTCGTTGACGGTATCGCACCCCCACCCCCCGCAAACAGAGCCCCTTCCCAGCCATCATTATGTCGCCTCCCCAGCCTCCAGGGAGGCAGGCAGGCATTCCGTGAAGAAACTGAGGTGCAGGGAGAGTGAATGGCTTTCCTGAGATCAGAGGCTGCAAGGACCTGGCCTGGACTCATGCCCAGAAACTACAAAGAATATTTATTCTCAGGAAAAGAATATGACCTTGAGGAAGCACTTAACCTTTCCAGGTCCCGCCCCAGGGAAGTTGTTGGGAGGTCGAGGTGAATTCCCTGCCGGGAGCCAGACCAGACGGTGTGGGCACAGCCAGGCCTGCCATGGACAGGTGTTCAGGTTGTTCACTGCCCAACTCAAGAAGAAGCACTGTTCACATAACATACTGTATGAGTCACAGCCCCTTAGAGATGAACACAGTGGTCCCGGTGCCTCCAGGGCCCCTCAGTCATTAGCCAGCAATGGATGCTGACTCGTCTACTTTTTCTAGGGAACACGCCGGAAAGAGGCAAGTGACCTCAGCCTGGCCCTAACAGTTTGGCTGGGATGGCTAGAAGATACCGGACACAGTTCGTGGTGTAATCACGTGTGGTCCCCTGGGCGGGCCAGCCGAAGAGACCTGCGGTCCATTCTCGGGGCTGCATGGGCTCGGCTCACACTGGGAGGCTCTCAGGTTGGTCTTGCGGAGCAGCTCGTCCTGGGTTGCTTAGCAGGTAAACGCGGAGGCCGAGGGAGCCTTGGGCTTGTTCTTCATTCTCCCAGGCCTTCCTGATCGATGTCATTCTGGAGAAAGCCCAGGCAGGGGAGCCGGGATGAGAGATGTCACTTGCCAGCAGGCCTTGCGTGGCCTTATTCAAATCTGCGGGCCTGCGAGTGGGTTTGGGAGGGCTCCTGCTGTGCTCATTCCCCACCAAAATGAGTTTCACATCCAGGGCTAAGGGATGCAAATCTCCTCTCTCTCTCAGTTCAGATCAAAGAGGCGGCAACCGCGGCTGTTTTCACACCGACGGGTCCAAATGCAACACGCAGGCCACGCACGTTCCCTCCGGAACACGTCCCTGTGTCTGTGAGCCTGGACACACACGGGCACCGAGTGGTCATTCACCCGAGTGCAGACGCAGGAGAGTGCTCACACTACCAGCGAGTGTGGGACCACATGTTTCACGTCCCTCCAGACAGGCACGCACCCGAGCGCGTGCAGACACGTGAGCACGCACACGTGCTCCCGGACGCCAGCTTATGTGGGCATTTAGGCCACAGGTGTCCTGGAAGGAGACCTGTGTGGCCCACGTGCTGTCTGTGTAACGTCCCCAGTGGTTAAAACTCAGAGATCAAAAGCATCCATAAAAGAAGCTATCAGAAGTTCAGTGGCGACATTGATTTTTGTGGCTGTCAGAGCTGAGTGAATAAATCCCAAGTGGCATTTAGTAGCGGGCCTTCCCACCGAGGGCTGGCGCTGGCAAGGACCAGAAGCCGGTAAGTGTTTACGGCCTTGTTTAACGTGCAGCCGGCGGCAGAGGGGGTCAGAGACGTCCAGGACTCTGTACAGACCTTAGGGTCTCCTGGACTGTGTTGTGCTGACTCCTTTGTGGGGCAGATGCTGCTTTCTGTTCCTGGGAAGCCATCCAGAGCCAGCGGAGGGCCCTGAAGGCCACCCAGGGACAGGCGGTCCCTTCCTCCCCCACAGCTCAGGGTCACCGTGCCTCCAGGTGCACCTGGAAAGCTCTCTCCTTCCCGTCCCCTCCTGGAGCTTGAGATTGTCCTGAGTTCATCACCAGCCTGCCTGGGCCCTGACCACCTGCTGCTAGGTCAGAACCGTGTCCCCAAAACTCCTATGTTGAGTCCTAGCTCCCAGGACCTCCAAATGTGGTTGGAAACCAGGGCTTTGAAAGAGACGATGAAGGTAAAATGAGGTCATATCGGGTCCCCAATCCAGCGTGACTGGTGTCCTTCTAAGAAGAGGAGGTAAGGACATGTACTAGGGGACAGCCACGTGAGGACACAGGGAGGGATGGTGTCCACACACCACAGGAGAGGCCTCAGGAGGACCGGCCCTGCCCGTGCCTGGGTCTCAGACTCACAGCCTCCAGAGCCTGGAGGAAATGCATTTCTGTTGCTCAACCCCCTGGTCTGGGCCTGCTTTGTCACAGCGGCCGAGCCGACGGACTCTCTCCAACTCCATCAACTCCTCACTCCTCACTCCTCCACTCCATCACTCCAGCCTGTATGACCTCCAGACGCTGGTCCCAAGCGAGCCCCTGCCCCGGCCACGTGCAGCCACACCGTTGAGTCTTTTAAAGAGATTTGAATAATAAGAAAGAAGTCCTGTCCATTTACCGCCACAGTTGACGTCCTTGAAGCTGTGGGTCCACGCTTCCGCCTGCATCGTTTCCGCTGGCCCTCGGGCCGGCCGGCGGGTGCCCCCAGCGCTCCTGCGGCCCCAGGCGGTGCAAGCCCACCTTTGCGTCTGAAATCTTTGTTCTGCCTTTGTTTTTGAGAGATGGTTTTGCTGGGTATAGAATTTTCGGTTGGCAGGTTTTCTCTCCCTGTCCGTTAAAGCTGTCGTTCTCGTACGGGTTTGGTTCCAGGGGGACATCCACCATCACCCGCATCTCTGTGATTTTTCCAGGTGTGTTCTTTGTCGTCCGGGGTATGACGTGTCACGGTGTGCGTGTCTTCAGGCTTCTCGTGCTTATGGTTTTTTTTTTTTTTTTAACGTCTCCGATCTGTGGGTTTACAGTTTCTGTTAAATTTGGACAATTTTCAGCCTTGACTTCTTTATTGTCTTCTGTCCCCTTTCTCACTGCCTCTCTCCCCCGTGTCCCCGTCTGTGTCCCTGTCCTCTTTCTCAAGCACTTCAGACGCACGGTTGGGCTGCCGTGGTCCCATGGCTCACCAGCCCCCCACTCGCTGTTTTACTCTCTGTATCTCCTGTCGGATGGTTTGTGGGGGGAACGAGTCGTTGCAGCCTCTGCTCTGTCTCCAACCTCCAGCCCCGTTCAGTGCGTTGTTCACCTCAGACATTGCCTCTTTCGGCTCCAGGAGCTGGTCCGGGTTGTAGCCCTGTGCTGCCCACAGTCCAGCCCCAAACAGCAGCCTCACACGCAGACAGTGTGCCCAACTTTCCGCTGTAAAGGGAGCCAGCAGGAAGATTCTGGACGGAGGACGTGGGGGAAGGGAGGGACACGGGATCCAGCAGGATCCACACGGGCCTGAGCAGCAGGAGACAGAGACAGTAGCCACGGGGCCCTGGGTTGGGGGTCAGATGAGGAGTCTGTGGGACCCGCTGACTTGGGTCACGTTTGTCTAGAAACATGCGGACTTGGTCTGTCCTGAGGCCATCAGTGTGGCCGGGATTCTAACTGGGCACTCGGCTGCCGGTCTCCTGACTGTCGTGAGGGCTCAGGCTGTGTCTCACACACGCAGTGTTTAGGGCAGAAGATTACGTGGCGGTGACGCATCCAGGGGCATTTTAGCTGATCCCAGGGTCGGAGACGGCGGCCCTGAGCTGTGGTCTGTGCCTCTCTCTTCCCTTATGCTGTGGGGCCCCCACTGCCTCCCACGGAGGGTGTGAGGCCCACGTTAGGCCACGCACGAGAAGCGAGGAGCGCTTTGCAAACCAGCCTTCTGACTGTTGATCGGATGCAACATGAGGGTGGCGGGGTCACAGGGAGGCCCGGCTGGTGGCCATGGCAGGGTGGGGACAGTGGCCCTCCAGTGTCTGCTGGCTCTGTGGGGCGGCTGCAGAGAGAGGCACATTCCTGGCCGGGCAGCTGTGGAGAGACACTGGTCTCCACCTTGTTCCCTCCGACCTGCCTTCAGCTTCCTGTCTGGCCTCTCTGGAGCCTGCCTTCCTCCCCGCACACAGGTCCCCGCCTCCCTCTGTCTGCAGCTTGAAGGCCTGCCCTGCCGTCCTTGTTCTGGTCCTGGCTGTCCGTCCTCAAGTGTCCCCAACGGTTCGGGCACATTTCGTCCTCTGGGCTCCGTCTGTCATTAACAATAATAACAAGGTAAGAAGGGCCCCCGTTTATCAGACAGCTACGATGCGCCGGGAATCGCCCCCAGCACTCCGTGTGTGAAGCTTGCCTGATCCTGACCCCCAGGGCAAGAGCGGTCACAGCTCCTCTGCTGCAGACAGGGAAACTGAGGCCGGGGGGGCGGAGGAGTGCGACGTGAGGCGGGCAGGGGGGAGTGGAGCCATTGAGGGCAGCTGACCCCGAGCCGCCCGGCCGCTCCCCACCACCCGGTGTGTGTCGCCATGAGGGTGGATGAGGGGCCGGCCCTCAGCAGGGCGGGGACGCCCCCACCTCCCTTGCCCCCCATGCCAGACTGGCCTCCCCAGGTTCTTGCAAGGCCGAAGGGGGTCGCGTGCCCCCTCGGGCTGAGAGGGGGAATGTCTCAAAGAATCTTGCTTCTCCACCTTGAGTCTTAGGAGGGACGAGCAGTTGGTGGTGCCAGAGTTTGGGGATGGAAGAAGGCGGGGGCCTCAGCATCGCTGGCTGTTCCCCGTCAGCTGCCCTCACCACACACACCCCCTGCAGCCTCAGTTTCCTCGCCCGTCCTGGCTGGAGCAGGAGGCCCTCCCTCCCTGGCTCTGTCTGCCGTGGCCAGTTCTGGACTGGAGGCCCGACTTTCGTGCTGAGCCATGGCCAGGAAAGCCTGCATCTGCCACCACACATTTACTGAGCACCTGCTGTGTGTACTAGGGCTCCTGCAGAGACCCGGACAGACCGAAGGCTGGCCCTCAGGGGCCACACATGTCAGGGCGGTTATGTGGGCAGCAGACAGACAGACAGCCCACAGGTGCGGTTCCAGGTGCCGTCAGGAGAGCACAGAGGTTGACGCCCAGGCGGGCAGCTGGCCCCGAGCTGGGTGCCGTTAACCGTCCAGCGTCTGGTCAGCCGCACGGGCTGCGCCAGCCCGACTGCCGCACGCTGGGCCCTTCCTGCCTGGACAGCTCCTCCCACGGCCCCGACTGTCTTCTCCCCTCCCCGCCCCCGCCCTCCGCACTGCGGCTCAGGGCTTCCTTCCTTCCTTCCTGACCATCCTGTCTCTGCTCTGAGCTCCCCCTCTCACCGACTTGTCTTCGGAGCACAGCCCCCGTCAGGTGACATTACTTGCTCTGGAACCTCCGCCTCTGGAGTCTGAGCACCATGGACGCAGGACGCATCTTGTGCCTGGGCGTTTAGACGTGAGATTTGCATACTCGATCAATAGCTGTTGGGGCAGGATGGTCACAGCCGTGTCCCTCCCCCTCCCTGCCACCGGCTTCGCTTCCGCGAGCTCAGCTGCTTGGGACCCCGCCTGCAGTGCGTTCCCCTGAGCCCTGCGGTCCTCGAAGCTCCCCCACAGGCCACGGTGCCAGCCTCCCTTCTTGTCCCGGAAGGAGGGGAGCACCCTGCTCTAGACTCCTTGGGCCCGAGCCCCCAGCCCACGCTGTAGATGCCGGGAGGGAGCCAGATGTGTGCTTGGGTGGGACAAGCTCAGCGGGGTCATAGCGCATAGATCTGGACCTAGAGCTACAGGGCCTGGTCACACCCACCCCGTGGGCCTGGGCCCCACCTGGGCTGGCCCTGCAGGGGGTGCGTGCAGCGGGCTTGGGCCCAGGAAGTGCCAAGGACGCCTCAGCCGGGGGACCTGGGTGAATAGGCCACGTCCACAGAGACAGGCAGCCCAGGATGGGGGGTGGGTGCCCAGAAGAGGAGGAGCTCAGTGTTGGAGCCTCGGGGCCCAGAGGCCGATGGCCACCCGTGGCGGGATGCGGAGGAAGGTGGCCCCAATGAATGGACGAGTCCAAAGAACGATGATGGGTCTTTGTACCCTGTGCGCGTTCACGTCTGGTGCTTGGAAAGGAATGCCAGTGGGTGTGGTGTTTTGGGACCATCGCGATGGAGAAGGTAGCTGAAGCCAGAGAGCGCAGGTCTGCGTGACGGTGCGCGGTGAGGGAGGGGGCACCCGGCGGTGTGGGGCAAGACCGCTTCACACGCCGCAGTATGTGCTTACAGGCACGTGTGTGCACACACACAGGTATACACAGCACAGTGGGTTCACGTGCACGTGTGAATGCAGGTGCGTGCGCATAGGGATGGTGCCATGATGCACTCACGTGCAAACGCACCCACGTGCGCAAGTGCATGTTCACTCTTGCACGTCGGCACGTGCACACGACACACACGAGTGCACACACGCGCGCGTGCCACGGCCCGTGCCACTCCGGACTCCAGGAACGGTAGGGCGACTCTGCCTCTAACCCTGGACTCCACCCGGCCCGAGCTGGCCCCGCCCACGCAAGTCATGCCAACCTTAACTCTCCCTTTGGCTTCGAGTCCGGACACAAGCCGCCGGCAGCCTTTGTCCTACGTGCCGAGTGTCACGGGCTCTCCGCGAGTGAGTGCCCGAGCCACCTGGAGAGCCACTCTCCACTCGGCAGAAGTGACATGCCTGACGGAGGAGCCTGCTGGAGGTGCTGGGATTGGGCTCATCGCCGGCGTTCCAAGCAGTCACACGCGGCACGGCCTCTGTCATGTTCCCGAGCCGCTTCTGAGGACAGGGACAGGGCTGTCACCTGTCCCTCAAGACCCTGATGCCTCATAAAGCCACAAGACACCTCCCCCTCATGGGCACACAGAGCGGCACTGTCGAACCTTCTCTCCTTCTGATCAAAGGTGACACATCATCTCTCACCTAAATGACAGGTGGCTTGTTGTCACTTTGGCTTTCAGTTTCACTCCCGAGGAGGGACACGGCCATGGTCTGGAGGGGAGGCAAGAGCAGGGTCCCCCCAAGCCAGGACCGATTCCCCGCCACTTGCCTGAGTTAGAAAGGCAGCTTCTGAACGAAAACCAGAGAGGAGCTCAGATCACATTTCAGGAAAGGCTCAGAAGGGGCCCGAGTCCTCTGGGCCGCCTCCCTGACACAGATGGGAGGAAAGGAGGGCCGGCAGCCAGGGGGGGACGGGGGCGGCACAGATGCCCACCTGCACCGGCAAGGCTCCGAGCCTGTCCATCCTGTGGCGTGGGCAGCCGGACGAGGGGCCCTCGATGCCGATGAAGCAGGTAATCAAGGGCCGACCCGCCCCGTGGCCGCCCCCAGGCTGCACAGAGATCAGTCGGCTCCCCTGGGGAGAAAGCAGCCAGGAGAGGGTGCACGTCAGGGAATTTGCATCAGAAAGAGATGAACAGAAAGCTGGCTGTCAGCTTTCTCCACACCAGAAGAATTGTTTGTCCCAGAGGAAGGACGGAATGTAGCAGAAGCAAATTTCAAACACGAGTATGAGAGATTGCAATCGTCCAGGAAATGTGTGGAAGGCAGGGCGTTTTTCGTGGCAAGCTGACCTTCCTGGGGGCTGCCCCCACCTCACAGGCAAAGCCCGGGGGCCACCTCGGCCGCCCACCGCCCAGCCCACCCTCCCAGGGCCGAGCTGGCTGTGTGGCCAGATGCTGTGGCTCCCTGACCCCGTGGGGCCATGTGAGCTCATGGATGGCTCTGCCACGAGCTCACCTGAGCAGCCCTACCTGGTCCCGAGGGCTCCCGAGGGCCTTTGCGTCCTCACCCGGTGACGGTCATATACTCGGTACACGGGAGGACCGCTCAGAGTGACCACCGCCTCTGTGCCAGGTGTCCTGCATCAAGGCCTCGTTTAACGAACCCTGACTGAGCGCCCACTGTGTGCCAGGTGCCCGTCCAGGTCGTGGAGACCCCGCCCTCCACGGAGCTGAGGCACGTGTGGTACATGAGAGGGCGCTGAGGGCTCTGGTGATAAAAGTAGGGAGGGGTGCAGGAGAATGGGGAGAGCAGGGCAGGCGTCTCAGCCCGGGGTCCCGCGCTAGCTATCCCTGGCCATCGCGAGCAGCCGTCAAGTGTCGCGGATGAAGCACATGAATCCTCTCACACCGTCTGTGGTCTGGAGCTGGCAGAGCTCGGCCGGGGCCTCCGCTCAGGGTCCCCACAGGCTGCCGTCAAGGTCGGGGGCAGAGGTCTCATCCGGGGCTCAACCGGGGAAGGATCCACGTCGCCTTCAGCGGGTGGTTGGAAGGTTTCAGCTGCTCAGGTCTGTTCAGCTGAGCGCCTCCTTCCTCGCTAACCAGTGCGGGGGCCGCCCTCTGCCCTGTGCAGGACGGCAATGACTGTAAGGTTCCCTCTCTTGGAGTGTGTGTGGCAAGCGGACGAGGGTCCAACACTGGGTTCCTGAGGCCTGCGCACGGACCCGGAGCTAGGCCAAATCAGATGCTTTAGGGAAGGTGGCACTCCTTGAAGGCCAGCAGTGGGGCGGATGTGAAGGCGGGGGCAGAGCAAGCCCAGGGCGTGAGGTCAGGGGACAGGGCGAGTGATGCCTGATGCCTGGGGACAAAGTCAACAAGGCAGTTGATGGTCCCAACCGGAGCCCCCCGAGGTGGGCCTGGCCGAGTGGGTGGAGGCCCCACACGTGGTGGAGACAGAAGGGGCAAAACGAGAGAGTCTGGGGCCACTCGAGGTCCGTGCCAGGAGCAGAGGGAGAACCCCCAAGGGGGCAGAGGTCAGTCATGAGGTCTGTAGGGAGGAAATGTCCTGGGAGAGCCCTGGTGTGGCCTCAAAGAACAGTTGTCTGAGGCACGACTCTAGCATCTGATGTTGCACGGTTAATTTCTGGCGCAAAAATTAACCAAGCAACTGCTGGCCCTCAGGGGCGGTTCAGAACCCCAGACACCATGGTCAAGGTCATTTCCAAAAAGTCAAGGATCTTCTGTGGTTCCCTGACTTTGTGCTTCTATGAGGCTGGTATTAGGGGCAGAGGTATGTCCAGAATCTACCCGGGCCCCTCCTGGCGTCCCCTGCTGTCTGCATGGCACGGTTGGGGGTGGTCTCCCCTGAAGGCCCCGTCCTCTTACTGCCCACCCCACCCCCACGCGCCCCCAGCCTAGCGAGGTACGATCACTCTGCTCCAGCCCCTATGTCCTTCCCACTCCACCACCACCTGCCCTGCTCAGAGCCCTCCCGCCTCCCCCCTCCCACTGGGGCTGGCCGTGTCCATACACAGAGGCTGGCCGTGCTGACCCCTGGGGAAGGGCCCGGGCAGAGCTGCCTTCCTCACCAGTTGGCCACGTTCCCTGGGTTGGCTTTTGGTCCTCTGTGGGCCATGGCCAGTCGAGTCTGGCCCCCCTGGGAACCCACATACTTTTCCCAAATCACAAAATTCTCCCATGGAAGTCTGTTCCCCGAGGACAAGAGGGGTGTATGTAGTGATGGCCCCTGGTGTCATATCACCCAATGTCACCCGCCAGCCCCATGATCTGGTGGCGGCTCCAGCCTGTCTGGCTGTCCATTTCCCTTGGGCCCTGGGTTCAGAACTGAGCCCGCTCAGCAGGGGCTAGGAGGGGGGCTAGAAGGGGGGACTAGGAGGGGGGTTAGAGGGGGGTTATAAGGGGAGCTAGAGGGGGGCTAGAGGGGGGTTAGATGGGGGGCTAGAAGGGGGATTAGAAGGGGGGAGTTAGAAGGGGGGTTAGAAGGGAGACTAGAAGGAGAGTTGGAAGGGGGGGCTAGAAAGAGGGTAGAAACGGGGCTAGAGGGGGGTTAGAAGGGGGACTAGAAAGGGAGTTGGAAGGGGGGCTAGAGGGGGGGTGGAAGGGGAGGCTAGAAAGGGGGCTAGAAGGGGGGCTAGAGGGGGGCTAGAGGGGGAGCTAGAGAGCGTGCTAGAAGAGGGCATCTTGCTCTGGGACCAGACTCCTCTAACCCAACCACCCCTCAGGATCCCCTGGCCCTTGCCTGACCTCCCAGCCCACGCACCAGAGTGGGCACCCCGTGGAAAACAAGGACCTCGTCCTTGCCCGCGCCCCTCAGTTCCAGGCGGGCCTCGTGCGTCTCTGCTGGGATGACAGACCTGGCAGAGGTTCAGGGGCCGCCGGGCCTGACTCTGCGTACAGAGGAGAAACTGAGGCCCAGGGAGAAGGAACGCCGAGCAGGCCTGGCCGTGCTGCCCCTGGGGAGCCGGACGGGCCTGCAGGAGCACAGAGGGGCAGGGCCTGGGGCCCGAGGGCCGCTTTCCCATCGCCGGCTCCAGACGGCCCGGCCGGCTGGCGGGGTGAGGCTGGGCAAGCATATGCCCGCCACGGCGTGCGACAGCTGTCAGCCATGCAGAGATCTGGCAGAGCCAGGCCTGGGGGCGTGGGAGCCACAGACAGTTGCCATTTATGCTTGGAAATTGGAGACGAGCTCCTGCCGGAGGCCCCCAGGGCGGCAGGGGCGGGGTGGGGGTGACAACTGCCTGTTCGCACTCCCCAGGGGACACCGGGGACACCGCCACGCCTGCAGCCAGGATGTGCTCTGTCCTTGTTCGGGGAACGTGGGCGGCCCTGAGGGTCGGGCTCCCTGGTGTCCAACAGAGGTGGAGGGTGACAGTCGGCAAGGAGGGCGCCCCAGAGAGGTGGGCGTCGGCGGGCCATGACGGGTGGGCATCCAAGTGGTGGCCAGGGAGGGGCTGAGACGGCAGGTTCTTGAGCAGGGGGGTGGAGAGACGGCTGAGCCGGGTGTCCGGCCCAGGTGCTGGGTCCAGCTCTGTCCCCAGGCCGTGTGCCGGGCAACCAGCCAAGCCAGCATCTGGCGGTCAGCGGCCGACTGTGGCCTCCCGCCCAGCCCTGGGGCCTGTGCTTCACTCCTCCCTCCGGGCGCCTTCACACCCTCCTCTCAGAGCCAGGGCCTCACCGGGGAAGGAGGAACTCTGTCTTCCACTTTTCAGGTGACCCGTCAGAGGCCCGGAGGGTCCAGGGGCTGTATCCAGGGACGCACAACAAGAGGCTTGTCCCTGGGGCCGGAAGCACGGCCTCCTGACCCACATCCCTCCTGACGTGGGGAAGGGCCAGGCTCTCTGTGGTCGGCGCTCTCGAGGCACTGAGCTGCCCTGTGACCCCAACACAGGGACAGCAGGGCTTCCTGGTGACTGGACACAGGGAGACTTGGCTTAGATGTGAGCCTTGCCTCTTGCTCTGTGACCCTGAGGGGCTCCCGCGTTTGGGAGCTCAGCTCTGCCACCGTCATCAAGGGAACCGAGGTGACCTTCCTTCCGGCAGGACACCCAGGACACAGGAGGCTGCGCTCGAGGGGCTCAGGAGCCGAGGGCCCTGTCCTTCCCAGGGTGCTCCTGGGTAACTGAGGTGGGGCAGAGGACATGAGGTGGCCCGGCCGAGCCCACCCCTGCTGCTCCCTGGAGCCCGAGAGCCTCAGAGGAGACATGGAGCCTTGGCCCCGTGTGGGCACTCATCGCACCCAGTGTGACCTCGCGAATTCTGTCTCCTGGTCCCGTGTCCCAGCGGGGGAGCCCTCCTGGAGGTCTGCGCCGGCCCGCGAGCCAGCCACGCTCAGGAGGCAGGGGCCTGGCCCCATGTGCACAGAGGGAGATATGGTCACGAATGCCAAGAGCACCAGAAGCTGCAAAAAGCAAGGAGTGTCCCCTCCCTGGGGCCTCCGGGGAGGGTGCTCCTGCTGTGCCTGGGCTTTGGACATCTGACCTTGTCACCTAGAAATATGAGAAAATAGTTGGGTCATTTGAAGCCACCGGGTTTGTGCGAATTTGTCACAGCGACCACAGGAAATGAATACAGTCTCAGAGAGAGAGACCATGGTGTTGGCAGAAACCGGGACCCCCGGGCAGCTTGAGTCAGAAGAAGACTAGATGTCCTGGCTCAGATGTCAGGCACCCGCAAGACGCTGACCTGGGGTGGGGTGGCCGGGGATGGGATTTCCATCAGGAATCGCTCAGTATCCCCTCAGAGGGCTAGGGAGCACAGATGCGCCCAGGGTCGCACAGGCTTCTGGGTCCAGCCCATCCTCCTGTGCTCCTGGGTCCTACGCAGAGCAAACGGCTGCTGGTTAGGACGCCCGGGGAGCAGGGAGCAGGGGCTGCGGTTGGCAATGTCCGAGGTCTGCGGCTTTGCAGGGCAGAGACTGGAGTGGGGCCCGCTCACCAGGGAGATTCCCAAGCGGGACCAGGGCATCTGGGATCACTTGGTACAGCCCATTCAGAACCTTGCCCATAGTGCTCTGGGGGGTGGGGGCGGTGGGCGATCAGCTTCCCTGTTCTTATTTTATGAGAACCCGGGAGAGTTGGGGCAGATGTTGATGATGGTGTTATAGTAGGATGAGCACCGTGGTTCTCATGATGATGACGGCATTGATGGTGTGGACGGTGGTGTTGATGGTCGCCCCCAAGTCCCCTACACACACATCTCTGTCGCACCAGTGAGGGATCCCGGTCCCTCGCAAGTCTGCCCTCACACTCTGTGCTCACTCCTCCACCCGAGCTTCTGAGAACTGTGCGTGAATGCATCACTTCATTTGAGGGGGTCACAATTTATTCACTGACTTAAGGTGTTGCAACCAAGGCAAAGCTCAGAAATCAGCCCAGCCACTCTCTCATTTTCGCAGTGAGGGACAGGCTTGACCTGGTCACACGGCCAAGTGGGGCCCCAACAAGGACAGCGCTGTGACCCCAGCCAGCACCATTCCCAGTGTTTCTGCTGCTGCTGCAGCGGCTGGGGTGGGCCAAGGGGACACGAGCCCCTTCACGGTGCGTTTCTCAGAGGCCAGGGGAGCAGGAGGAGAGGGTGCCAACCTCAGGCTTGAGGTCAGTCTCTGGGGTAACAGCGTTCTGTATGTGAGCGATGCCTCCATGCAGACCCTCTCCTGGATGGGCATTCTCCCTGGAGCCCCAGGACAGAAAAGCAAGCTGGCCCGGGATGATGTGCTCCTGGGGAGGCGAGAGCTGAAGGGTCAGGGGGACCCCGTCCTGCAGGAGACGGGAGCTGCGGACGTCAAACCACGGCTGTGTGCCGACGGTGTGCCCTGGGCCAGCGCCCTGGGCCCGGCCTCACGGCTCCCTCGGGTGAGCAGCGGGCCTAGGGCTGAGAACAGAGCAATCCCTGCTTCGGGAGGGCCTGGGGGACCGGGGGGGGAGGGGCAGGTGCCACAGGGCATTTGTCGTGAGGACTCAGAGCAAGAATGGACAGAGGAGAGGGCCGGTGTCAGGGATACCCAGGGGACAGTGAGGCTGGAGAGGGTGGCCTGGTGGGGAGGGGACAGAGCAAAGGAGACAGACGTTGTAGACCGGATGGAAAGCACACAGGAGGCATCTGGGGTAACACGGATTCTGAGTTTGTGGCACTAAGCAAGCAGGGAAGGAGCTGGGAGGAGGAGCGGGCTTGAGGCAGGGTGGGGGATAATGAACTCGGCTTTGGAGCCAGCTGGGATGGGAGCAATTAATCCACACAGAGAGGGAGGGCGCCTGCTTTGCTGGCTCAGTACCTGCGTTGCTTACTCTGAATGTCCCCCTAATCGGCTTAGAGATTTATGCAAATCCGGGTGTGCAGGAGCCCTGATTGGGTTGCGGAGGAATTGTCCGGGCCCCCCATGCTCGGCTTCTCCTCAGCACCCTGGCTCTGAGCTCCTGCTCCCTGATGAAATCCCCCAGCTAGAATGGGGGTTTTAAACATAATTACGGCTAGAACCAAAGGGGATTTCCACAGGAAAAGGGGCACAGGCCCAGAGGCCAGGCCACCCTGGGCCAGAGCGAGAGGCAGGGGTTGCTCTCGGAGCGAGGGACACGGGTAAAGCAGGGAGGTCGAGAGCCCCGGCCCGCCGCTGAGACTGAGCCCTGACCCCAAGCACACACTGAGCCCAAGCCCCAGAATCCTTGCCACAGACTGAGCCCTGGTCATGACCACACGTGGACCCCTGACCCTGGTCACTCTCTGAGCCCTGACTCTAGTCCCATGCTGAACCTTGTCCCCGGCCACATGCTGAGCCCTGACCTTGATCACACACTAAGCTCTGGTCCTCCAAAACAAGAACGTTGTCACGGAAGCCACCGTCCCCCCTGGTCTGGGCATCCTGTGGTCCTCTGGTTTTGTGCTGCTTATGAGTGGGAGGTCATACCGCCATTCGAATGGATGAGTCCGGGTGTCTCCGATCTAGACAATAAGCCAGGAGGACCAGGCTCCGTGTTCACCCTGCTCACAGGACCTCCCAAGGGTCTGGCGCCCTTTCAATACAAGTTTGTGGAGGGAACGAATGAGCGAATGGATCGATCATACCCAAGACTGGATTCTTTCGGTAAGGAGGAAGCTTTGTCGGATGAGAGAGGAAGTAAATGCTCTCCTTGAGCATCCAGAACATAGAGGTAAGGTTGGGGGGTGGGAGGCGTGCGTGGGGGCAGTTATGCTAAAGTCAAAGAAGTGTTTCCTGACAAATGAGCCTATGCCCAGTCAATGAAGTTACACCCGCTGTGCGTGTGTGTGCAACGTGTGCCTGTGTGTGTTGGGCGTGTGTGCATGCAGGCATGTGTACGTCTGTGTGTGCACATGTGTGTGTCTGTCTCTGTGTGGGCGGTGTGTGTGTGATGCTGTTGGGGCTAGCAGCCAGGCACAGCAGAGTAGGGAAGAGCCCGGGGGGTGCGGGGGCGGGGGTGGGTCCGGAGGGCTGACTCTGCAGGAGGCCGGGAGGGAGGGGATAGTTCCCTACACGCTGAGCCGGACTTTGAGGGGACGTCACCCTGGATCCTTCTTCTCCTGGGAGGGCATCTGAGCCTGACTCCCCACGAAGGGTCCACACAGGTCACAGGTTCAGAGCACTAGAATCTTTGGCTCCAAAGAAGCTACGGAGGCCTGGGGGCACTTGGTCATTCACATGCTGGGCAGGTGATGTCCTGACCCCTCCTCTCTCGGCAGCTGGGAGAATGTGAGCCTAGGGCTCTATTTCTCCGCTGGTAAGAAATCAGTCAACACTCAGGGCGTAAATCTTAGAAAATGTTGTAAGCATAAGTGAAAGCATAGCAGTGACTCATAGTCCGTTCCAACTCAGAGTTAATATTTTAGGCTGCCCCGTGTGGCTGTGCGTGTTGTTCACTGCACAAAGGGGCTGGGGGAGGAAGCAGTATCAGCCTGTGCTGCCATCGGAGGTCATGGGGTGGCTGTTTGCAGTTTCCAGGAAGATGCCACATGGGGTCTTTGACTTCATCCTTCCAGACTGTCTCCAACCATAACATCCTGTAGATAAAATATGCACACCTCCGTGAGGCTGTGTGCAAATGTAGAGGACCGTGTGCACACTGGCGCCGGTCGCCGCCCTTTCTCGTTTCAGGTCGGCATCTTCCTGCGTAGACGCCCCCCAGAGTGCTCACCCGTCCCCCACTCTCAGACACCGCATGGCGTCCAGGTGCCCGTTCCGGTGACTTCTGTCTCCTCTGCACACGAGTGTTTTCACCTTCCTTGCTGTTGCACGGGCTGATGCCTGGACACATAACCACGGGATGCCAGGCATGGGATATTAGGGCCAGTGACATGGGCCGCTGGGTCACCAGCGCATAGGACAGTGGGGCCGTTGAGTCTGGAATCTATAGGGCTGGGTGGCAGGCTGGAAACTCAGGTAGGGTTTCTGTGACAGCCTTGAGATCAAGCTCCTTCTCCAGGAGACTTCCTTTCCGTTCTTAGGGCCATCTCCTGATTAGATGAGGCCCACCATGTCATGGAGGGCAATCTGCTTCACTGAAATCCACCACTTGTGGATCTATTCGTACCTAGAGGACGTCTTCACAGCAATGTTGAGACTGGTATTCAACCAAACGTCTGGGCCCCACAGTCCAGGCCAGTTCACACAGCAGTGACCGCTGCAGTCACTTTGAGGGGCATTTATTAGCAGCCTACACACACACAGATGTTAGTCTTGACTTATCCTCGCCCGAACTGAGTGTCAGGAATTTACCACTTTAATATTGGTAGCAACACCTCACGTAAAAGCGCATGCATTTGGTTAGTGGAGAATCTGAGCTTCTTTGCACATATTTCTAGCTCATGAGACATTTGAAAGAGCCCAGCAGGGTGGGACTGCCACGGGGTCTGGGGACTCGAGAGAAGGAGACTGTGGGAGGGACAGGCAGACACGGGTGCGGGTGGCACCCTCCGGTGTGTGTGACGTTGCGGGGACCCGAGGGTGCGGTCAGAGCGCGGGCGGTGTCTGCCCATCACCCTTCCGGGTCCAGCACGACCCTGGGGGCCCAGCAGCCCTGCACTTCTGTGAAGTCCAGGCCACTTAGGAGCCAGCTCCGAGCTTTGGTCTTGCCGGGCTGGTGGGGGCAGAGAGATGCATGGGGCCCAGTGCCAACCGCGGGCTCCATAAACCGGCCTCGCTTTCGCTGTTTCATTGTTGCTGCCTCTGAGGAGGGATAGGACAGCTGCCCAGTGCCCAGCACGTAGTGGGGGCTCGGTTCCCTCTCCCTCCCCCTTCGTGTCACAGCTCAATTTGCTGTTAGGCCGGTTGAAGGAATTGGGTCAGTTCCTATAATATCTTCTCACTGATTCCGATCATTCAGGCAATTGCGACATCATTAACCCAGATCATCACATTCTTTGATCAGCTGCCGAGAATAGTGACACTCCAGGCATTCAGCAGGGAGCCCGGCCACAAAGTGACAGTGATCTGGCATTTGCCAAAAGCCCACTGGAGACACTTGGCATTTGAGGGACAGACGGTCCAAGGCACGTGCTGACTCCACATTTGTCCGGGTTGCTCTGTTTTCCGTATTTGCGTTCGCCCTGAAATCAGCCTCCCGGTTCCTGTGCCTGGTCCAGATCACTGTGTGCACGTGCACGTGTGAATGTGTGCATGCGTGTGTGCAAGCGTGTGTGTGAGAGAGAGACAGAGGGACAGAGAGAGAGAGAGAGAAACTGTTTTAGCTCCTTTAAATAACAATAAGCTTCTCGTGGAGCAACAGGACAGGTTCCAGAAGCCACGGGAGTCCCTGCGGTCCCTGTCATCGACACGACGCGGGACCTTGGAGAGTCCTTGGCACGTCCGCGCTCCGGTGCTCCCTTCTGGAAACTGGGCTCCGGGGCTTCGTGTGCAGGGTGTTGTCGGGACAAGATCCAGTGCGATGAAGGCGCTCGGCAGAGAGCAGGTGTTCCAAACACATTCGCTGTGGTCTTTCTTGTCTGCCCTTCGTTTCTCTTCACGATTTCGCTTATTCGCAATTCCGCACGTCACCCGTGCGCAACTCGAAGCTTCTGGATGGCGCTCCAGATGCGGTGGCCTCGGCCTCACTCCCCGCTCTCGGGGTCCCTGCCCGAGCGCTAACGGACTCCCGCCGTTAGAAGTGAGCGTCTGTGTCCTCGTATTGGCACGCCTGGCACCGTGCGGCTCCCTCCCGCGGACCCCGGGGCCGGCCCATTTCTGTCGGAACCGCTGCTGGTGCCCCAGAAAAGCCGGGCGGGGCGCACGTAGGTTCCTGCTAACCTGTGTGGTTCTGGCCACGCTGCAGGTGGCCCCTGCCCGCACCTCCGGGACGCTCGTGGGGGCTCCTCTAGGGCTGGCGCTGAGCTGTGTCGCCAGGGCCCCGTGGGCCCACGGCCGGTGTGGCAGCTGCCGCCAGCCTGCCCTCCAACGTCCTCATCGCCATTCCCGTTGCCTGGAGGGTGACGCCGGGTCCATTGAGAGCATCACTGCCCCGCAACACCCACCTGGCATCCAGCAAGTATTTGTAGAATGAGCGACGGAACGAAGAGATGGGCGAGTGAACGGCTTCGCCTTTCTTTCCACGGTGGCGCAGTCGACACCCGCGTGGCCTAAGACGTATCCCCACACGCGTCCACGCTGCCCAGCAGGGCCGGCCCGGTGACGATGTGGATCTGAAGAAAGGAGGGTTTATGTTGCACACCTGAAAGTCAGCGGACATTGTGCGTTCATTCTGTTTCAATTAAAAAATCATGAAGACCCTTACTGCTCGGTAAACGTTGTGAAACCTGACACGGGTCGTGTTTACATCCCCAGATCCAGACGTGACACGCGGCGCTGATGACGGGGTCCCGGGGTCAGGTTAAAGCAGCGGAACACGCACGCTCTCTCCAGAATGCTTCCTTCCCGGGGCTGTGACTTAACACTCTGTCCCCAGCTTTTATAGAGGAACATAATAAGAAAGATACATCTGAAGGCTGTCCCTCTATCTTTTACGAAAATGTAATCGAAAACCCATCTGTGCTGCTGGCCAGAACTTATGGGAGGCCCACGGCATAAACTCCTCCTAGCTGTTTTGTCCTAGATGTGTGTGCAGGATGCACGGAGGCAGAGGAGCACTGGCCTCACGCCCCGGGGCCAGCCCTGGCGGCTGGGTCACCCTGGACTGGCCCGTCTTCCAGAGGTGGGGGAGGGGCTGGCTGTGGGGGTCCCCACGCCAGACGAGATTGGTGTGGAGGACGCAGTCTGAGCAGTAACCCCGTGCTGAAGGAAGGAAAGGGTTGAGGTCATGTCACATTGTTTGAATATCACCCATTGTGGCCTCTCGGAGGCGTTTGTTGTCCCATCACTTAGAGAATCTGCTAACTTTGACGACGACGAGGCCGGAAGCACCCTCTCGTGTAACCCGGACCAGGCTCTGGGGTCTCGTCATTTCCTGAGTGTCCGGGGCGGGGTGGGGGGGAGGTGGCGGGTAGTGATGGGCAGCCCTCGACCCTGTTTTGGGGTCAGCGCCAGCCTGGCCCCACTCTGGTTCCTGGGCCAGCCCGGTCGGATGTGAACGGGCTGGGCAGTGACCGAGGAGAGAAGGGCGGGAACAGAGGCCTCGGGGGTCTGTGACGTGGCCTTATTCGGAAAAAGTGTCCTTGCAGATAGAATGACGTTCAGGGTCTTCGCGTGAGATCACTCTGGGTTACTCAGGGGGCCTAACCCAATGGCAAGTGTCCTTCTAGGCAGCAGAAGAGGGGAGGGCTCAGGGAGAAGGGCAGCCCTGTGGATGTGGAGGGGGCTGGAGGGACACAGCCACAAGCCCGGGGACCCCGGAGCCCCAGAAGCTGGAAGAGGAAACGCCCCTCCCCAGACCTGGATTGCAGACCCTGGCCCGCACGACGGTGGCACAGTCCATTCCCGTTGTTGTCAGCCCCCCGTGTGTGCTCCGTGTTCTGGTCACTAACCCAGGGCGCAGACGGGCCCTGGCAGTTCTTGGCTGGGAATCCGCGTGGAGTCTGCAGGAGAGGCCAGCCGCGGTGCCGGGGAGCCCCCTGAGCAAGTCTGAGCTGGCGTGGGCAGAGGGACAGGCCAGGCCAGGGAGGGCACAGGGAGTGGAGGGGCCGGGTCCCGGGCCAGGGTGCTTGGACGACACGGAGGCACACAGGGGCACAGGGGTCGTCGAGAAGCAAGGAACAGAGGTGAGGTCAGCCTCTCAAGCCTCATCAGGGTAATGACTGTTCCCCTGGCTGAGTCAGGAACTCTGCCAAATAAGCGATCTCATTTAATCCCCCATTTGTGACTGATTCCTTTTATCGGCCCCAATCTGCCACTCGGAAAATATGCTCAGAGAGGTTAATTTGCTGGCTCAGGTCGCACAGTGGATGTGCACTGGGGCCAAGGTTGGGGCCAAGTGCTGCTGCGATCCTGTTCCCAAGGGTTCTGCGTGCCCTTCTCGCCTCCTGCCGACACCCTCGGAGGTGGGGGACAGGTACCCCGGGCCCCTGAGGGCCCAGGCAGGCCCTCCCGCTCGCTCTGCCCTCACACCCACCGGTGCTCACCAGAGGCAAAGCGGGATCGCCTGCTTTGTTGCTCGTGAGTGTCCCAGAGAGTCATGCCTCGAGCCCCTCAGCCCGCATACGACTGTCCCCACCCCCCAGTGCAAGCCTCTAGCAGGACAGCCAGGCCAACGAGGATTGGGGCCATGGAGACCCTGGATCCAGATGACAGTGGCTCCAAAGAAAAGCAGATCCCAGGTGACCTCAGGTAAGAGCCAGGGGACCAAGGTCCCCCAAGAGCAAACAAATGGACACCCACTTGTCTCTAACTGACGGACTGGCCGCTGGTAACATTAACTTTATTAACTGGGAGTGAGTGGAGGCTTCACCTAAAGAATCAGGAAAATACCCACGAAGCCCAAGCCCCTGGGCTCTGAGTGTCCTGGGATCTTCTGGAACGCTTTTCTGGCGGGGAGCCCGCCACCTGCCATCACAGCCTGTCCCTAGTGGATGCTCCACTCAAATCTCTGCAACGTCCGCCTTTTTGCCCTGCTTCTCTCCACCTAGAACCCTCCGCATTGGTCTCCTCTTCCCCTGGAGAACCCCGGGTGCATATGACGTCCCTGCTGTGTCCATTTGCTGCCCGGGCGCCGTGACAGCATGCTGTGTCCTATTACAGACACACGGACGTAAATGGCCAGTAGGAGACATAGCCGCAGTGGTCGCAGCCCTCCCGCCTCTCTCCCCTTGTTGACGTCTGCCTGGAGGTACAGCTTCCTTGCCTGTCTCCTTTCCTTTCTCGTCCAGCATGTTTCACGGACCCCCTCGGCATTGTGGTCAGTGTCCTCTGAACGCCCATTCTGTCCATGTCCCCCTAAACTCTGGGTCCCAGAACTGCGCCCTGGGCTTCAGGAGTGGCCTGGGCAGTTTTGGGGTCAGCCACGCTCTCTAGACTCAGACGGGAAGAGGCCGACACCCCCTTGGGGAGGCCAGCGGGAAGTGAGCCCACGGGAGTGTGGACCGCGACAATCGTCGGGAGCGGACTTGGGGAGTGTGGGCTGAGTGAGGGCAGGGGCCGCGGCCCCCAGCTCTGGCCCCCCAAGAACTGGAGGTGGGTTGAGCTGCCACCCAGAAAATCGGGCTGGAAGTCAGAAGCACGTAAGTTCCCCTGTGTAGTTCCCTGCTCGGTGGGGCTGACACATGCCCGGGGAATTTGGCATGATGAGTGGGCCCTGTGGGTGCTTTTTAAGAGCCACGGACTGTGAGAGAGCCAGGCGCCCAGGCCAGCCTTCCTGAGCACATCGAGGGCCTTTCCAGTTGGGCTGCGGCCATGCTGGCCTGGGCTGTGATCACTCACAGATGTCTGCAGTGAGCGTGGCAGGAGACGTCGGGTGCTTCGTGAGGGTGAGGGATGGACTCCCCAACAGTTCCCGGGCACCCACCAGTGCAGCCCTGAACTGGGAGCTGGAGGCAGAGAGGCGGGCGACAGACACATGCCCGAGACTCACGAGGCACCAGCAGCAGCCGGTGGTTCACCCACGCCCCCGTCTGCCATGCTGAGACTGTCTGAGGGCTCTCCTGCCTCTGCCATCAGACTGTGAACTCGTCCAAGTCCATCGTCCCCAGCGTTCCGCCTGCTATGGAATGCTACATCCCCGTCTCCTCACTTATGTCACCCAAGCACCCAACTCACCATAGTGAGTCTTCTTTAAACGTTTGTTGACCCAAGTTAAGCTGGGGTGGGGGTGGTATACAGAGTTAAATAGTGTTTCCAAAATTCATGTCCACCTGGAACCTCAAAATGTGGCCTTACTGGGAAATGGGATTTTTGCCGATGTAACTGGTTAAGATGAGGTCAAACTGGAGTGGGGCAGGCCCGTAAGTCAACGACTGGTGTCCTTGTAAGAAGAGGAGACACTGGGACACACACAGAGGGGAGGTTGTATGAAGACAGAGGCGGAGACTGGAGCCACGCGGCCACAAACCGAGGCCTGCCACGGCCCGATGGCTACCCCGGAAGCTAGGAGAGGGGCCGGAACAGGTCGTCGTCAGAATCCACAGAACCAAGCCCCGACAACATGTCCGTTTCAGGCTTCTGGCCTCCAGAACCGTGGGGGTATACGTGTCTATGGTTTGGGGCCCCCCAGTTTGTGGCACCCCATCATGGCAGCCCCGGGAGACTGATGCAAAGGGTAAGCAGGGTCAGAAGGCCTGCACGTGGGAGGCCGGTCAGGACGGGCTGAGTCCTGCCATGTAACAGCTCCCACATCTCATGGCTTACCACCACAATGGCTCACTTCACACACTCGCATAGGTCAGCAGGGTGCTCTGTTCACTGCCATAGCTCGGTACCCCTGCCGATGGGATGGCCACCACCTCCCAGATCCTGCTTGCTCCAGCAAGAAGGGAGGGGGTTTCACACCAGCTGGTGCACGGTCCAGCCGATATACCACCTGCACGGCTCCACCCAGCCACAAGGGGATAGGAAACGCAGATCTCTGTGCCCAGGAGGGGACACCTAGGAATCAGTGATGGTCACTAACATCACCACAGTCCAGCCTGGTCTCAGGACCACTCAACCCTGAATCACTGAGCCATTTTCATCTCTCTGTCTCAGCTCAGGACTGTGGGAAAAGCATGGGGTTGGATAAGATGAATTGAATCCTGGTTCTAATGAACTTTGTCATGACCTTGGTACAAAGTGGCCTACCTAGCAGTACTGGTGAAAGGAAGAAGGGAAGAAGGATGGACAAATAGATGGGTGAATGTGGGGGGTAGGGATGGATGGATAGATAAGCTGGTGGGCTGATAGATGGGTGGGTGGTTAGTTGGGTGGATGGATAGATGGGTGGGTGGATGGATGGGTGGGCAGATGGATGGATGGATGGGTGGACAGATGGATGGATGGATGGATGGATGGATGGATAGATGGATGGATGGGTGGATGGATGGGCAGATGGATGGATGGGTAGATGGGTGGGTGGATGGACGGATGGATGGGC
>NW_024412417.1:47036876-47083400 GCF_014898765.1 Herpailurus yagouaroundi | reverse complement strand
TGGATGGGTAGATGGATGGGTGGATGGGTGGATGGGTAGATGGGTGGGTGGATGGATGGATGGGTGGATGGGTGGATGGGTGGATGGGTGGATGGATGGGCAGATGGATGGATGGATGGATGGATGGGTGGATGGATGGATGGGTAGATGGGTGGGTGGATGGATGGATGGGTGGATGGGTGGATGATAGATAGATTTAGTGACAGCTTATTCTTAACCAGATGCTTTTTATAAATTAAGGGATTTAATCTTTATGCCCCACCTATACTAATGTAGGTCGAATTTACAGTTAAGGAAGCTTACCTGGAGATGCCCGACCTATTTCCAGGGTCATACGGGTGGTCAGTGACTGAGGTGGGATTTAAACCCCACCAAAGCCTTGTCATTCACGAATCCCGGGCAACCACCCCAAGGGCTGGGATCCGAAGGGCTGGTCCAGATGACCTCCCTCTCCCCGCTGGGGGAAGCACCTCCCACGTGGGAAGCTCCTCCTCCCCAGGGAAGCTCCTCCCCAGGGGAAGCCCCACCCCACGGAAGGCCCTCCTGGCGTGAGGCCACGCCCCCCAGAGGCCCCGCCCCCGCAGAGACCCCGCCCATCACCGGAGCGCTCCTCAGGCCCAGCCAGAAGCAGACTGGCGGCCCCAGCCTCGGAGGGCTGATACTGTTCCGAGGGAGCGGGGAGGTCTGTGATCTGGACTTGGAGCCAGGGAGACGGGCAACACTGCTTTCACACCGACTACATTCGTCCTCTCAGGGTCTTTGTTCGAGCCAAGCATTCTTCTGATTCCATTCTTTTTTATACAAAGAGAAAGTATCATAAAAGGCCCAAAGCCACAGTGATTCGTCTCCAACTCATTTCAGAGTTTCAATTATCTAAATTATTGCTTTGCCCCGGCACAAAAGGAAGAGGCTCTATTTTTAAAGGCACTGGGAGATAAGTGCCGGTTACCTCCCTGTCAACAATGCATAATAATTCTGATCAGGCGCTCATCACGTTTCAATAGCAGCGACAATGGCAGCCACCGGGGTCCCCGACTGTTTTATTTTTAGCCTGAAAATCACAAAGGAGGAGCCGGGAGAAGGTTTCATATGGCAGCCTGGGCTTTTGAATGTCTCCTCTGTCGGGCCAGCCAAAAATCCCGCTTGGCTCCCAGGGAGCTGGGAGCATCCTGGTGGGAGGGCGGCTTGGCTGGGAGCAGGACAAACTGTCTGGATCAGGGCTCCACGCGTGCATCCACCGCTGCTCCAGCGAGCGGCTCCTGAGTCCCGCAGGGAAAGGACAGCCCCTGAGATCTGGCCGCCATCACCGTGATACGACATGCCCCCGAATGGGCACGAGCCCTGCAGGAAGACAGACACAGAATGTTAGGGGGCTTGAGGTGAGAGAGGTTATCAGGGGAGGCTTCATGGAGGAGGCAAGGATCAGCCTGAGCCTGGAGAAACAAATTCAGCGTGGCTGACTGGAGATGGGACAGAGGGTGTTGTAGGAGGGCAGAGGAGCCGAAGCAAGGCCTGGAGGCTTGAAGAGCAGGTAGCCCCGGTGGGGGTGGGGGCGGTCAGTGAGCCCCGCACAGGGGGAGGGGCCATGAGAAGAGACAGGACAGAGTGGGGGATGTTGGAGGGAAGAGGCAGGCAGATTCTGAAGAATTTCTAAGCCCAGGTCTCTGTCCCTTCCTCCTGACCTGATGGGTCTCACTCTCATGCACTGACGAGCACATACCATGTCCCCAGCATCGTGGGGACAACCTGCCATGGGTCAAGCCTGGAGTCTGCCCTCCAGGCCCTTTGCCCCTGGCCCTGCAGTGATTCTCGGGACGATCAGGCCACCGTTGGTCACGTGGCTCTCGGCCACTCATTCACACAGGCCCGAGTCGGTGCGGCCAGTGCCGTGATGAATTACGCTCCGCAAACACCTGTTTTCCAGGCTTGTTGAGGTCCCATTAACATGACTGTGTAACGTGAAGGTACAGGACGTGCTGACTGGATACATTCACGAAGCCCCAAACCATCGTCACCATAGTATCAGCCTCCACCTCCATGTGGCCACAGAACTGCCATTTCTTTTTTGTGCCCTTCGCAAACTTTGGGGGACTGTTCCAAGCGCATTGCTGGCGGCCCTGGAGCCCCCACCCACATCAAGTGGAGAGAGGGCCGGGGGCAGGGAGAGTGAGGCCCCTGGGGGGCTGGCAGGGGGGCCGGTGCAGGAGGAGGGACTTGGGGGAGGTCAGATCCGGGGGAGGCTATGGTGGAGTCTTGACTTCTCGTGCGTCCAGACCTGCAGCTCCAGCCTCCTCCCCACCGCCCTTCCCCAGCTGACAAATCTAGGCACGGCCTCACACTGGGCGCTGACTGGGGACCCTCCTTGTCCTTATTGGAGTCCCGGACTCTGGTCACCTCACCTCTCTGGGCCTCAGTCTCCTCGTGAAAACGGGATGAGCCCCCCTTCCAGCCTGGCTGTGAGCACCTGAGGTCATGACTGTGCAAGCCTTGGGTACAGGGCCCCCACCTGCACCGTTCCTTGTGGCAGATTCAGTCCTGTCCCCTTGGGTCTGGCCGGGCAGCTCAGCGCAGCCCTGCGGGGCCTCTCCCCTCCCCCGCCTCTCCTGCCCTGGGGCAGTCAAGCCAGAGCAGAAGGAAGTCCTGTTGAGGACACTCCGGGCTCTGGCCTCCAGTAGACAAACACGGGGCCAACAAACACGGCCCCCGCCACCCTCCAAGCCCCCTGCCCAGTTCTCAGCGGGCAGCGTGGGCGTTACTGACGGCCAGACCTCCTGTGATGTGCCTGAAACGGCCCTGAGACGTCTTCTCTTCCTTCTCTTTGTGCTTCATTCAAATCCTGCCTCCCCACTCACCGCTGGGACCCACACTCGGTGCCTCCTCTGCCCGCGCTCAGGGGTCTCCCTAAACCAACCGCGTGGTGATCAGGGTGCCGTGCCGCGTCAGACCGTGGGCTCCTTGGTCCTGCCGGGTTCCCAGGCCTCTGTTGTCAGACCTTCTCGGCTGCCGAGAAGGCAGGAGATCAGCTCATCTGCAGGGGCATCTGGCGCCCCGGTCTCCGGTGCTGAGCCTGCTGTGGGTCGGGCATGACCGACGGGGTGAGGAGCCTCTGGGGCTAGGCAGAGGCAGCTGGCCCCCTGAGGGCTCTAAACCGGTTTCTGGAACGTTCTCCGTTGTGGCTCGAATCAGGCTGCTCACGGTGGAGAGGAGGTGCCTGGCCGAGGAAGGGCTTGCATTGCAGTCGGTGCCCGGGGGAAGGGGCAGATGACAGGCGCCCGGTGAGCTGGAGGGGTGAGGAGCAGGGAGGACGGTGGCCCAGAACCAGGCAGGGCTGTTGATTCGTGAGTGACCGACCCCAGGCCATCACCAGACCGCGATGTTCCCCTTCTGCATCTCCGCTCATGGTGGCAGATAACTCACGAGTCAGACCGGGAAGGGGGTTTGGGCCCAACTCCTCTCTTTACTGCAAAGGGCACTTAGCATAGTGCAGAGTGGGATTTTGGTATCGAGCCTGGTTAGATGCCACGTTTTGTTCGTTGTGGGATCTTGGACAGTTAAGCGAGGCCCAGACCAGCCTCGATGGCCCAGACCACTCCCCAGGACCCACCTACTCTCAGCAGGTGCCAGTGACAGCCTTACCCCACAGCCCCCAACATGAGCACAGGCTCAGGCCTTGACCTCTGCACTCCTGACCTGCCAGCGAAAGTCACCACCTCTGTGGCTGACCAAGCAAGTCAGGTTTTTCCACACAGGATCAATAGGTAATAGTTTTGGACTAAGGACGGTCAACGCGGGTGGTCAGTGTGGACCCGGTGGTCAGTGTAGACTGTGGATGGTCACTATGTACTATGACCTGTCAGTATGAAGAGGGAAGTCACAGGGGACACCGTCAGTGTCTTAGGACCTCAGAGACTCAATCCTTTGCCAGAGAAAAGTGATGTACCTTATGGCCGTGAGGGTAAACCCAACACCAGAGGATGGGAGCCCAGCAAGGTGAGCTCGGTCACAATTTATAGGAGAACTTTCTGGCACAAGAGCCATCCTGAGTCACAGGTAGTGAGCTCCCCATCACTGGAGGTGTTCAAGCAGAAGCTACATAAACACAAGGTTGCTGCAGACATTCCTGTACAGAAAAGAAATACCGGACCCAAATCTTTTCCAGTCTCTCATGTGTCTTCCAAATCAAAGTTTCTAAAAGTCTGGAATTAAAAAAATCTGAGTCTGTGCGGGGCCCTACCCCCTTGCCTACCGCCTCTGGTGCTGCTGGTGTCCTGGCCCTACTCTGACCTTCCCTCGCTCCCTCTCCTCTCTTCTCCTCGACTCTCTGCTCATTTTTGTATCATCCTGTGCACGGATTCGGTGACTCTGTTTGTTAAGGGTTCTTACGTGCAGCCTCAGCCTCCCCTCTGAGCTCTGCCCTCCTCCACCCAGGGCCAGTTGCCTCCTGGGTGTCTTCTCCTGGACATTACACCGGGGGTGTCAAAAATCAAAGTGTCCAGGGGCGCCTGGGTGGCGCAGTCGGTTAAGCCTCCGACTTCAGCCAGGTCACGATCTCGCGGTCCGTGGGTTCGAGCCCCGCGTCGGGCTCTGGGCGGATGGCTCGGAGCCTGGAGCCTGTTTCCGATTCTGTGTCTCCCTCTCTCTCTGCCCCTCCCCCATTCATGCTCTGTCTCTCTCTGTCCCAAAAATAAATAAATGTTGAAAAAAAAAATTAAAAAAAAAAAAATCAAAGTGTCCAAATTGCATTACTAAGCCCTCTGAGTCTGCTCCCCCGCTAGATGCGTAACCCAGGAAAGACCCCGTGGTCAAAACCCTGCACCTCGAGCCAGAACCTGGGGTCACACCTGGCCCCGTGCCGTGTCTCACCCAGATACTCCGTGCCCCGACGAGGGTCAAGTTGTGTGAACCTGCCCTCCCCCCCCCCCCTCTGCCATGCCTTCCTGCTTCCGGCCACCCCCACCCTCTTCTACCCGCCTCGCGGCCCCGGCCCCCCCCCCCCCCCCAGGGCCACCTCCATGCTGTGCCTATTGGCATGACCCACTTGTCTCTGAAGATGCCGGGCCTCTGTTTCACCTGCGGGGACTTCCCGCCTCCAAGGATGAAGCCCAGCTTCCTGCTCTCAGACCGTGTCTTTGGTTTGCCTTTCCCGACTTCCCTCCCGCCAGCCGGGCCCTCACTGCCCCACGACGCCCACACACCTTTAACTGTGCCGAACGGCCCGGTGTCCCCAGGGGCGCCCTGATCTCTCACTCCTCTGGACGTGGCGTTTTCTGTGCCCTCTGCCCTTGATTCCATCCCGCCAGCTTGCCCTCCTTCTGTAGCCCAGATGAACCACTGCCTGTGCTTCCAGACGCAGCCGAGATGCCAGCCTCGCCCTCTGGAAAGTGTGCGTGCAGCGGCACCGATCTGGGCTGCCTTCGCTTTCCCGGGCTTCCCTCGTCGTGGCAGCATTTACCCCCCTGTGCTGCAGAGTTTCTAGCTCTCCCTCAAAGGTGTGAACGCTTTCAAAGTTCTTTCTGCGTCTCGTCTGAAAACCTCTCTCGTGAATAAATGTGCCCGAGGTCTTGTGTCTGTTTGCTGCTCCTTTATCGAAGAAAACACAGTTAAGGGGGGGATTTCCCTCTGTTCCTGTACCACATGCATAGTGTCCGGGATGAAGGTCATCAGCTGTGACACTTAGGGCCCTGAGTCCTGTTCCCCAGAGAGTGGAGCCTGAGGCAGGGGTTAAGTGCTGCTGCTTTGTTGGAGAGTTGTGCTCTTAGGGCAGCAAGGGTGAGGGGGGAAGGGGTGTGAGTCAGCAGAAGATGGGAAGGAGCACTGTGTTGTCCCCCCGCGACAGCTTCAGGGCAGCTGCAAGGACGCCTGGTGGGTCGCTCAACAAGCACCCAGCCAGGCGGGAGCATCTCCAGTCAGCCCGTCTGTGGAAGCCTGGGACACTCGGGAGGAGGGCAGAGAGGGTTTCCTGCCCATCTCTCTCTCTCTCTCTCTCTCTCTCTCTCTGTCTCGTGTCCTGCCTCTCGCCGGTTGGTGCACACCTGGGGAATCATCTCCCCTCGTGTCCAGGCGCAGTGTCCTGCCCGTCCCCACGCTGTGGCATCTCCCCTCATTCCTCAAGTGTCAGGGGTGCCGCCGGTTGGCTGTGGCTGTGGCTCAGATGAGAGAAGGGGCGCGGGCGTGAGAGCAGGTGGAAACAAGGGAGCCTGGGCAGTGTGTAAGGCGGGCACGCGGGCGGAGAGGAGAAGAGCCCCCGCCGCAGGGAGGAGTGACCCAGTGTCACTGATGGAACCCCAGGGCCAGGGCTCCCTGCAGGGCGGGGCTCCTGGAGAGCCCTGGCCGGCCCGCGACGGAGGCTCGCGTCCGGGTTTGGACTCAGGGGTAGGGGAAGGTCTGCACTCCTCCGGCCCAGACTCCTGTTCTGGCCCAGCCTGCCCGAGCCCGGCTCATTGGAGAAGGGCACCTGTCTGCTCGCCTGGCCGCTGTCCCCATGCGTGGGTCCCCCAGGAGACCTCGGAGGGGTGCGGCCACGGCTTCAGGAGGGGTTTTTACTCCCAGATTGTCAAGTCCTGTCGTGACTCCGTGTGTGACGCCATCATCCCCAGCCAGCCGCACCTGGGGGTCATAGAGAAATGCCTGTTTCTCTAGGTGTGAGGTTAGCGGCCGCCAAGAGGAGAGCTCCCTCCTTTGGTGCGTGAACAGGTCTCTGGAACAGTCCCCCATGCCCCAGGCCCGGTGTTGTGAAGGAACCCCGTTTCAATCTGCCTGTAGCCTTTTCTATGGGGGGACACAGCACAGCTATCAAAGATCTCACTGCTCCACGCAGCTGCCGGGTGGGTGGGGTATGTCCTGCTATAAACTGGGGAGGGGACGAGGGTCGGATCCGAACAGGACCCAGCAGCGCGGGCTACGGGAGAGGAAGGCGGGGTGTGGGGGAGGGGCCGGGGAGGGGCGGACACGGGCCGTGGGATCACCAGAGGGACTGACGGCGACAGTGTTCCTGCTTCGCTGTGGTTTCTGTTGCTACAGCTGCCTTCCCGCTAAGTTATGTGCCAGGCACGGGGGTAGGACCCCCAGGGCTTGGGGCATCTCATTTGACCATCACCCCAGCCCTTCGAGCTGGATGCGGGAACTGGCGCAGAACGTTCCAGCGACCTGCCCACTGGGGGAGTTCGGACCAGGTCAACTGGATCCTGGAGGCCGCTCACTGTTTCCTCCACACGAGGTACGCGGAGGGTGGGGCGCGTGGCATGGGCATCCTCAGCTCGTGAGGGCACGCGCTGTGCCGGCTGTGGCTACGGCGGCCTCCCCTACGATGCGTGTCTTCGGAAGAGGCCGGGTATCAGGTGAGACGCGCCCGGAGGAAGGGCTCAGGCGTGCGGTAGAGGGCGGCCCCCAAGCCCAGAGACACCCCGATTCTTTCAGCACCTGCACACCAATGAGGCGTTTTAGCTCCCCCTGAGCTGTGACCTGGGGGCGGATGGGGGCCCCATTCCATCTGCCTTGGAGGTCTTTGCACGTGCCCGGGCTTTGGGCCTCAGCAGCGCCCCGGGGAGGTGGGCAGGACAGGAGATGCTTGCTCTGGGCAGGAGTGCAGAATGCGCTAGAAAGGCCCACCCGTAGTCGGCTCGCTGTCGGGGGGCATCCCGAGAGCTGTGCCGGGGGTTCCGCCTCGACCTTCACCCACGTCTCTGGCCTCCAGGGGGGACCCCTCCTCCGTCAGATGGCACAGGAAGTCCTGTCCCGAGATCCTACTGTGACAGGTGCTATGATACAGCCTGGGGACGGGGTGGGGGGGGGGGGGGACATGAATCTGAAAGTGATGGGAGAGTCGCCATGTGCTCGGCCACCACCTTCGGCGTCGTGGCTCCAGGGGAGGGAATGACCGAGGAGGCCTGCAGCCCAGTGATGGACAAACCCTTGGGGAGTGGTGGCCCCCAGATTTAATCTCGCTCAGAAGTAGATGACAGGGACAAATCAGGCAGACAGGAGCCCCGGGAGTCCTCACATACGTCCCCTTGCCCTCAGCCGGCCTCTCCTCGCCTCCGCCGAGGGCAGGCCCTGCTGCCGGCCGGGCTCGGTACCACAGGGCTGAGGACAGAGGGGCCGACCGGGGTGTGCTTGGCCGGGGAGCAGGGGTGGAGCAAGGCTGCTATTCCAACCCGGGGGCGTCCTGGCCCCACACACACAGTGAGCCGTTTTGGCTGAGCCGTCCAACGGGCTGGGGTCCAACGCTGGGTCGACGAATTCTTAGCCGCGCAACCTTGGGCACGTCCTCGACTTTTCCGACTTCGGTGGGGGTGGGGTAGTGCTTTTCCACCTGGTTGTGTGCAGCTGTGAGTGACATCACGGGGGCCAGCTGCCTGCACAGCTGTATTTCATCTAATCTAAGACACCGTCGATTTTAATACGCACTGTTATTTTTGGCATTACTAAAAAGAGAAGAGATTGCCAATTATATTGTAAGACACCATTGATGGTAAGATGCATCCTGGTTTCAGAGCCGTTCAAATGTGAACAAATGTGCCCCTTTGATGGATTAAACTGGGGAAGAGACAAACGTATTCGCTTCCGAAGCGGTGCGTCTCACATTCTCACATTCGTGAGAGTCCGATGGGCGAAGAGCGAGCATGCTCTGGGGCGGGGGTGGGGGGGGCGGGGGCGGAGCAGCTCGGTGCGGAGGAGCAGCGTGCAGCAAGTGTGAGCCCCCAGACCCTGGGAATGTTCAGTCCAGGCTCAGCGGAGTCCAAAGGACTCAACAACTGGACAGACGCTGCTCAGACGCCCTTTGATGCCCTTCTCCACCCCCAGACTCGGTTCCCTAGAGACGCGCCTGCCTGAGCTCAGGGGGCGCATCAGGTAGACCAGATGGCCTCTCAAAGTCGCTCTCAGCTGTGGATCCCAGAGCAGAGAGCTACCCTGGGGCATCCTTTGTTTGTGTTTCTCTTGCTTTTGTGTTTTGATGCAGCGAATGGTGGTCAGCGAAGAAGAGACACGGGGCCTTTCTTGGGGGCTCCGAGCCTGCTGTCTGTGCAGAGGAGACAGCTGCCCCCCACCGCTCTGCAGGGGCCACATGAAGGCGGTCAGATGGAGGTGAGCGGACCCACGGGAGGGGCCTCCAGCAGGAAGCCTGCTCTGAAGCCTCCTGGACCCAGGCCCTCGCTCTCTGGGGGACCTGAGTGATGTTCAGTGGGGAGCCGGACCACCCTCCCGGGGGCCCTGTCTGCGCAAGGCCGGCCGAGGCCACGGTAGAGCTGTTGAACCCCTCTGGCCGTCAGCCTGGTTCCAGCCCCAGCCTGCACTTGACCTCAGCTGTCACACTGGACCAGGACCCCAGCCCCTGGTCCTCGTGGCCCCCTGGATGCCCATCTCTAATCTGATCCCTGCCTGCGCTGTCGGCCCCGTTTCTGCTGGGATCTTCAGACAGGTGGCAGACCGTCGCCGCCTGCCTACCACTGAGTCCCTGCCGTGGGCCGGCTTCCACGCAAGGCACCCAATACATACTCTCACGTACTCTTTATGGCACTGCAGCGAGGGGAAATGACAATCCTTACTATGAAACCAGGAAGCCAGGGCTCAGAGGGGCCAGAGAGCAGGCTTGGGTCGCATCCATGGGACCTCCCAGCGCCTGCAGGAGGGCCCAGGTCCGCCTGGGTTCCTGGCTGGGTGATGTGCTCTGTGGCTCACTGTGGTGCTGCCGAGTGCCTCTGGGGACACATCCCTTGGACGACGGCCCTGTCCCAACCCCTATCTTGCTTAATCTTCCTGTTTAAGTGTAGAGCACTTGAATCCTGCCGCCCAGTCTCTTGTTTGAGGCCGGCCCGATGCACCTGCCGCGGCCTCTCCCAGGCAGGTGGGTGGGCACGTCCCCCGACCTCCCGCTCCCCGCAGGTCTTGGCAGGGGCCTCGCCAGCTGGACCTTCTGCTCTGTCTGCCTCTGTCCCCCATCAGGCTCTGCCTGGTCCCCACCTCCCAGCTCCACCTGCCCTTAGGGGGCTCAGCCCCAGGTTCGCCCACGCTTCCCTCCAGCTTCATTGCACTGGCCGCATCGCACGGCTACGCTGAACAGGTGTCAGGGGTATGCCGCAAACTGTGGTGGAGGGGGCAGATTTCAGCCCAAATCACTCTTTCACCGCAAAGGTGCGTGGGGCCCTCCCCTGACATCGGAGGCCAAGGAGAGAGCAGGACCCCATCTCCTCGGCCTCCTGCGGCTGACGTGGCAAATTGCCACACGTTAGGTGGCTCTCAGGAGCCGAAACTTACTCCGTCCTGGCTCAGGAAGACAGAAGCCAGGGTCAGTGTGCTGGTGGGGCCCCGAGGAGTCTGTCCAGCGCCTCCCTCACGGCTCCGGCGTGGCTGGCAGGCCTCGGCGCTGCTGGGCCCGTGCACTCATCGCTCCAGTCTCTGCCCCCCTGTCCCGCGACTTCCCCTGTGTGTCTTTGCATGGCCTACTCAGGAGGACGCCAGGCACTAGATCGGAGCCCATCCCCGTCCAGGGCCTCCTCACCTTGACTCACGACGTCGGCAGAATCCCCATTGCCAATAAGGTCTCGTTCTGAGGTCTGAGGGGACGTGAATTCTGGGGAACATTCTTTAGTCTTGTACACCCACCACCCGGAGGGGAGCCAGGGCAGCCCCGGGGTCTCTTACCTCTTAGTCTGGAAACTTCCAGGCCCTGCTTATTCCCTCCCCCATGTCCCTGCTTCGGAGAAGGGACCTACAGGCCAGAGTTACTTTCTGGTCCACTGAGGAGGCCCGGAGGCCCAGCAGCTCAGGCAACATGGCCTCCAAGAGGGGCTTCCTCCCCCACGACGGACACGCGCCCTCCTCTGTGACCTGACCTCCTTGGCCCACGGCACACACAGCCACTGGGGAACCCCTTACCTGAGGCTCCCCTGAAGAGCCAGTGCGTGTGCTCACATGCGTGGACCCCACACGCGCCAGCCGGGTGGTCTCTTGGCTTTTAACTCAGATATCTGACCCCCGCGTGTGGCCCCCCCCAACTCAGCCCTTGAGAGCACTGTGGACATGAGCACCGGCACCGAGGCCAGCCCCGCCCACGCCCTCTACCTGGTTTTCTAGTGTGAAAATGACAGTCGCCGAGCGTGCCCCAACATCGGCATGGAGTCTTGTGACGTGCCAGAAACCTCCACCTGCTCTCCATTTGTCTCATTCTCCCCTCCACCGCTCCACGATGGAGACTCTCATAAAATCTGGGCATGCGGGCAACCCTGTCCTCCACCAAGAGCCACGTGCTTCCTCCCCGGGGACAGGCCATCCCCCGCATCGCCCCGCACTCGGGCTGGAGAGAGAGAAGCAGGCTGGGGCCGGGGCTTTCCCTGAAGACCAGCCACGCTTCTGCAGGGCGGCTGCCTCCTGTGGCTTTCTCCCCGACTGGTGGAAAGTCCTCCATCGGCCTGAGAAGGGACCCCAAGTCCCTGAGCCAGCCCACCCCCAGCACGCTGCCCTCCTTGGCCAGGGGACCCGGAGTCTCTCCCTTTGCCGAGAGGGAAGCTAAGGAGAGAGGAGGGAAATCAGGCATCACAGGGGAGCAGTGTTGCTTTTCCGGGTGATTACCCACACCTTGTATGATCTAATGAGCCATCCAGGGTCCGGGTGGAGGAGTTGGGGGAGTGAGTTACTGAATGTGTGCTCACTGTTCACACAGTTGGGGGAGTTCATTGATTTTCGGGTGTGTGTGCACGTGCATGTGTGTGTGTGCATGAGCCTTGTTGATTTTTCCCTTGTGCGAAAGCACGGGCGGGGGAGTCGCGGCTGGGGCCTGGGGCCGGGACGCCTGCAGGGCCGGGCAGGGATGGACGGCGGATCTCACGCATTCGGGTGGAAAGCCCAGGTGGGGTGCACGCATGTGAGCTCGCCCACAAACCCTCACCTCCGCCCCGCACGGTACCTCAGCGCTGCTCAAACTTGGCTCCCACACCACCTCAGTGAGCATCGCTGTATCCAGCCCCTTAGTATTATTTAAATCTGTTCATAGTTTTTGTTTAAATTAAGTATGTAAAAGTACCGTATTTACTAAAAAAGTCTGTAAAGTCTTTAGATTGGATATAACGGCTATATTTTCTTAACACACATTAAAGTGATCACGTAACCATTCACTGAAACATGTAAACTTGTCCCTCTCGACCCTCTTCATGTTTGGGACAGGACAGGACAGGACAGTGGAGTGATGCAGGAGGCCCAGCGGGAAGCAGGGTGACTGGGGGACAGAGACGCTGGGGCAGGGGCTGGACCGGCTCTGTCCAGCTTGGAGCCCGAGTCCTTCCTGCCCGGTCACGTGGTCTCCCTTTTTCTCCATTTTACCTTCAGCTTCTGCATTTTAAAATCTCCGATTCCACCCACACCTGAAGCTGTCCCGAAGTTCTGGGGAGCCCCCCTCTGCCCTCCTGCATGAAGACACACAGGTGAGGGCGGCCAGCCTCCAAGAGCACATATAACCCATCAGCAGCCTGGGGGGGCTCCCCTGTGCTGGAGGAGGTGGTCTGGGATACGGGAACGTTGCCCAGAGGACGCGCCTTTCCCAGCTACACCTCTGGATCCCAGTACGTTCAAAGGGGCAAGCCCCCACCGAGTCAAGCCGTGGCTTGAGCTAGGGTTGCCCTGTCCTGGCTTCCCCACCCTGGAGGCCATGGCCAGTGTAGGAGGGATGGCACGGGAGAGGTCCCCTCCCGCCTCTGTCCTGCCCCACGTCCTGAGCAGCACTGGCCAGAAGCCTTGGTGAGCTCTCGGCCTAACACACGACACTACTGGGGCTTCCAGATTCCCGCCCTGCTGGAGAGCTACAGCCTGTCCTCAGGAGCGGTCCCTCCGGAGAGGGAGACAGGCAGCATGGTGCGTAGAAAGGCCACACACAGAGCCCACACTGGCTGCCTTCTCTCACTTTGGAGCCTCAGTATCCCCCCCTCTGGCTGCCACTTCCAGAGAACTCAAGGACGGTCATGGGCAGCTGTCCCGGGTGCTGGTGCTCTGCCTCCCGTGTTCCGAGCCACTGACACAGCGCGGGCTCAGCTCTCCTGTCTCCACTAGGCCGGCCAGCCTTTCCCTGCTCGCCTGAGCGCCCCCACCTGAGCAGCAGACACAGCTGCCTCCATCTCGTCTCCTCTTCCGCTGCTTACATCCCCTCCTCTTCGTTGGCAGATTAAATGAAGGGAGATTTGCATAGCAATAAAAGGGTAATTAAAATCACCAACACACGAAAAGCTCATTATAAGATTCCCTGGGAAGGACGCCCCCACTGGCCAGGAGGATACAGTCAGAGGCGGGGGTGGCAGACCAATTAACCGAGCCTGTTAGCTGTCCATTATCAGTGCTGGGTGTTGCAAATGTAAATATTAACCGCCCCTGGGCCAAGTGGTTAGCGGCCAACCAAACTCATAAGTATCCCGCTCACAATTAATGGTGACTGCATGTGTCTCCGTGGTGGGGCTTCGAAAGGCCGGGTGAAGGCCGGGCTGGAGGCTGCATGCTGCGGCCACACACCCCTGTTCTGCACTCACGCATTTCGGACGCAGTTTTAATTCCCCATGCCTGACTGCATTTCAAGGTCTGCATTACGATGCGTCGGTGTATTGGTTGATTCGTTATTTATGACCACTGAGAGAGAATGTGTGTGTGTGTGTCGGGGGGGGGGTCCTTCCATGCATGCATGCACACACTGACAAAGCTAATACACCCATCAAGCTATTGTTCAGTTGATAATTAAATTAGAGCTCTCCGGGCACTTAATGACCAGCGGGAATCCCCGGCAGCAATCTCCTCCCTGTGGTCAGTGGTTTCTGTGTAATAACTTCCATAAGTGACACCCCATTGGCCGTGAATGGGCACTCGGAGCTCAGAAACAAGGACCCCAGCGTGCTTCTCCTGGATCAGGCACCTTCAGGAATCTGAGTGTGGTGGTGGTGGGGGGGGGGTACATGCCTCCATCCCCACCCTGTGATTCTGCTCTGGAAAACAAACAGAGAAATCCCACTTTGGGGCCAGAGACCACTTTTGTTCCACACACTCTTTCCACACTGAGGAGAAGACTCTGTCAGGCTGAGTGAAGCTTGCCTGTGACCCACTGACTCTGCCCACCAGATGCTGTTCCCAGCCAAGAGGAGCACGGTGGGGCTCTGTGGTCAGAAGGCGGCAACGCTTTTCTGCTGGAACCTGGACCCATGACGTGCCCTGGCCTCCTGTTTGATCTTGAGAGGGACCTAAGTTAGATTCCCCTCCCCATCCTGGGCTGCTTGGGTCATCATTCATTCATGTATTTATTCAATAGTCTGCTCATGGAGCAGTCATTTCCCAAGATTAGTCCGTGTACCATCAAGCCCTTGGGGGATGTGAAAATGAGTCAGAACTGGTCTCTGATTTCTAGGTGTTTTCTCTGATTTCTAGGAGTGTGGCTGGAGAGGAGAGGGCAAAAGAAAGAGTCATAAGATAGGATATTGGAGAAATTGTGTGTACAGGGCTAGGCATTTCAGACCATGTGGAACTTTCTAGGCTTTTGTAAGGACTTGAGCTCTTGTCCTGAATGAAATGGGAGCCACTGGAGAGTTTGAATGCAGTGAAATGAGACATGACTTGTACATTAGCAGGATCATCCTGGGCTCTGCGTGGAAAATAGACTGGTGGAGGGAGGAGAAGAGGGAGTGGGGAAGGTGGGGAGGGGGAATGGAAGGAGGAGGAGGAGGAGGAAGGGAAAGGGGAGAAGGAAGGGGAAAAGGTGGGGAGGAAGGTGGAGGAAGGAGAGGAGGATGGGGGGAGGGAGGGAGAGGCATCTTGGGGAGATGATGTAATAATCCATGTAAATGATGGCAGATTGGACATATGTGCTTACAGACGAGTCATGGGTAGTGATTGGATATTTTGGATATATTTAAAAGTAAGGTAAAAGCATTTTCTTCTGAGCTGGATATAAGGTGTGATGTGAAGAGAGAAATCAAAACCATCTCTAAGGTGTTTAACATGAAAGAATGTTGAACATGAAAGGGCATGTTCCCCACTGTCCTTTACCAACATGGGGAAGAATGTAAAAGAAAAGATATTTGGGGGATGGAGATGCCATGTTTGGTCATGAGCATGTTAAGTTTGTGTGTCTCTTAGACATTTAAGTGTTAGACATTTGGACACATGAACCGTATTTAGAGAGAAAAAAAAATCAGTCTGGGACAATGATTTCATTTAGGAAGTGAGTTTGGAGAAAAGAACCGTCCTGACAGTGAATCCCAGGAGAAATCTGGTATCTAGAGGTAGGAAAGTTGAGGGAAAAGCAGCAAAGGACACTGTGAAGGAGTGACCAACAAAGCAGGAGGAGGGCAATTCTGTGGGGTGCCCTGGAAGCCGAGTGGAGAAGATACCACAGGTGCTGTTTTGGTCGAATGGTGGGAGCAAACTCTGATGGGAGCAGTTGCAGGTGATAATGGAAGGAGGAAAAATGGAAACAAGAAGAGACAAGCCATGGGGGGCGCACTGTACATGGGAGGGATGTAGGGCCGGTCTCTGTGCACACACATGGAAGATATTTCTATGTATTCCACATCCATATGCAGTTCATGTATATGCAAGACATTTCTGACAGAATCTTGTGATTCAGTCGAGTGGAGAAACTTGATGATGCAGCGGGGAGAGGCGAGATATTGTCAAGTGGCCCCAAGATAGCGCCCTGCCTTTACCCCTGCCCCCACACCACAGTCCCCATCCGCGGCCAGGCGTGCTGTCCGTGGTGCTGAATGTGACTTTGTTCTAGCCACGATTATACCCCACCCTCCTGTGCCCAGAGGAGGTGTTCCACACACGATTTATGGCTTGGCATTTAACTACATCAGTCTGTATATTTAATTGCTATTTTATCACCCATTAAATCATGAACATCACATAATTTATTGGATGTCATCTATACTGGAGGAAAGGGAATATAGGGGAACGGGAGGAAGGGAGAGGTTAGTTAGCTCCTTACACAGAGCCCAAGACATGCCAGGCACACGGCTAGAAAGTGTTTCTAGGTTGTCTCACACGGCTACCACGGCCACCGTGGGAGGTGAGTACCAGGAAGGCCATTCTTTCCACATGGCTCAGGGAAGTTCAGTGTGTGCATGTGTGGACAGCACGTGAGGGGAAGGGGCTGAGCCGGTCGTGGAATCCAGATCTGCCTACATGCCACTCTCCACCTCATGCCCTTAACCACCACCCACAGGAAGATCACTTCTCCCATCCCCTTCTTTAATGGTGTTCCTGAGGACAGTGGGGAACAAGGCAAAGACAGCGGTCAGTCTGCCTGGCTGGAAGAAACTTGGGGAAGATCGACTTGTGTTAATGATGGGTGTCATGGAAGGAGAGTTATGTGGGGTCTCTAATTCACCTCACATGAATAAGCTTACATAAAGCACAAATGTTCTCAGTCCCTTTCCACATTAGGTATCATCCATAGCTTTCCCCCGGCTGAATTACCTTTCTTCAGTGCAGTCTTTCATATCCTCTGTGGTGACCCGTGGAACTTCAGGGGATATGCGACAGTGGCCATAAAATGTGCCACTCAGACCTCCTGCTGTAGGAAGCATGACTGATGGATGAAGCGGTTTCCCTTCTGGACCCACCGCTGCATTTGCACCAAACCATCCAATTCTCCCACTTCTCTCTTTTTCTTTACAGGTGACAAATCTACAAATGAACTGAGGTCTCTGCCTGTCTCCACCTTCTCTAGCCCCTCCTTGATCCTTCACAGATGCTTCCCAAATAAATGTCCTGCACATCTAAACACATCTAGGCACCTGCTTCCTAATGGATCCAAACAAACTCAGACAAGATAGAGCTAACCTATAAGTGGGGCTGCAGAGGTGTTTGTTATCAACATCTCCATGGCATTTTCTCTGTGTGCAGGTGTGTGTGTGTGTGTGTGTGTGTGTGTGTGTGCACGGCTCTGATCAATCAGGGATCCTCATTCTACGTCAAGTTTCTTTCAACATCTATGCCGCAAGCATTTCACTAATCACCAAAATTGACCTCATTATATGGCCCAATCATTGGGCGATTGTAAGAAACAGGGCCTCTTACTACCCCCTCCAGCCTCTTTATCATTCCCTCTCTTCTTTCTCACAAAATATTACTCGTAGGTCTCCACTCCTTAGGGTTGCTCTAACATGTACTGAATGTTGAATGTCACCTGACCAGTTCCCTCTCTTTGCAAGCATTCTGCACCGTGTGGCTGGACAGAGAGGGATGAGGCCCTAGGGGCTTAGGGAGAAAAGGAGCCCGGCGTCAGCCTCTGACCCTATGTGATGTTCTCTATCCGCCTTTTACCAGAGAATCTGCAGCGGTCTCGGTTAATTATAAAATAGCACGTTGTTTCCTTGCATATATTAGGCTGCCCTCCGTGAAATCGTCATTTTTGTGGTTCAAGAACAGTTGAATGTCGGTGATTTCGTATGGTCCACTGTGGTATCTTCCTCAAGAATCTTGCTGGGGGAATGAACGGAGGAGGAGGTCGGTGTGGCAAGATTCCGACACTCTTGGGTCCCCGGCCCTGACAGCAGCCAATACCATCCAAATCAATCTCCTTCCAACCAGGTTTGCAGAAATCCTACCCACCTACTGCGGCGAAGGCTCCACATTAACTGTATTCTTACATTCTAATCACAAAAAAGACCAGATGTTTTCTAAAATAAAAGGGCATTTATGAGACTCCCGGGGACTTTCTTAACTATGCCAGAAGGCAGTACCCAAAGGGACGAAAGTAAGCCTCCATTCAGAGGAACGAAAGGGAGGAGCCTGGCCTAGAGGGGGAAGGACTGACTGCGTAAGCATGCCCCTCACCCCGGTGCCCAGGATTGCTCACCTAAGCCGCACCTCATGTTGTCCACCGAGTCCCCAACAACCATGGTCTCTGTCCTTCACCCCGAATCCCAATCTCATCCCCTCCCACCCACCTGATTGCCAAATCAGAAACCTGGGGCTCTTCCTTCCCCCTCAGCCCCACGCCAGCCCCTCACTAAATTCCATCACATCTACCTCTGAGCTATGCTTGGAATCTGTCTGCCTGTCTCCACCTGCCACCCCCACTCTGGGGAAGGCCACCACTGACCCCATCCTCACACCTATGACAGCCTCCTCCCTGCCCCTGCCTCAAGTTTTATTCCTGAGTCATTTACTCTCCACACCAAAGCCAGCGTGGCATCTAAGTGGTAAATCTGATTGTACCCTAGCATCACTAAATGCCTGAAGGTTTTCCTGCTTCCAGAACAAAATCCAAGTCACGGATCTTGACCGGGTCTTTCTCCATTCTCCAGCCTTATGTCTCACCCACCCCAGCTGTCTCCTGGGAACGGTGAGCTCACTTCTGCCTCTTTGCCTTCATGGGAACATCGATTCCTCTTCCAGAAGAACTCTTTTACTCCCTCGCTTTCCTTGGCTGGCTCCCACTCAGCCTTCAGAACTCCCCCGCATAGGCATTTTATGCTCCCGTCTCGAACCCAATTCAACACAACCCATCACCATTGTGTCTGTGTAAGTGCTTCGCATCTTGAACAAACACTCTGAGGGCAAGGGCCATTCTCATATACCTTTGTGCTCCCAGAAGCTCTTTCAGTGGCTGATGCACAGATGGGCTTTCTCAGAAATTATGTTGTCTGTAGTCCCTGTGGCTCCATCCCTGAGACCATCACTCCCTGCCTATGGACCCCTGCACTGCAGAGCCAGTGGGCCTCCTTCCTGGCACAGCCCTTCTTATGCAGAAGTGGGTGATGGATGAGAGGGGGAAGGCACAGGAGCCTATGGCAGGTGTCAGAGTGTCAGGCCTCAGGCGTCAGCTGGAAGAAGGATGTTTAGGGGCCCTGAAGCCTCAGCCGCAGCCTGTAATTCTGATAACTGAGGGTTAGGTTGGGGCCGAGTATGTGGTGGGAACACTCACTGTAAGAATGCACTGCATTCCTGCTTCCTCTCTTCTCATATTGTGGTTGGAACCAGCCTTTTCTCGAGATATGGGATGTGTGTGTGTGTGTGTGTGTGTGTGTATGTGTGTGTGTGTGTGTGTGCATATCCTAGACAGAGGCACATGGGAGGTGTGTGTGTGCATACCCTATTTATAGGGAGAGGACAGCGTCCTCGAGTAGAGAGAACCACATCTGGGGCTCCCGTGATGAAGGTCTGTGTCCCCTTCTTTGGCTGTTACATCATAGAGTTTGGGCTCCGTTTGAGCAGAGCTCAGTCCTACCTCTACTCTCTGGGGCTGCGAGGGCCCTGTGCCACCTGAACTCTGAACTTTGGGTTTTCCGCGTGCTGTGATGTTCTAGTGAGACTGAGTCTGAGTCTCTAACTTCCACCAGGGAGGTGGGGCCGGGTGACGCCCGTCACACTTAAACGCTCCTGTGGACAGTAGGCCAGGCGTCACTGGGTGGACCACGCCTGTCTCATTCCCTGTCTACAGCGGGCACCTTGCCCAGCAGTGAGTGGCCTCGTCGATGTTTACTGAATCTTTTCCTAGGGGCTGATTTATCTCCTCCTGGCGTCCCTGGGCCCCAGAGCCTCAGGCAGTGGGGATCTGCTGATGGCCTTCTCTTCTGATTAGCTCCACCCGTCAGACTGCAAATTGGCAAAGCTGTCAGACAAGCAACAGCAGAAAAATAAAGTTTTTAATTAGTTCTTCCTAAAGATCAGGAAACGTGGTAAAAGAAAAAACGCTTGAATCTGCACGTGGTTCTTTGAACTATAATTAGCGTGTTGGATGTAAAAGCTGTAAAAACCCATTAGCTCCCATGGTAGCTGCTGAAAAGTTGGGGGGAAGAATGGAGTCTGGGGAGACGGGCGATGACTGGTGTTTTCAGCTGAAGGAGACACAGCTCCTGGTTTAAATGGTGGGGATCTACCCTGTTATCTACATGTGTTCATCCAGTATATCTGGGGGCCCGGCGAGGTGGGGTGCTTCACCCAGTAAGGACAGCAGTGTCTGCTACGAGGCGCTTACGCAGAACCCAGGAAACGGGACTCTGGACAACAGCTCTGCCCAGGGCTGCGAGTGGGAGCCTGGCTGTGCCTCCAGGGGAACAGGGAAGGGGTGACCCGACCAGGGTGCGTCTCAGGCCCACGCTTGGGATCCTGAAGAGTGCCCTGAGCCCTCTGGGTAGCATTTTCTGCCTGGAAAAGGGGGACCGTGTTGGTTAGGGCTGGACTCTGTGTGTGAACCTTTGACTCTCTCGGTAGGGCATCCTGCTTAGGTAACGGAGTGGGGGAAAGAGAGGCCCTTGCAAGGCCGCCCAAAGCCCACCTTCCTGAGAATCTCCCCACGAGCCTCCCACTCATCAGGGCTTCCCTCGTCCAGCCCCCGCAGTCTGACTCCAGAGCCCACGTTCTGCACCGACACCCAGCACCACAATTATTTCAGCACATCTGCTACGTATCAGACGCAACACCGAAGGTTATCTATTAAACCTCAAACCACCGAAGCTGAGGAGGCCTACGCGGATGGCTTCCCCACGGTTTGAGGCAAGGGACTGCCGGGCTGGGATTGGAACTCGGAGCTCCAAACTGCAGTACAGGGTTCCTTGTGTGGCACCAACACTGCACAGGCTGAATTCTGTGGTCGTCTCTTTCATACATACAACCATTTGGCACTTTATTTAAGTGGAAGACGCATTCAGAAAAAAAAATGCATGAATCATAAGGGAACAGGTTTTTGGTTTTTTTTTTTTTTTTTTTTTTTTTACTTTATGAAGTAAACTCACCCACGTAACTACCAGCCAGGTAGAGAAATAGAACTTCACCAGCAGCCAGAAGGCTTCATGCCCATTCCCACCCCAAAGGCAGCCACCATGCCAGCATCGTATACTAGGTTAGAGCTCCGGAACTTCATAGAAACTGAATCCTACACTGTGTCGCCTTTCGTACTGGCTTCTTTCTTCCAACATTGTGTCTATGAGTCCGCCATGTTTCTGTAAACGGCAGCACGACCTTAACTCGTATCGCTGTGTTACTCGTCTATGACTACGCGGAGAGTTACCCAGCTGCTGATGGACAATAGTATCATTTCTAGTTTTTAGTTTTTATTTTTTTTTTCAACGTTTATTTATTTTTGGGACAGAGAGAGACAGAGCATGAACGGGGGAGGGGCAGAGAGAGAGGGAGACACAGAATCGGAAACAGGCTCCAGGCTCCGAGCCCTCAGCCCAGAGCCTGACGCGGGGCTCGAACTCCCGGACCGCGAGATCGTGACCTGGCTGAAGTCGGACGCTTAACCGACTGCGCCACCCAGGCGCCCCTGCTGTGTATTTTTAGTTATGTCGTATCTTAGCCAACATTCAGTATTTAAAGCTTTGGCCATTCCGTGGAGTGGCATCACTCCGTGATTTAACGCACATTTTGCAGGTGACCAATGAGACTGAGCACACTTGCTTATTAATCAGTTCGATACTATCCCTGTGACGTTCCTGTTCCAAGAATTTGTGCCATTTAAAGAAGTTGGGTTACTTGTGTTTTTCCTCTTGATTTAGAGAAGTTCTCTTTTAAATATATTCTGAAAAGTAGTCTCCGGATGGCCGAACGTACTTCATTGCAACAAAATACAATGTTTTCATCTTTTCTTTCATGGTTAGTGGCTGCCTGCGGGTCATGCAGTTGGTGCCCTACTTACCTTCTGGAAGCCCTCCTGCTTTACTCTTCACGTTACGTGTGGCATCTTGCTAGAGCTGGTGTTCTCGCGTGGCTCTTCAACAACTTGCCCACGATGTGAGGTGAGGGCCGACTTCCCCCATAGATATCCAGTTGACCCAGCATCATGAAGAGACTGCCTTTTTTCCCACCGAATTGGGGCGGTGCTTTGTCCAAAATGATAAGCGTTTTCTTTATGGAAAAGTTTTCACCTGCAAATTCATTTTCTTTAAAGAGATAAAGGGCTGTGCTCGTTTCTCTTCAGAGAACTTTGGTTATTTGTGTGCTTAAAGAATTTGTGAATTTTATCCAAGTTGTCAGGTTTATTGGAATTGAATTCGCAGTATTTCCTCATCATCCTGTTAATATCTGTGGAATCTGTAGTGATGCCGTCTTTCTCATTCCTGATATTTATAATTTGTCTTGTCTCTTTCTCATCAGTCTGGTTAGAGGCTAACTGATTTTAAAAATCTTTTAAGAAATTCACCTTTGGCTTCATTGACCTTCTCTATCCTTTTTATGTTCTCTGTTTCATTGATTTCTTTCCTTACCTGGTTTCCTCACTTCTGCTTAATTTCTGCCCCATGCCCTGTCTTACTGGCTCTTGGAGGTGAAAGCAGAGAGCTGTGATTTGAAAGCTCTCTTCTCTTCTAATACTGGTCTGTGAGCTATGGATTTCCCTCTATCTGATGTTTTAGTGGCATTTTACAAATTCTGATGTGCTTTGTTTTAGTTTTCATTCAGTTCCAAATACACTCCAATCTCTCTTTGGGTTTCTCCGTTGATGCCTGGGTTATATGCAAGTGTGTTATTTGGCTTTCAAATATCTGGGCACTTCCCAGAAATCGTTTTACTACTGATTTCTAATTTAAGTCCATTGTGGTCACAGCACATACTTTATACGACCTGAATCTTCTTAATGCATCGAGATCTTGTGTTAATGGCCCGGAATGCGGTCTGCCTTGGTAAACGATCCTCGTGCACTTGAAGAGAACGTGCTTTATAAATGACGCTCAGGCCAGATCGGAGAATAGCGTTGTTCAAGTCCGCTGTGTCCTCACCGGTTCACTGTCCTTATCCCACCAAAAGATGGAAAGACAGGTGTTGAAACCGCGCTATTTTTGTGGAATTGTCTATCTTCCTTGTGTTACTAACAGTTCGTTAGCACCGAACCTCTGTTATTAAGCGCATACGCATGTAGGATTGATATGTCCTCGTAATGAGTTGCCCCTTCGTCATTTGAAATGAGCTTTTAAATCCCTAGTAGATGTCTTTGCCCTGAAGCCTACTCTGTCTGACACTGTGGCCGCTGCTGTAGCTCTTTTTATGTGGGGCGGTGGGGGGGGGGGGGGTGCTAGCAGGCATGCTCTTCTCCAAAACGTTACTCTTCCGTTTGCATCTTTCTGTTTAGACTGGCTTTTTGCAGGCAGCACCAAGTTGGGTCTGTTTCCTTATCCAATCTGAAAACCTCTGCCTTTCAATAGGGGCGTTGAGAACTTTTAATTATTGATAATATTTGGCTTAGTCTACCTTGTGGTGGATGTTGTTTCATTGTTTTATCTTCTTTGTCGCTGTTTTCCGTGTTTCCCGCCTCCCGTCCTCATCCGACATGGCGGTTCGCACCTCTAGCGGCTCTGGTTTGCTCCTTTCGTACCTTCCGCGTCGCCTATGTTCGCTCTGCCCTCTGTCGTTCTGAACACCCCGGAGCATAGCTGGCAGGGCCGTTCTCCTGTCATCACCTGCCACCGCACCTGCCACCATGGTACTCTGGGTCCGTTCTGTGTCATTCTCTAGGATGCTTTTTCTCTCAGCTTGGGTCGTACCTCCCTGCTTCTTTGCACACCTGCCCGGTAGGTTGTGATGGCATGTGATGGCATGCAGACCCTGTGGATTTCATCTTTTGGGTGTTTCTAGGAGCATTTTTGAGCTCTGCTCTGGGATCTTGTTGCGTTACTTGGAAACATTTTCATCCTCTCGAGGTTTCTCAGGTTGGTGAGGCTGGACCTTGGTCTGGAGAGAATTATTCGCTGTGACTGAGGTCATATTTCTGGATACCAATGCCTTCTGAACCTTTTGCAGTCTGACTGTTCAGCAAGAAATGCACCCAACTTCCCTGCCCTGGGTGAGCCCTCCGAGTCGTTCTAATGCCCGGGGGCCAGTCTTCCCTCAGCCCACAGTTGGGTCATTTCTTCACTGCATGCACGCATGCTGTCTTACTTGTACGTGTGCTTTAATTTTTTTAATGTTTATTTACTTTTGAAAGAGTGCGAGCAGGGAAGGAGCAGAGAGAGAGGGAGACACAGAATCTGAAGCAGGCGCCAGGCTCTGAGCTGTCAGCCCAGAACCTGACGCGGGGCTCGAACCCACCAACCATGAGATCATGACCTGAGCTGAACTCTGACACTTAACTGACTGAGCCCCCCAGGCACCCCTGGAATGAAGTTTTAGAATCAGGTAGTTTGACTTGTGTTGTTCTAAATATATTTCCATTTTTAAAAAATCCTTTTTAAATGTTTGTTTATTTTTGAGACAGAAGGAGACAGTGAGAGTGGGGGAGGGGCAGAGAGAGAGGGAGACACAGAGTCCGAAACAGGCTCCAGGCTCTGAGCTGTCAGCACAGAGCCCGACACGGAGTTCGAACTCACGAGCTGTGAGATCATGACCTGAGCCAAAGTCGGACACTCAACCGACTCAGCCACCCAGGCGCCCTTGTACCTATGCTTTGAACCCACACTAAATTGTTATCATTTTTGCTTTACAGTGTCAACTTAGCTTTTTAAAAATATTTTTATCAGTCAATGAAATGCAGATAGAGACGATCACACAAAACAGACGTGTGGCATACAACGTATTCCTAGATAAGCACCCTGGTGGCCGGAGCCTGTCCCTGAGCCCTACCTCAGCCGGGTCTCCTGCTCCCCTCACACCCCTGCAAGTAACCACTACCCTGATTTTCATAGTAATGACATCTTTTATAAAAAATAGCTCTATCATTAAAAGGTGAGTCCCTGGATGTTACCACTCAGTCTTGCCCAGTTTTTAAAATGTGACATGTTCCCTACGTTTCTTTCATTCCTTAAGTCCCTCCGATTTCCCTTGTTCCTTACCACTATCTGCAGGGCAGACCCGTCCCTTTGACTCCCAGACTCTCCCACCGTCTGGGTTTTGCTGATAGCGTCCGCAGCACGTCCCCCTGGCCTTTGTAGGGGCCGCACATTGACTGCTGATCCAGAGACTGGGTCTGACTCGGGCTTAATCCCTTTCTAAAGACATTATTTGGTGTGTGGCCAGACAGAACGAGGTATATGATTTCTGATTGTATCTCCCTTTGCCATGTGAACAGCCCTGTGCCTGTGCCCACTAACTCATTGGGAGTTGCGAAGGGTGATATTTGAATTCAGTCATCTCTTTGGTTACTCTTTGTCAACTGACTTTTCAAGAATTTAAGGAAAAAGACATCTGATTTATCCACACGCTTACCATTACCTGGGGTACCTCCTTCCCTTCAGCTGGAAGAATGCTTCTCTTTGTTCGAGTGTTGGGGACGGGGGGCGTGATGGAGCCCCGGTTTTCACCCATATGAAAATATCTTTACCTGACCCCCAACTTTGCAAGCATTTTCCTGGTTAGAGAATTCTCGGTAGACATTTAAAGGTAGCATTCCTCCGTCTTCCGGCCTCAGGGTTTCTGCTGAGAAATCAGCTGTTATTTTTATGGTCGCCTTTGTCTCTCTCGAGTGCCTCTTTCCCCGCGGGCACCTTTCGTATCTTTCCTTTAGCCGTGAGGCTCAGCCGTTTGACTCCTACGTCGCCAACCGTGTTTTCCTTGGTCTTTATTGTGCTTGGTTTTGCTGAGTTTCTTGGTGGGGTAGACTGATGTCCTAATCACATTTGGAACATTTCAGATAATATAGACTCAATAGTCTTCCTTCCCCCTTCTCAGTTTTACACACAGTACGTCACTCACTGCTGCTCGGAAGGCGAATGCGGCTCAGATGGTTGTTTTCAACTGTTTGCTCCAAGTTTTAGTTTCTTCAGACTCATAGCAATTCTGAACAACGACAACAAAATTCAAAACAATAACCTGCCTTCAAGTTAATGGTCTTTTTTTTTCTTTTTTTTTTTTTTTTTTAGAGTCAGATGCATTCCTCCATTTGCATTTAGACTTTTGACAGCTCTCATAAAAATTCCCAACCTCTTCACTCACTTATACACTTTTACCTACAGATAGTTTAACAGAGTGATCACAGATACTTTAAAGCCCTTTCCTTCTAATTTTAACACGTAGAGCACGTATGGTTATGTTTTTATGACCTATTTTTTCCCCTTTTGACCTTGTAGGACAAATTCCTGCTTCATCTCACATCTGATCATTTTTGCTTTCGTTTTTTTTTTTTTTTAACTGAAATGTAATCGACATGTAACATTGCGTGAAGTTTAAGGTGTGCAACTTGCTGGTTTGACGCATTTATAGATTGCAATGTGATTACCACCATAGTGGTGGCGAACATGCCTATCGTGTCGCATAATTATGATCTCTTTTTTGTGCCTGGAGCAATTAAGATCTAGTCTCTTAGCAACTTCGAAGTTTAGGATACAGTATTGTTGGCTGTAACCCCCATGCTCTGCGTTAGAGCTCCAGGATTATTCATCTACCAAATCCAGGTTTGTGTCCTTAAATAACACCTCCCCAATTTCTGCACCTCCCTGCCCCGTGGTAGTTTTCGTTTTTATAATGGAACTGTGGACGATGAGTTGTAGAGCTTCCAGATTCTGTTGTCTTGTCTGAGAGTGTTAAATTCTGTTCCAGAAGGTAATTAGATTACTGGTATGTCATTTTGTTTCTCTGGTTATGTCTTAGGGTACAGATGTCGTTCTTAAGATGTGGACCTGAATCCTAAGCCCCTGCTGGGATCTCAAGCAAGTGCCCCAGGGGCTCACCAAGGCCCTCTGATGGTGCTTCTCCAGCACTGGGCTCTCCGCACGGCCCTTTCTGCCCCTCAGCTCTCGTTTGGGCAGAATGCCCTTGGCTTGTCCTGCATATGTGTGTTGCAGGAGCCAAGGATTTGATGGGAGTTTGCATACAGATTTGGGGTAATTTCCTCCAACCCAGGTTTTTCTCCTTCAGTTTCCAGGCTCCTTGGCAGTCCTAAACGTTGACATCTGACTTCCCAACCCAGTAAGACTGTGGATTTTCTCTTGAGCTCTAATCCGATTGTGCCCCGAGGACTGGGGATTCATTTCCTCAGCGGCAAAGCCAGATGGACATGGAATCTGCCCAAACTGATCCCCCTACTTCTGGGCTGTGTCCCATCGGCTTCTGCTTTTGGTTCCTCTCCAGTGCCTTCCAATAGTTGTTTTCGTATTTTGTCTGGATTTAATCATCATTATTGACCTATCCCATTGGTCTCTGCATATGTCTTTATGCTGATACCTCTCTGTTTTGATCATTGTAGCTGTGCAGTAAGTTTTGAAATCAGGAAGTGTGAGTTTTCCAGGCTTGTTCTTTTTCGGGATTATTTTGGCTGTTGGAGGTCCCTTGAGATTCCGTATGGCTTCAAGGATGGGCGCTCCTATTTCTGCAAAAAAAAGAAAAAGTCATTAAGATTTCGATAGGCTTGTCACTGAGTCTGCAGATCACTGTGGGTAATATTGACATTTCAACAATACCAAGTCTTGCGATCCATGAGCATGGGATGTGTTTCCATATATCTGTGTCGTCTTTAAACTCTTTCAACAGTGTTCTGTGGCTTTCCTCGTGCAAGTCTTTTGCCTCCTTGGTTAAGTCGATTCCTAAGTGTTTTATTCTTTCTGATGCTGTTATAAGCGGAACTTTTTGCGTGAATTCCTTTTCACATCATTCATTGTGTTTAGAAATGAAGCTGGTTTTTGTGTATCGACTTTGTTTATTTACTTTTATAAAAACATTGCTTCTATATTTTCTCTAAGATTTATAATTGTTGTGACATTAGTCTGAAATGAGCTGTCCTGCTATTTGGGGAAGTTAGGGGTTCCTCACGTATCTTTACCTCATATATATACTTTCATGATTATCACCCACGTATGTTTTCCATCTCTCTTTATTCCCTTCCTGACTTACCTTCCACTTCAGGCCCTTTCCTTCTGAATTCAGAACTCCCAGTGGAAGGCTCCCCAGGTGGCTTCAACAGTGCTTGGTAGGTGCTGGGTGGCCATGGCCCCTCCTCCTTTGCACCCAGCAGGGGCCTCGCTGGCTGCCTCTCCAGAGAGCTCTGGGTCACCAGCTCAGGTCTCTTCCCAGAGTCCTCCTCCCCGGAGCTTATTTCCTGTTGTTTAGAATTCCGTGTGCATCTTGGTGCCCTAGAAACAATTAATGATTGTTTATGGTAGAATTTCTCGGTTTCGACGTGTGGTTTATGTCTGCCGACTGTGACACAACTTCTGTAGTTCTTAATTGCAGTTCTTGTCCTTGTCAGTCGCTGTCATTCTCGCCAGCTCTCAGTGTGGTTATGTACGGTCTCCAGCGTGTTAAAGCTTTTTTTGAGCATGCGTCCACGAGCCCCGATGTCCTGACCACACGTAGGTCTGGGTCTGCCGCCCTTGTGTTTCTTTCCGGCCAGGACATCTTCAGACAGGTGTGCCTGACACGTTGCGATGGAGTGCTGACGTTGTTGGAGGGCCTGGGTGAGGTCCCGAGTGGATGTCGCGCCCTCCTTCTCAGCTGTGACGGCAGGGCACTGTGTCCTCCGATCGGGGACTGAGGCTGGATCTCAGTCTTTGCAAAGACTGGCCTCGTTCCAGTGGTTCTCTGCTCCCGGTCTGCACCACGGGCGCCTCCACTGGAGCGTGAGGTGCTCACCAGGCTCTCTCTGTCCAGTGTTGCCTCCCATGCCCCGTGAGACCCTCAAGGTCGTCTTGGCTTCTTGGCCTGAGCAGCTGCTTCGTGCAAGGTTTCTAGGCCTCTTACGACCCCGTGACACCAGGATCTGGCAATTTCCCCAAAGGGAAACCTTCGTGCAACACGGTGGGCTCACTTCTCCGAACTCCTCCAAGCTTCTCCTTTCTTGTGGACCATGGGCCCTCAAGACCTCACTGCTCGGAAAGTCCTGAACTCCTCTCTGGTCTTTCCGGACCCACAAGACCCCCTTTTGCACCCCCCTCTCTGCTTGGACTCTACACCCTGCCTAGCAAATCACACATGTCCCCAGAGGGAGCAGATTTACCTAATCTCTTCTGTCGCCTCCTCTCGGGGGTGTGATCTTGGCCGTCTTGGTCACACTTCTGTGCCTTCAGATGGTGGTTTATCTTGCTCTTCTCCGGCCCTGATGGCCGTTATCTGTGGAAGTTGGTGTGGCATAACATAGTCTGTAAGTAGAGGGCATCTGTTTCCTATAATCGAGTCCCCCTCATAACCAGACTGCACGCTTCCATGGTCTGGTTTCCCCCATGTTTTCAATTTCACACAACCCAGTTTGGTCCTCAGAACACTCTCGGGGTCCAGCAAACACAATTTTATGGAGGAAACAAAAACAAAAGCAATTACTTGGATAATTTCAGTAATAATCATCTGGGTTGTGTTTATCCGGGCTGCCTGTACCGAGCCGGGAGAAAACGAGGAATAATTTGGCAGTGTTCTGGTGTGAGGACAGCACACAAATATTCCGAGTTCCCTGGAGAAATGTTATCTGGGTTCCACCCTGGCCGACGACACGCGAGCTCCATTGCATCCAGCCCCCCGTGTGTGACACCTTGGCCTCCCTAAGCCGGGGCGCCTCCGGAGCTGGAAGTTCCAAGAGGAGAGGCAGGTGCATCACCTTCAGAGGTGAGAGAGCGGGCTCGTGGGGGACCCACGTGCCCCCAAAGCCACGGGGTGGAAGTCTCCTTGCAGAGTCATCTGGGCCATCAGGTGCTGGTTTGGAGGGCAGACAGACCCGGTGCGGATTCCCGTTCTGGTCCGAGGGGCTCTGCGAGGCCACCGAACTTCTCCAGGTCCCCGTTCATTCATTGCTTTAAGGCAATAGCAGTCCCCACCTCAGAGACTGGTCGTGAAGATGAAGGGTCAGTGACAAAGCCCAGGTCGTGACCAGCACTTCTGTCTCCTAAGCTGTGCCCCTCCCAGACCCCACAGAAAGGCCTGCCCTCCCCTCGCTGGAACCCCGTGGCACGCGGCGTTCACAGGCCTGGCCCAATCCGGCCTTGGGCAGAGGCCAGGGCACGGGGCAGGTGCCCGGCACCGCTGTGCGGAGTGAAAGCAAACTTGTTCGTGTGCAAAGCCAGTGGGTGGGTGCCTTCGCCGTGTGGGGATGTGGGCACCCCAAGGAGGGGACGGACGTGGCCTGTGAGTCCTCCTGGGGCAATTCGGTTCCCGGGAAACGTGAATGGTGCTCCGAGGGCCCTGACCGCCGGGCTGTGGAGGGGCCATCCCCCTGCCGCAACCGCGCATCTCGGCGGAGGGTGGAACGCGTGGCGGGGTGGGGAGGGCGGTCCGGGAGGAGGAACGGCACGGGGGAGGATTCGGAGCCTGGTTGCCCAGGAGGACACACTGCTTCGTGCGTCCGGAGGGGTCTCTGTGGGCATCAGGAGAAGGGGTGATGCACTTGGACAGCAAGGGGTCCACAAGAACCTCAGGCGTGGACACTGAGCCTGGAGGCTCACCTGTCTTCTGTCCCCCACACGACGCTGCCTCTGGATGCTGAGTACGTGGACGTGAGCTTCAGGACTCACCTCTTGCCCTCCAGTCCCTTCGAGGAGGACACGGGGCAGACACTAACACGCACCAACAGAGAGTGGCCGAGGGAGTCGAGGGCTGCTTCACAGGCACGCGTCTCAGTACGACGCTGGGCACCTTATTACCAGCTCCGTCCCCTCCCCGCTCCCCAGCTCCCCCTCTGTGCGCATCCGCAGCCCACACAGCTCCCATCACCCAGCCGGTGGCGCCGTCCAGCCCCTCCCACTCCCAAGGAGGAAGAGCTCTGAGATCCTTTGAGGGGAGGATGGGGTCCTCAAGGCCACACCTGCGCTCAGGCCCCCGCGACAAGAGGCGGGCACGGAGCTCTCCGGAGGGGCCGTGGACAGTCTCCGCGTCGCTCAGGCAGGTGTTCTGATGGGACCACCTTAGCTCAGTGACCCAGGAGAGCTGTAACCCCGCCTCCCTCCTCCCCAGATTCCTGGGCTGACACACCCGAAGAAGCCGTGGCTGGTGATGGGTTGGCTGGAGCGACGTGACATAGGACATCAGACCCTGCAGTTCCCAGGCAGAGGCACCTGCCACTCTGTGCTCCACATATGCACCCTGGAGGGGGTCCTCGAGACGGAGCATTTGGAACGAGCGGGAACACTTCTTCCGACTCCCTTGTGGTTTCCTCCTCCAGAAAACTCTCTGCACGTGAGTGAGGCTTAAGGGCTCCTTGTGCCCAGGACCGGGGTGAATGAAGGGCTTTCCCTGGCCTCGCTCCCTCTGCTTGGCCCTTCCTGCCGTGAGGATGTAGGAGGCACACCAGGGAGACACTATCACTGCTCCCGAGGCAGGGGTACTGGGTGCTCCGGGACCCCCACACTTGAAGCCCGTGTCTTAGTTTGGGGTCCCCCAGAAGCAGACATTGCGAGGACCTCAAGTGTACATTGCTTATTTGGGAGGTGATCTCAGGAACCAGCCCGGGAGTGGAGATGTGAGACCAGGAAGGAAGTGGCCACCCCGGGGTGCATTTCCAAGCAAGTGGCCGTGGCAGGTGCGAGACTCTGGGCCACGGTGTCCCGCACACAACCTGAGGCCATCCTATTCGAAGGGAGAGAGAATTGGGGTGTTTATTTGCTAACTGCCTCTGGCCAGTAGTCAAGGGCCACTCCTGGGGCTAATTCCCCAGCACCCCTGGCCTGCTGTGCATGTGGAGAGGACGCTCTGGAAAGGAAGCAGGTGCTGGAGGGTCAGTGGCGAGCACGAACATGGCGAAGTCCGTGGGACGGGTAGGACCAGCGTGGCGCCTTTGCCCTGCCCCCACCCTGCTCCGTTACCCTGTAGAAGGCCGCGCTCTTCCTGAGCACGTCACCTGCTCAGGGCAGGGGAGGGGAGGCAGCAAGGGAGAGCAGAGGGGGGCCGCTGTGAACCAGGCTGCTGGGAGGACGACGGCTGGGCTGTCCCCAGTCCCCACCGCCGGCTCAGCCTGCTGCCCCACCTCCACCGAGCAGACACTCGAGCTGGGAAAGTCGGGCCAAGATGGTCTCCAGAACACGGAACCGCCACGGGGTGGGGGCTAGAACACGCGGCCTGGGGGCCTCGGGGAGGAGGCTTGTCTCTCCGGCCTCCTGCCGCTGCACCGTCTGGTCCCCCGGGGGCTCGCCTGGGGTCTCCCAGGTGCCTGCGGCCTCTGAGCTCCCTGTCTGCCCTCAAGTCCCTGCCAGGAGGAGAGGCCCCGGTCCACGCACGGAGCAAGGACTCGGATGATTGCGCGGTCTTTGCCTCTATCCCTCCTCTCCCTTCTCCCCTGCCCTGCCGCCCGCCCTGCCTCCCCGGCCTTCCCCTGCAGCACGCAGACCAGGAGCCCCCGCACGGCCCCTCCGGCGGAGGCTGGGGGATGCATTTAGGGAGAGGAAGGCAAGAGAAGGCTCTGGACTGGGTTCTGCTGCTGCAGATAAAAGTGGAAGCTCCCGGAGGGTGCGTGTTGTCACAGGAGCAGCCTTACGGGTCAGAGGGGCTGCGCCCTCGTCCCTGCCCGGGCCCGGAGCCTCTCTGCGCTGCGCTCAGGGGGCCTGTTTATTACCGGGGAGGCTCTGGTTGGAAGAAGATGCCTCCCTGGGTGGGGCTGAGGTTGCTCCCGTGTCTTCCAGACGCTGGTTCCTCGTTCTGACATCTCAGCCCCGGAGGACAGCTCTCCTCTTTCCGCCCCATTACTTCTCGTACAAACGTGAACACCGTGAGCGTTCCTGCCTGAGCGCCAAGCCCAGCACCCGCAGGCACACGCGCACCACTCCCTGAGTACAACCAGGCCGCTGCCAGCCCCCTTCTCTGCCCTCCCCCGCCCACTCACCGCAGCAGATTTTTCTGACTCTTTTCTGTGCTGGATTCTCCTTCTGACAAACAGAAATTATAGACTCAGAGAGTGTCCTAGATTTGGGAAGGGCCTTTGGAAGTCACCGAGGCCAGTGCTGGCACTTACATGCAGGAGAGCGGATGCCCAGGGGTCACGTGGGACCTGCCGGGGCACACAGCACAGCAGAGACAGAGTCAGCCCTAGAAGAGAAGCGGCCTGACCCCAGGTCTACACTCCGTTCGAATCGGTTCACATCGTGGTCCTAAAAACACGGCCCGGAGCAGATGGAGTGATGCAGAGACCCCGGTTTCACTTTCCTGTGCGGGTGAAGTGGCCTCCAGGAGCCGTTCAGAGCAGGGAGCCGCCGTCCTGTCCAGCTGCGGGCAGCGGGTAAGCCGTTAGCGCAGTGGGGAGGGTCTGGAGGGTGGGAGTCACCTGTAGCTCCCACAATTAACATGCAGACGGATCTGGATAAATAAGGACAGATTAATGACTGTTTTCAAGTCTTACTCCCTCCAGCGGACTGGACAACACTGCCCTTGGTCAAGGCGCGGCCGTCCCGCTACTCCGCCTCCAGCTGGCGGTGGGTGTGACTGTTTCTCTGGTGGGACAATGCACACAGAGCAACAGCCACCTGCTGTACTGAGCTGAGGCCTCCAGGGGCAAGGCGGGTTTCCTGTTCCTTCCCCATCCATCCCACCAGCCCCCAGAGAGTCCACGGGTCCCCAGAGGGAACATGCAGACCCGTGGACACCTGCAGCCGAGGTCAGGCCACCCAGGCAGGATCAGCCCGGCAGAGCCACAGGATACGCCCCTTAGCCAGACGTGAAATGCTCCTTATTGTGAGCTACTGGGGTTGCTTGTTATGCACAACTATCATAGCAGTTGCTGACCAATACAGCCGTTCTTGTGAGTAGAATAACCAAACCAAACATTGTACGGATGTGGACTCTTCCTTAATTTATTTATGAATTCAGTACATTATCTGGTCAGACTCAGTAGGAATTTTTGGAACTTGAAAAATGGATTCTAAATGACATTTTAGAAAAATAAACTCTATGAATAGCTAACCCGTTTTGGAAAAGATGAGCAAAGTTTTGGGGGTGTTTGGGATACAGATCAGGAGCGAGGGGTGGGGGCCGAGGAGGACACCCCTGCATGGGCAGGAAGCTGCTGGACAATAATGAATTTTGGGGGAACGGAAGGTGAGTTCTTAAATAGCACGAGAAATCAGGCATTTCTTTATGGAGAAACACGAATCAGGTCTCCCACTTGCCACCACATTAGCTAAGTTAACTCCCGATGAGTTCAGTACATAAACAGGAAAAGTAACATGGCAAAGTTAATTTAATTTTTTTTATTTTTAATTTATTTTTAATTTTTTTTCATGTTTATGTTTGAGAGAAAGAGAGGGACAGAACATGAACGGGGGAGGGGCAGAGAGAGAGGGAGACACAGAATCCGAAGCAGGTTCCAAGCTCTGAGCTGTCAGCACAGAGCCCGACGTGGGGCTCGTACCCACCAACTGTGAGATCGTGACCCGAGCCGAAGTCAGAGGCTTAACCAACTGAGCCACCCAGGCACCCTACAAAGTTAATTTTAAACATGCAGGCACATATCTTTGTGGCCCTGGGGGTCAGAAGCATTCTGTTCATGGAGGCCTCACTGGCGGAAGCTGCAAGAGAAGTGACCAATGAGTTCTGTCACGTCAGAGGGACCTTCTCCCCCGAGTGGAAGAGACGGAGGAGGTGCCGACCGGCGAGGCCGGCCGTGGAGCATGTGCCTCATGCAGGGAGACGTCAAGGGCACTTTACGGTGTCCTGATGGGCAGGAAGCGAAGGATGAGAAACCCAGTAGAAAGTGAGCATCAAACCTGGAGAGGGAGTTGGCAGAAGCGAGGCCCCGCTGGCCAGTCGGGGCACCAACGGATGGCGAATGCCGCTAACCAGAAAAATCAGACAAGGTGCCGCGGGGTGGCCGTCAGAGTGACAAAGTCAAAGAGTCTGTGACAACAGACTCTGCAGGGCTGGGGGCACCGAGGCAGAGCCTGTAGGCTGGCGTGGAAGTTCTTCGTGAAATCACCCATCTGTCTGTGTCAGGACCGGCAAATCCTGGGCCCCAGACTGGTCCCCAGAGGGTGTCACAGCTGAGGATGTTGTTGGGGGCAGCCCAGGACTGGGGGCACGCTGGCGCCCTCTCTAGAGGAGCGGCTGCAGGGACAGCAGGCAGGGACGTGGTCAGAGGGTCGGACTGGCTGTACAGGCAGGGACACGGCCACAGGGACACAACCTGCTCTCGACACACTACCCGGGCCAGGGACCGACTTGGTATCTCTGGAGAAGGAGCTTCCTTAGTGCGGTTCTGGGGGACGACGTGGTCCCCTGGTTTGCCCATGGCCCGTCCTTGGTCTTTCAGCCCAGACCTGGGTCCAGTGCCCCCTGCCCCTTGCTGTTGCATGGCTGGGACCAGCCTCAGTCTCAGGGGCCCTCCCTGGACCAACCAGCTTGCACCCTGGAGGTCAAGAAGAGGGGCTGGGGGCATCCGTCTCTCCCCCACAGCTGGGTTGGTGACATGTGACACATAGTGGAACCCTCTGGGAGCGTGGATTCTGACATCCTGTCCCCCCCACCAACAGTCCGCCTCCGGTGTGTGTTGGGCTCAGAGCTGACACGTGGCTGGGCTGGGCCGATGGCATCTTTCCCTTTCCTCTTCCTTCTGCCAGGAGCCCCACGGGTTGGAATCTGCCACTTTGCCTCACGTGCAGCCCATACTGGGACGCCATGGGTGGTCCACGTGGCTTTGGACAAGAGCAATCCCCGACTGCATCCCCACTGCTGCTTCAGGGATGGGATCGGTGAGTTGGGTTCAGGGCTCAAACTCAAAACTTTAAGGACCCTTACTTATTTTTATGTTGCATTTGAACCTGAAGAGGTGTGAGCTTGGAGCTTCTGGCGCCACCTTGCACATGTAGAGCCTAAGAGTGGAGCAAACACGGAGAAGGACAAAACTAGAGACAGGGGGAGACTGGGTTCCGATGACATCATCTGAGCTCCTGGATCCAGCTATGCCTGAAGCAGGAACATCCTTGACTTTTCTGCCATCGTCTGAGCCAAAGCATTCCTCCCTCCCTTCCTGCCTTCCATTCTTTCCTTCCTTCCTACTTTCGTGTGTGTGTGTGTGTGTGTGTGTGTGTGTGTGCGCGCAAAGCCTGTCACAGCAGATGGAGTCCTAATTTATTCATCTGGTAAGCACATCATTGTCTCCATGACCTACACGGGCTTGGGTGCGGCTCCAGTCAGACCTCCCTCCTTGGGCCAAGCATTTCCCAGCCATGATTGGGAGTCCAGGGCTCCATTCCAACTGCCTCCACCTTGCCCCTCTTATTTTGTCTGGGTGGGCACGGAAGAAAGGGCAGGTCTGTGCCAAGTGCAACATTGTGAGCAGAATGTTGGCCCAGTGGAAGGAGGGTGTTTGTTTGGTTGTTTGTTTTGGGTTTTGTTTACAATATAACTTATCGTCGAATTGGTTTCCATACAACACCCAGGGCTCATCCCAACAGGTGCCCTCCTCCCCGCCCATCCCCCACTTTCCCATCTCCCCGCCCCCTATCAAGCCTCAGTTTGTTCTCAATATCCATGAGGCTCTTGTGGTTTGCCTCCCTCCCTCTCTGTAACTTTTTCTTTTTTCCCTTCCCCTCCCCCATGGTCCTCTGTTAAGCTTCTCGAGATCCACGAATGAGTGAAAACCTATGGTATCTGTCTTTCTCTGCCTGACTTTAAAGCCAAGGCATCGAAGACAGGTGGTGCTGCCCTGAGAAGCAGGTGGGTTCCTACCTTGGGGAGGATTATGGTGGAGCCCAGCTGGCACCTGCTGGGACAGGAAAGGGGCTGAGGTGGCCCCTGAGCCCTTCCCAACTCGTGGCTCCAAGAAGCGGCATGGCTCAGGGGCATTTCGCATGTCCTTCCTGTGTTTTCTAGATTCCTCTACATGCAAATGAAGTTCCAGTGTGCTCACACTGGCAGAAATATGTCAAAATCCGATGGCTGGCAGCAACGACAGCCCTCGAGGGTCCCCCGCTCAGAGCTGGCATTTTGCGAAATGCTGAGGTGACCGAACGTCTGGACGCGTGGCCGGCAGGCAGGGTGCCTGGAGGAGGACAGATGGACCCAGGCCAGGCCGGGGCTCCTCTTGCCATCTGCTGTGGTGGCCATTCCAGGGCTCCCGGAGGCAGGGTCCGCGGGCGCTGGTGGGGCAGGGACACGCGCGCGGGAGATGGCGACATCAGTTACCGGCCCGGATCTGCGCACGGCACCTCACAGTGAGCGCGTCTGCTTCTCCCGCGGAAGCATATTGTTGCCTGTTTCCAAGACGATAAATGCCACAGAGAGCAGTGGAGAAGCCAGGACTCTGGTCCAGAACTTTCTGAGATCCCCCCATTCACCACGGATGGATGCCCGTGGCACCTGTGTGCCCGCTGCCACAGGTGCTACTCTGCGTGACCACCTCGGGGGCCCAGGTCCTCAGGGGGCAGGAGCTCACGGGAGGATCCCCATCTTAGCAGTTGGAAACGGGTGGGAGAGGAGGGACGTGGAAGGAGCCCTGAGCGTGCACCCGGGCTTTCGTGTCAGAGGCATCTGGGTACAGAGGACCCTGGGCCCTGGGGGGAGCTGAGCACACCCGAGGGGGTGTGTGCGGGTGTGCAGGCATGTGCACGTGTGGGGCACACAGGCAGGCATGCGTGTGTGTGTGTGTGTGTGTGTGCACGTGCTTGTGCATGTTAGCGTGGGAGTGCTCATGTGCACTTATGTAAGCACACTTACGGGCACGCATGTGCACATGCATATGGGAGGCCGGAACCCTCAGTGTCCTGGTGGTGGAAGGAGCAGGTGATCTCTGGCTTCTGGTCCGTCTGGCAGTGGGGGTCGGAGCGGCCAGCAGAGCAGGAGACGCGCTGAAGGGGGTCACCGTTGACAGGCCTGGTGCGGGGCACAGGACAGAACTCAAGGTCATGGGGCTGGGGCTGCTTCTGGATGTGAAGTCAGTGCTCTTGTGCCCCCCCCCACCCCCGACCAGACCATAGGAGCCCTGCTGGGGGTCAGCACCTCTGCAACAAGGCGGATGCCCCAGGGGCTTATGGGCACTCGTGCTTCAGCCTCCAGAAGCCCAACCCAAGCCTGGACACACGTCTCTGAGTCCCCGGTGGTGGGAAGGGCTGGAGTTCGAGACGGCCCCTGACTTGCTCTGTGATCTCCAGGACGTAGTTCCCTGGTCTCAGTTTCCCCATCCTTACACGAGGGAGTACGGATCGGCCTAGATTGGCCAATCTGCCGTGAGTCCCAGCCCCTGGGAGGAGCAGGTCTCCAGCTAAGTACCACGGCACCCCTCTGCCCCCTGCCAGCACCCTGGCAACGGCCCAGTACCAGCAGGTGGGGCGGGGTGCCATGCGACCTGCCCGTGAGTGGTGCAGCCTGGGCACAGAGTGTGCTGACCCAGTACCGGTGTCTCTCATGGGGCCTCAGAGCCGACCAGCCCCGCCCAGCATCAGGTGCCAGACTGCAGAACCTTCCGGATCTTTCCTGCACTGCTCCGGACAGGGGTGAGTTTGCTATTGACAAAGTAGATTTGCAAACACCCAGAAAGTGGGGAGTTTGGGGCTGAAAGGGCTCCCTGGGAGTGGGACCCCGTTACCCAGCCTTCCCACCAGCGTGGTCAGCCCACTGCCGACCGTGGAGTCCGTCCCATCGGCAAGCTGGGGTCCTTGGCCTGGGACAGCACGGGCCTCCCCTGGGCCCGGTGCCCACATCTGTAGCCTCTGATGCTGGATATGCGACCAACACCTCATTTTCTTCAACACGATTTTAATTATTTGAATCTCTAGGGGAAAATCGTTCCCAATTGGAAGCACAGGTGCCTTTTTGGGAAGGCAGGCTCCAGGCTCCAGGCTCCAGGCTCCAGGGAAAGGGGCGCATGCTTTCCAGAAGCCTGCAATTTATTGTGGGAATGCCCAGCCACCCATGAGGACTCTGAGGGCCCCAGGAGGGGGGCAGGGGGCTGGGGTCACATCTCTCTGCCCCTCCCCCTTCTGATGCTGTCTGCTATCACTTGCCGGCTGGACCTGACAGCTGGAGGTGGTCGGTGAGGTGTGACCTGTGGTCCAGCCCCTCCTGCGGCCGAGCACACAGAACCCGTTCCTTGCTCCTGGCCACCTTCAGTGGCTGCAGAAGTGATCCAGCTGCCCCGGTGAGCACTGATGGACATTGGAGCCGAAGCCATGGTCCGTGCTGCGGGTAGGGGTCCAGCTGGGGCAGAGGCAGGGGTCCAGCTGGGGCAGGAGCAGGGGCAGGGGTTCAGCTGGGACAAGGGCTGGGGCAGGGGTCCAGATGGGGCAGGGGCAGGGGTCCAGCTGGGACAGGGGCAGGAGTCCAGCTGGGGCAGGGGCTAGGGCTGGGGTCCAGCTGGGGCAGGGGCTGGGGCAGGAGTCCAGCTGGGGCAGAGGCTGGGGCAGGGGGCCAGATGGGGCAGGGGCTGGGGCAGGGCCTAGTGCATTGCTCAGTCTGTCTCTGCCACTGGTCTGGGCAAGTTCCTTCCCCATTTTGGACCTCAGCCTCTCCATCCACAAATGCAGGGTAGTCACAGGGATCATCTGTGGGGTCCGTTCTAGCAGAATTGTGCACAGTGGATTTTCTCCACCTCAGCCTCCACTATTGACGTCTGGGGTGGGATCGTACCTCACAGAGAGCCGACCTGTGCCTCACTGGAGGGACCTGAGCAGCACTCCTGGCCTCCACCCTCGAGAAGCCAGTAGCACCCCTCCCCCAGCGGTGACAGCCGCAGATCCTTCCAAACGTCCCTCGTGCCCGCTGTGGGCAGAGAGCCCACACCAGAATGTACATCTCCTTGACTTGCGGCCCCCTGGGACCCTGGATCTGTATGCGAACACTGCACGTACATGCGGCTTTTGGGGAGGTTACTGGAGGTTAAGAGACCCTCTTAAAGGGGAGTGTGTGCCCGCCCAACAGAGCGGCGGCTGGCATGCAGGCGGATGGCGCCCGCGGTCCCCGCCCACCTCATCCCTGCAGGGGAAGGTCCATCGGTGGTCTTTTCTTTCTGATGTGGAGCTGAGCTCTTCCTCAGGCCTTGGCCACGATCCTCGACCCCAGCAGGTCTCTTGGATTCTCCCCCCCGCCCCCGCCCCCGGCCCCTTCTCCGCAGAGAAGTCTCTTCCACAAATTGCCACTTTATCTGAAGTGTTCCTCTCGGGTCTCTAAGCCCTGTTGATGGAAGAGGGCTGATACATATGCAATCGCCTGCATTTATTTACATATCGGTGGCAAAGGGGGGCCCGGTTTTTCATCTGGGCGATACAGCTGCACTTGTAAAAAGGGCGTCTATTAAAAAGGCTGTCGTTTGGTACAAGCTGCAGTATCTAATTGGCTTCTCAGGGACTTTTTTTTATTATTATTATTTGCTCTGGGAACGGTTCATTTGAGCAAACGGTATTAAATGCCTATTGTCTCAGTCTTTAAGGAATCACCAGCTGAAAACCAGCACAGGGATGTCGCTGCCACCGTCTGGCTGCCGACCGGGGTCTGTCGAGGTTTTGATGGATAATGAGCTGGTGTCGGTGGTAGTTCGCTGCAACTCTGCTTTGCCCGAACCTACAATCAGCTGAAATAGATTGCCCCGCCCCTTTACGACTACCACCGGCAACAGCGGAAGGGGACACGGAGCCGCTAGGAGCGTCTATTTAAAGCGTGTCAGATTGTGAGCATCTCTAGAGAGAAAGGAACAGGCCGTGACGGGGGAGCACGGGGGCGGGGGGGGGGGGGGCAGCTCCTCCGGGACATTATCACGAGCTCCGCGCCTCCGCCCCCATGGTGGCTCTCGGAGGGCGGTTTCCGACCCCTGCGGCGGGGGTCTCCTGGACCCTCCAGGACCTGATGACGCAGAACGGCCGAGGGTGAGGCTGGAAGAGCTCAGGGTAAAATCAGGGTGCGCCCGGAATTGCTCTCGGACTCCCCGTTGTGTAGACCGGGATGATGGCGATGCCGGCTCACGGGGCCGCCGGGGGAAGTCTGCGGGCGAGGTTGTGGTTCGTGTGAGGGGCCATGCGTTCGCTATCACTGCTAGCATCAGTGGGCGGGCACACTGCCCCTGACTCTGCGATCCCAGAGCACCCCTGGGGCCTGGGGAGCACCTGCCAACACCCAGACTGCAGGGCAAGCCAGGGGATCCCAGGGGTCCCAATGCGCCCCCCAGGGAACGCCGGGGAGTGGGTGGATGTCAGGGCTACCGCCTCTCAGCACCTGCGGTCCACAGGACGACCCAAAAAGACAGCAGTGTGAGGGCAAGACCCTCGGAGAGGGGAGACAGCGGGAGGAGGGACAGGAAGGAGGGGGGGCCATGCTGGAGTCAGAGAGCCAGAAAGACGCAAGCCCCTTGGGCTGCCAAAGCCTTTCCTGTCCCTTCCCGGCGGTCACAAGTGGCCCACAAGCTGAGGCTCCCCCGTGTGCCTGGTGCTTTGCCCCTGTGCTCCCTAACTCCTATGGGAACCACGTGAGGCTGACATCTGGGCTTCACAGGACAGCTGGGCACTGGGGGCCCCGAGAAGCAGAAGGCTCAGCCAGATCACCCCCCAGGTCCAGCCTTCGTCCACTGCCTTCCTCCCTCCAGCCATCCTCGCGGGCACCCGCTCAGCCCCCTCCGGGACGGGCATGTGGGTGCCCAGCCTAAGGGCCAGAAGCTAAGCCAAGGCTTCTGCACGGTGACAGGTGCTTCCAGAGAAGGAGCCTGGCCCTGGGACACACTGAACCTTCACCAACCGGGTGCGGCTTGGCTCATCCTCCTGGCAAAGACACACACTTCAGCCCCTCTGCGGGGCACCCATCACCCCGGCGCCTGGCAGGCCTGGTGCAGTTGACGTCTAAGGACGTTGCTCCCTCACGTTCCCCAGGAGGCCCAGCCACGCAGAAAGCCTGCAGGCCAGTGCGTCCTGACCAGTGAGCAGGGGCTGAGGCGGCAGGCGGGCCAGCCTCTACCCCCGTCGCTGCTTGGGGTCCGGTCACGGGACCAGGGGTCAGAGCCGCGGCCGGGTCCACGGAGCCTGCGCTCCAGTCTGTCCTGGGCGATGCAGCCGTCAGGGCCGGCGGGGGCAGGCAGGCCCCTCCGGGAGCCCAGGACTGCGCTGGACGGAGGGGCTGCAGATGAGAGGGTAGGGCAGTCCCGGGGACAAGTCCGGGGGCCCCTCGAGCTCCTTCCTGCCCCGCCGCTCAGGCCTGTGCGCAGAGGAGCCCAGTTGGGCTCTTCTCTCTTCTGCCGTCCCAGCCTCCTCAGCTCCCACCCCTCTGGGGCTGTCAGCGGAGCTCTAATTAGAGGCCTCTGCAGGTGACACACACATATAGCAACTATAACTTCTCCGCCACCGACGCCTTCGTGAGCCACGGAAAGCCCCGGGGTGGTTTTCATCATGATCCTGAGCCACCGACCCGCTGCCGAGCTGCCTCTGGGGAGAAAATCTGACATGTGGGACGCACTGACAAGCGGCAGGTTTAGGGCCTGGACGCTCTGCAAACACCCGGGAAGAACGAGCGGGGGCGGAGGGGGCTGGGAGGCTCGTGTCGGGGGAGCGAGGCAGGTGTCATCCACGGCGAGCTCCCGGCGGGGCCCGTGTTCCCCGCCACCGCCCACCTTGTCAGCTCGGGTCACAAAGGGCTGCTGCAGGTCGGAGACCCTCGAGAAGCTTCCAGAACTGTGGACAGGTGTATGCAGTCCGTGGGGTAAGTTCTAAAGTTCAGGGAAGGACAGAGCTGCAATGAGTCTCCCAGAATGAAAACAAGGCTTCGGAGGTAATTGCAGAGAAGGAGTCATCAGCCCTACATATCACCATGTCGATTTAACTGTGGGGTTTTACGTAACCTTTGCTCTGATGTGTATTGAATTGTGGAAGCCACCAGCTTCCAAAGGGGGACTCTGAATGTTACAGACACACCCGCCTCGGGTAGCCTGCGCTGTGACGGATTGTTCTAGAGCCAACAGGAGGGCATCTCGAAAGTGGGGCCACACGGAGTAAACATCGCATGCTCTGAGCCCTGCGGTTCGGGGTCCAGGGAGCCCTCCTGGGACTACAGTGAGGCCGTCAGTGTTGGTCAGCAAAAACTTCCAGAATGCCCACCCCGCACCAGCCCCGGGGTGGACTCTGGGGGCTGGAAGACAAATTAGGAGTAGCCACCCCCCCACCGTGAAAGGGGGCCCAGGCTGGACAGTAGGAGAACGAGGTGTGGAGCACTGCCATTCACTTCACCTGCACACCCCCGCAGTGCACCTGGGGACCTCGCAGGTAGACCCAACAGATGGCACAGGGACAGCCATCAAATCTGCAGAGCACCTGTTTGCCTATTTCTGAGTGAGTCTAGTCTTTTCTTTCCTTTTATTTTAGACAGAGAGAGGAGCACGAGCTGGGGGAGGGGCAGAGGGAGAGAGAGCCCCAAGCAGTCTCCACACTCAGCATAGAGCCCGATGAGGGGCTCAATCCCGAGACCCTGGGATCGTGACCTGAGCCGAAATTAAGAGTTGGATGCTTAACCGACTGAGCCACCCCGGTGCCCCCTGAGTTGAGTCTCTCGTAATTAATCTGCTCTTGTGAGCCGCGTGGTAAGACGATCCTGCCTCCGCTGTGGGAGGTGCCCCCAGACCAGCTGGGAAGGCCCGGCGTGGCCATCCTGGCCTTAGGGAGATTCCCCACTTCCCGGAGGACAAAGTGTCCTCGGGCTCACATTCGGGTGGCCCGCCCACCACGTGAGCGGAACAGCCTAGAGGCCAAGGGCCGGGACCAAGACTGGGGGAGGTGCCGGAAAGCCCCGCCGCGGATGTCACAGATGTCCTTCAGGCACAGACGGACGAGGGGTCACACAGGGTCCTTGAGGGTGGCCCTCCCAGCACCCCGGGGGAGGAGACTCCACTGTCACCTTGAGCCACACATGCTTTGGGCACCTGCCGTGAGGGACCCTCTGCTGTGCGAGTCAGCTGGGGGCTGTGGTGGGTGGTGGGGCAGGATGTGGGTGTTGCAGACCCAGAGCCCCAGCCTTCTCGCCACCTCTTTCTGCGGGGAGACAGAGGGAGCTGATAAAGAAACGACGTGCCGGTGGATTCGTGTGTGGAGAGCTGAGCAGAAAAGATAAGAAAAGAAAGAAAAGACTACAGCAGAGGCAGGACCTTAACTAGCCAGCTCACCACTGGTTAGCTGTTCCTCACCCCGAGCTTTTAATTACACACTAAGTCAGTGCCTTGAAGGTGCAGGCCCCCATGCCCTGGGGCCCAGCAGGATGAATGGGCCCAGACCCTGCTCTCCCCGAGCAGACAAGCAGTGGAAGGGAGGGGGTGGGATCTGTGGGGTCCCGCGCTGGGTGCGGGGCTGCCCCGCCCCGTCTCTCCCTGTCGTCACAACCACACTAGGAGCTGGGTTCTGGGCACCTGGAGGCTGGTCAGAGGACCCCTTCTCGTGGCTCGCTCTATTCCAAACGCGGGCTGGAAGGAGTTTCAAGCTCCAGATCCCTCCGTCCAGGGTTCCCAGGACCTGCTGGGGTGGGAGGGGGGGAGGGACTCCGGGGCCCCCTCCCCTCCCGCGGAGCGTGCTTCCGGCTCTGCCTGAGAAGCACTTACGGAGAAGCACCGAACAAGGCGGGGCGAGCGCGAGGGCACTTTGCACGCGGGCGCCGCGTAAATCATGGTTTGTGACGGTAGAACGCGTCGCCTCGTGGGTTAAGGGAGGAAGGGAGCATCTGGGAACACCACCCAAAGAACGGAAGGGAAAGGGCAAAGGCGGCAAAAGAGCGCAAACGTGTGGGACTGGTGTCAGGAAAGGAAATAAAGCTCTTGAATAAGTAAGCTAATCGTCGAAAAGGTTTGATAGAAGGAAGAAATTGGGGCAAACCCTGAGCCTACGCTCCGTTTGCTGAAATAAGCAAAAAAAAGTTTTATTTCTAGCAGCCTTCTAAATTATTTCATTCGGCACCAAATGGCAATAGGTCCTCGTACAAACGAGGCCCGCGAGCCGTTTCTATGTACGAGGACATCACAGTGCTGTGCGTGTTATTTTATTTTATCGCATCCATTACATCAAGAGTCAGACTTCACGTGTCTCTGGACGTCCAGCCTTGGACCACCTTTTGGCCTGTGCTGTCTCTAGGGGCACCTGGACACGGTCACCTTATCACAGAGCCTGGGTGTTTCAGGGAGCCGTGGCCAAGTTGCGGAAGAGGACACGTCCCTGGGTGAGTCCTGGCACCTTTCCACGGACCTGGACCTCAGTTGATACTTAAAGAAATAATAGTTCTGAAAGACATTAAAACATTTTAATTAATATTACTTAGTATTAAAGCCTTAAAATAATTATTAAAATATAATTTGGGGACAAACTCCCCAAGTCTGCCTGTCCACCGGGCTCCTGTGAGTCAGCAGAGGCTGGTGTCCGATGTTCATCCTGCATCTAACCTTGAATGCAGGGAAATGTCCGCGATCGTCCCCGTTTGCAGACACAGACAATGGCTCTCCGAGGGAAGGGACCGGCGTCCACTGCTTTGTCGGTGACCCGGACAGCGTGAGGGGCGCTGAGCCAGGTGGGTGGGCGCAGCCTGGCTTCTCCCAGTCTCTGCTAACCTTGTTCGCAGGGACTTGGCTCGCTTGGACCATTAGCCTCGTTAAATCTGGCTCAGAAGCAAAGAGCTTTAATTATTCCCCCAGGGGAAATTGGTGCTCTCCTCCCCACCTCAAGCCCTGCAGAGGGCAGGCAAAAAATAAAATAAAACAAAATAAAACATCGCCAATCAATCAGCCTCCCAATGAAGACGGACAGCTGACACCGAGAGGGGCTTGGTGGCGGGAGTTATGAAGCGTGGAAGGGCTGCTTCAAATTAATTGGTTCAGCTGTGACCTCTGGTCCCCGGGAAAGGTTGGGAGTGTTGACTATACAGGACAGAAAACCCAGCCAAGCAGACACAGTAATTGGTGGTGGACGCAGTGCCAGATGGGTGGTCCAGAAGCAGCGGCCTTTCCTGCCTGCCCCAGAGCCCTCCTGTGACGTCTGTCTGCTGCTGCCAATCTGAAGAGGGAACCTGGGAAATCAGCCCAAGGGGCTCCAGCCAAGGGGGGCTGTGGGACCCGTGGTGGGTTGTGGGAGCCATGGGAGGGGCTCTGGGGACCATGGGGAGCTGTGGAAACCATGAGGGGGCACTGTAGGACCATAGGGGGCTGTGGGGACCATGGGGAGCTGTGGATGCCATAGGGGGGACTATGGGAGCCATGGGAGGCTGTAGGAACCATGGAGGGCTGTGGGGACCATGGGGGACTGTGGGAACCATGGGGGAGGCTATTGGGAACCATGGGGGGAGGTGTCGGAGTCATGGGGAGCTGTGAGGGCCATGGGGAGTGGTGGGAGCCATGAGGGAGGAGACTGTGGGAGTCATGGGGGGCTGTGGGGACCATTCGGGACTGTGGAAACCATGGGAGGTGCTATTGGGAAACATGGGGGGAGCTTTGGGAGCCATGGGGGGACTGTGAGAACCATGGGGAAGCATGGGCACCATGGGGGGCTGTGGGAACCATGGGGGGGCTATTGGGAACCATGGGGGAGCTGTGGGAGTCATGGGGGGCTGTGAGGGCCATGGGAAGCGGTGGGAACCATGAGGGAGGAGATTGTGGGAGTCATGGGGGAGCTGTGGGGACAAGGGGTGTTTGTGGGCTCTATGAGGGAGGGAGCGGTGGGAGCCATGGGGGGCTGTGAGGGCCATGGGGAGTGGTGGGAGCCATGGGGGGGACTGTGAGAACCATGGGGGGGCATGGGCACCATGGGGGCCTGTGGGAACCATGGGGGGGGCTATTGGGAACCATGGGGG
>NW_024412417.1:46945209-47036776 GCF_014898765.1 Herpailurus yagouaroundi | reverse complement strand
ATGGGGAGTGGTGGGAGCCATGGAGGGGACTGTGAGAACCATGGGGGGGCATGGGCACCATGGGGGCTGTGGGAACCATGAGGGTGCTATTGGGAACCATGGGGGGAGCTGTGGGAGTCATGGAGGGCTGTGGGAACTATGGGGGGCTGTGGGGACCATGGGGGGCTGTGGGAACCATGGGGGGAGCTGTGGGAGCCATGGAGGGCTGTGGGGACCATGGGGAGCCATGGGAACCATGAGGGAGGAGATTGTGGGAGTCATGGGGGAGCTGTGGGAACAAGGGGTGTTTGTGGGATCTATGAAGGAAGGAGTTGTGGAAGCCATGAGGGGGGACTATGGGAGCCACAGGGGGCTGTAGGGACCATGGGAGGTCTGTGAGAGCCATAGGAGGGGGTTGTAGGAACCATGGGGGGCAATGGGGACCATAGGGGCTGTGGAAGCCATGGGGAAGTTGTGGGAGCCATGGAGGGACTCAGGGAGCCATGGGAGATGGTTGTGGGGGCAATGAAGGGCTATGGGAACCTTGGGAGGTTATGGGGACCATGGGAGCTGTGGGGACCATGGCTGAGGGGACTATGTGGGGCTGTGGGAACCATGGGGGTTATGTGAGCACCATGCGGGGCCAAGGGGACCATGGGGGGTTTTGGGAACTATGGGGGTGCTGTGGGAGCCATGGGGAGTGGTGGGAGCCACGGGGGAGGGAGGTTGTGGGAACCAGGGGGACACTGGAAACCAAGAGCTGGCACCCAGATACCCAGGTTGTCTCCCAGAGGAGCCCAGGGTCCGGGCAGCCATGATGGATCAGGCACTTCTGGGTGGCACCCGTGCTGGTCTGGTCATGTGAACAGCTCTCAGGTGGCGCTTGGCTTGAGGACGAGTGTCCCCTCCTGCTTTGACGTGGCTCCTCTGGCTTCAGGGCAGAAGAGAGGTCTTCCTGTCCCTCAGCTGATCCCCGGTCCTGACTGTGGGGTGATACTTGGGCCTCCTCGGAGTGAGGGAGACAGGGGGCTCTGCGGGCATCTTCCCTCTGTACCCACTCTCTACTCAGCACCTCCACCTCCAGATTCCCACCCACATGACGCCTGGGCCCCGAGTCCCGCCTCTATCAAGGGCACCGCCCCCCACCTGGTGCTCTGCCAGGGCCGGGGGCCCTGCACACCCGTCCTCAGCATCCATCAGTGGATTCTGTGGACTCATCCTCCAAAGCACGTGAGAAAGTGGCACTTTCTGCCCTGGCCGGGGGGGTGGGGGGGGGTGGGGAGCATGTCTACTCCTCCCTCCTGTCCTTGCTCTGTTCCCCAGGCCCTGCATGGTCTGTCTCTGGCTTCCCCTGACCTCACCTTGTCAGTCCCACACCATTCTCTCCCCCGCCCAGGGCCCCTCCCTGGAGCCCCCCACCTGCCCACCCACCCTGGGGGCCCTGCACATGCCTGCACCTGCTCAGCTCACGCTCTCCCTCTGGTGCAAGTTCCCCCTGGACACTGGCTGATGTCCTGGGCTCTTGTCCTTATGGCCTGCTCTCTGAAGTTCACACGGCCACCCCTTGCTCTCCCCTGGAATTTACAGCCAGGGATTGAGGAAATCTTTGTGTGGGGTCTCCTCCCTCCCCTCCTCCTCCTCAGATCGGGAGGGAGGGCCAGACCTGATTCTGGAGCAGGGCAGCCTGAGTCACTGCAGAGGGTCTGGGTCCGAGGCAGGATGTGGCTGAGGACTAGGAAAGACAGTGTCCCCCTCTTGAGCTGAGCATGGCCGTCTGTGCACAGGTGAAGGGCGCAGAGTGGGACCCGGTGAGAAATGCCTGTCTGTCCACCAGCAAAGCAGGATGCAGACCCGGCGGGGTGGGATGCCGCCACATGACTCCAACTCTTTCACTCAGTAGGGGTCTCAAGGCTAACACATTAGGTTGATAAGAGCCACCTGTCCCTGCGGGGACCCCTGTGCACACCACTTGTGTGGCTTGAAAGGGCGGAGGTGGCCGTGGGGTCACAAGGACCCCTGAGTGCCGAGCTCAGCTTTCTTCCCTCCGACCCGTGGGTTCCTGGAGCTCAGGGACACACCCCCAGCCCTCGTGTCCACTCCATACCTACAATCCCTGGGCTGCTGTGTGCTTTGCACACCCCCAGCGTGTTCTTTCTGCACATGGCGTCTACCCTAACTTGTCTGTGCGTTATCGGCCTTCGCTCATCTGCCATGGAATCTGTCCTGAACCCAAACCTAGATTTCCTTCAAATACCTGTACACTCGCCCCCCGCGTCTTCTGCATTTATTACGGCAGATGAGAAATTGGAGGGCAGTCTTATTTTTGTTCCTTGGTATGTGATTTTTTTTTTTTTCTGACAGAATGCTGAGAGATGACATATTCAGTCTTGAAACAAAATAAACAGAAACATAACTGCCAGGCCTGTGGTCGTTTCTCTGAATTTGTTTGGGGACAGGTGACCTTTTGGTCTTTCTGCTTCGTTCTCCTTCTATCCAGGAAAGCTTTCTTCCTCGATGTTTTTGATGGTTGCTCCTGTTCCGAGTTATCCAGGCTTTTTTTTTTTTTTTCCCCCTTAGAAACATCTCTAGACTTTTAAAGTTTGGATTTCTATTCTCCATCTTCCCCAGCAGAAGCTCTTCTCATGTAAGACTCAGACAGCTATGATTTTTCTTTAAATTTGGGGGGAGCACCTCAGGGGTGTCATTGACGTGATGTCGTGGCACAGCACCTCCCTGCCTATCTCTGTGTGGACTGTGTGGCTCACGGCGTGTCTGGTGTTCCTGGAAGCTCTTACTGTCTGCTCGTGGGTTTCCGTGCCCTGATTTTGAGAATGACGTGGCATTTTGCATCCAAGCAAGGATGCCAGTTTTCTAGTATGTTCTGGTGTGAGTGGCACTTCTTTTCCAAAATTCTGGAATCTTCAATGGGGGACTTTTGGTTATTTAAAGTAACAACCGGGGAATATAGGCACAGAGCATGTACAAAACACATGTGTGCATGTGGTCACGACAAAGCAAGGGTCCCTAGAATGACCGTGGAGCTTGGACACTAGAACCTCTCCAGCACCTTGGGGCTGCCGGGACTCCATCCTTCACCCCATCCTCCCTCGCCCCCAGGGAGCCACTACCCCGGTTTCTGTGATAGTTTTCCTTCACGTCTTCTGTAGTTTTAGCGTCCCCGTGTGCATCCTGAACAATATGTTGCTTAATCTTGCCTGCTTTGGAGTTTATGTGAATGGAAATGCACAACATATATTCTTTGGGGACGCACTTTTTCACTGCACATGATATTTGTGGGATTAACTTCAGGCTGTATATGGCCGTGCCCCACGCACTTAGAGCGATCCTCATACGAATGTACCACACTGTATTTATTCACTTCTTTTAATGGACATTTGGGGTTTTCAGGTTTGGGGGTGTCCTAAACACTCTGGTGCCTGTGTCCCGTGCTCTGAGTGTAGAGACCTGGAAGTGAATTGCCAAGCCATACAGTATGGACATATTCAGATTCCTCAGGGAGGCCAGGTTGTCTTTCAAAAGAGTTGCCTTTCAAAATAGGAAATTTTCATGGCTTCTCATCCTTGCCATCACTTGATGTCTGTCTTTTGATTTTTGCCAGTCTAGTAGATGCATAGTGGTATCTTGTGATTTAAATTTGCTTTTTTCCTGATTACTAGGGCATATTTTCATATTTATGAGATATTTGGGATTTGTGTGTGTGCATGAGATGTCTCTTAGAATCTTTTGCCCAATTTTTCTGTCTGAGAGTTCCTTATACGTTTAGAACCATGACTTTGTTGGATTAACTACGATGCAAATCTCCTCCCGTCTGCGACTTATCATTTTATTTTTGAAGATTTGATTCAATAAATAAGAATTCTTTAATTTTATACAAGCAGATGAATAAATCTTTTCCTTTGGGTTTGTACATTTTGTGCTTGTTTGAAAATTCTTTCTCTTAATATTTTCCAACAGCATTATAGATTTCCTGAGTCTTAAATCCATGTAGAATTATTTTTTTGCACGTGGTATAAGATAGGGGTTCAGTTCTACCTGGACACCCAATTTCCCAGCATGATTTCTTGGAAAGCTCAATGTTTGCCCTCTGAGCTTTAATCAAAAACTTTGATATGCAGAGATGTCTATAAATTTGTGGGTCTGTTCCTGGTCTCATTCTGTCCTCCACAGAAGTGTCCAGCCCACAACTGTAACCACGTGTCCTAACCCAGCCTATAAAAGGACCGGTTGACCGGGGCGCCTGGGTGGCGCAGTCGGTTAAGCGTCTGACTTCAGCCAGGTCACGATCTCGCGGTCCATGAGTTCCAGCCCCGCATCGGGCTCTGGGCTGATGGCTCGGAGCCTGGAGCCTGTTTCCGATTCTGTGTCTCCCTCTCTCTCTGCCCCTCCCCCGTTCATGCTCTGTCTCTCTCTGTCCCAAAAATAAATAAATGTTGAAAAAAAAAATTAAAAAAAAAAAAAAAAAAAAAAAGGACCGGTTGACCAAAGGACAAGTCTATCTATGTCATCAGCTTTCAGACCTGTGGGTGGTTCCTGGGTCCTCACATTTTCATATGTAGTTTAGAATTCGTTCTTTATGCTTCACACCCAAAAAATCATTAGGATTTGTATTACCACCTCGAATCAATGAATCAGTTTTCGGTAACTGGAATTTTCCATACTCAAACTTCCAATCCATGAAAATGGGATATTATTTGATTAGACTTTCTTTAAAGACTCCCAGAGAACTGATTCAATTTTCTCCAAAGTATGTACATTTTTCCGGATTTTATCCAAAAAATTTCTTGCATCTTTTTTGTTGTATGGCTGCTAATGGAGAAATACAATCAACTTCGATATTTGACTTGTGTCTAACAGTTCTGTTAAGGAATTGTCCTCATTCTGATAATATCTCTACAGATACTTTTGGACCCTGTGCACACTCTCCCCTTCTTCCTACATCTTATTTCCCATTCTTGGCTACTGCACTGGTCTCGACCTCCAGAGTAATCTGGAGCAGAACAGTGATACCACATGTTAATTTCTTTCTCTTGACCTCAAGAGGAATACTCTCTCCACTCACCCATCGAATTCATGTCTGCAGTTTTTGCTGGTTTACTATGAATTTTAATGATGAATTAATGTTGAATTGCCTGAAGGTCCATTTGCATGTCCCTAGCAGTTGCTGGTCCCAGTCCCTACATTCACCTGAGTCAGTGCCTCAGTTTTGGAGGTGGCAGTTCGTCCTGTGACATCAGTTTTCTGATGATTCTAAGAAAAGTCATTGATTTTCAGTTTGCTCAGCTTTTTTCTTGTCATGCAAACAGGAGCAACGACTTCTAGGCTCTTCCATCTCGGAGCAGAAACTAGAGTCTTGCCTTCATTTCTGAAAGATACTCTCACTGGGTATAAAATTTTGATCTTTCTTGTCAGCAGTTCAAATGCGGCTTTGCTCTTCCATTGCTTGCGTTATTTCCAAAAAGTCTCCTGTCACACTTGGCTCTTCTGCACGTGATGCATCCTTCTCTTCTGACGACTTTTAAGATTTTTCTCTTCATGGCTTGTTTTGAGCAATTTGATTAGAATGTGCCTTCATGTCATTTTCTTCATGCATCTTGTTGAAATTCTGTGAGTCTCCAGGATCTGTGGGTTTTACAGTTTTCATTGAACATGTGAAACCTCCAGGCATTAGTTCTACAAATGCTCACTGGTCCCTCCTCTCCTTCAGGGACTCCTGTTATTCCTGTATCAGTCTGCCCAGTGTCGTCTCACCGCTCACTGAGGCTTTGTGAGAATTTTCAGTCTTTTTTTTTTTTACATTAAAAAAAGTTTATTTATCTCTTTTGAGAGAGGTGGGGAGCAGTGGGGCAGAGAGAGAGGGAGAGAAAGAAGCCCAAGCAGGCTCCATGCTCAGCACAGAGCCCAATGCTGGGCTCAGTCTCACAACCGTCAGATCATGAACTGAGCTGAAATCAAGAGTCAGACACCTAACCAACTAAGCCACCCAGACGCCCTGAAATTTTTCAGTCTTAAAAAAAAATCTGTGTTTATTTTGCATCATTTCTTTTGCTTTGTCTTCCAGTTCCCTAATCTTTGCTTCTGCAGTGTCTTACCTCCTGTTCATCCCACATGGTGTATCTTTCACATCAGTTTTTACCACTAGAAGTTTGCCTTGGATCTTTTTTGTATCTTTCATAGCTTTACTGGCATGCTCAGTACTTTCCTTAGCTTTTGGAATATACTGGATATATTTATAATAATTGTTTTAACATCCTTAGCAGCTCTTTCTAACATTTTTGTAAATTCTGGGTCAGCCAGGTGATTGATTTTCTCCTCCTTACTGGCGTTCCTTGTCTGCTTAGTAATTTTGGGTCAAATTTAACACCCTGTGAGTTTTACCTGATTAGGTGTTAGATACGTTTGCATTCCTATGGATATTCTTAGGTTTGTCCTAGGGCTCAGTTCTTAAGGAAACTGTTTCAGGTCTTTCTTCTGAAACTTGGTTAAGGACTCAGCAGAGCAGCTTTTAAATTTTTTTTTTTTAATTTTTTTTTTCAACGTTTATTTATTTTGGGGACAGAGAGAGACAGAGCATGAACGGGGGAGGGGCAGAGAGAGAGGGAGACACAGAATCGGAAGCAGGCTCCAGGCTCTGAGCCACAGAGCAGCTTTTAATCTAGTGCCAATCTTTCTGCACCCCTGAGACAAACTGGCCCTGCATGCTCTACCCAACTGGTGGAAACCATGAGGTGTTCCGTCTGGCTGGTGGCAACAGCTCTTCCTGGTCCTGGTGCATATGGTGCTGCTACCCCTGATCCTTTCTGGTGGTTCTTTCCCAAACTTGGGCAGTTTCCTCTCGTGCACACAGTGACCACTGAGTATGCAAAGGGGACGCCCTGTACATCACCTGGGTTTGCCCTGCATGTAGCTCTATCCTCTCTGGCATTCTGTGCTGTGAGCACCAGCTACTTGAGACTTCCTCTCAGCTCCTCAACCCAGAGAGTGCACCCCGACCCCTTCCCTGTGTCATGGCCTGGGAACTGACCCCAGGAAGTAAGCAGGAAGTAAGAGGGCTTGCTTTGTGTCTCCTCATCTCTCAGCAGTCCTTGCTCCTATCTGATGTCCAGTCTCTTAGAAAACATGTGCCATATACGTTGTCCACTTTTTAAGTTATTTTTCAAATGTGGCCGTTCACGTTACTCCATCCCACACCTGCAGCCCTACTCCCTCTTTGTTCCTATAACGGCGTATTTGTGCCCTTTCTCTTCATAGCCCCACCAAAGATTTGTCATTTTTATTGGTATTTTCCAAAAGAAAAGTCTTACGTTGCTGACTGCCTCTCATCTGTTTCTTTCCTATTTCATTAATTTATCTTCTTGTTTTTATTATTGATTTCATTGTTCTATTGTTCTGTGCCAGGTTTGTTTTGCTAGTCCCCGCCCCCTAACTTCTAATGATGCTCTGTATCTAGATTCTCTCATGGTGAAAGTGGGCTCTGAAAGCATTTGAATTTGCTACTGTCAGGATCCAGGGGACCCTTTCAGTCCTTAAATAAGTTATATTGCCCTGAGGTTTTAAGACCACCTAGGCAGCATGAATTCAGGCTGGGAACACGCTTAAGGGAAGATCACGGTTCAAATGATTTCCTTTTTATGCCAAAGTCAGAGTCAGCTGACTTTGAAATATGCCAGGGAGAGGGCACGGGTCTGTGTGTGGTTCCCTTGGACACTGAGGGTATGGCTGGGACAGCCCCAGCCAGGCTCTACCTCTGGGGGCAGACCTGACCTGAGCCTCGCTTCCTGTTCCCGGAGACCTTGTGGCTTGAAGCACAAGGTCACACAGCCTGGTAAATGCCATCAGACAAGGGTCTGTGCCCTCTGCTCACCTCTGCAGACCCGTCCACATGTGGTGTCTGAGCTGAGGGCTCCTACGTGCCCACCGATCACAGAGGTTCTCAAGAAGCCCTTTCTTTCTTTTTTTGGTATATTTTTAAATATTTAAAATATTTACCAGTTTGCCATTTTACCAAAAGTCAAGGTGACTAAATTTCTTTTCCGTGAGCATCTCCATGTTGTCACTTTACGTCTTCTTGACTCAGCCTCCAACCAGAAGAGTCTACTTCTTTTCTGTTGTACCTAAAGTCTCTTGCTTTCCTTGATATCTGCAGCTAACAAGCGAACTGCTCCCTCTTACAAAGCAAGGCGAAGTGGCTCTCCGCCCCCATGACTTGAGGGCTAGTGCCCGCCCCCTGCTCACCTGCACAGCCAGGCTTCGCCCCCGTCCCCCCACTTACCTGCACAGCCAGGCATTCCCCCCACCGTCCCCCTGCTCGCCTGCACAGCCAGGCTTCCCCCGCCCCGTCCCCCTGCTCACCTGCACAGCCAGGCTTCTCCCCCCCACCCCCCGCTCACCTGCACAGCCAGACTTCCTGGGAGCACCGCCTATCCTGCACTGTCCTCATGGACCATTCACCCCTGAATTCACCATGGTCTTACTTCCTGCAGAACTCTGTGAGCCTTCTCATCCAGAACCCACGAGAATTCATGCTGAATCCAGGAAGGCTCATTCCAGTGTCTGCCTCAGCTCTTGGCAGCTCTGGCTCCTTTGAGCTTTCTCTCTCTCTCTCTCTCTCTCTCCCCCCCCCCCCCCCCACCATGGCTTTTTCCATTAGCAGCTCCTCTTCTGACTCTCCCTCAGATAGGCCTCCCTACGGGCCCTTCCCCTGCTGGCCCTTCAGAGCTGCCGTTCCCCCGGGTCCCGCCAGCCGCCTCAGGGCTGTACCCCCACTGGACCTCTGCGCTGTATGACTCACGTGCAGCCAAATCTCCAGGGCTTGCGGACTGTCCCCTGCTGTAGACGGAGCCTGTCCAATCAGTAGTGGGCACCCCACACGCCCGCTACCACTGTCCTGCTTACCCTTCCAGTTACATTCCCTTCTCAACAGCTGGTCCTCTGTCCCCAGTCAGACCATGCCAGGAGGCCCTGGGCGCTTCCCCACTCTCGAGCCCCATGTGCCTCCATCACCGTCATATGTGACCCGCCCCTACTTCTAGCCACCCCTCCTTGGATGTGCTGGGCATAAAGTCAGCAGCCTCCTGAGGTTTCTACTCTCCCCAACCACATGGACCCCCTTTCTGCACGTAGCAGCCATGGGGCCACAGATCCCAGAGGCCCACGGGTGCCGGCATACAGGCCGCGGCTGTGCTGAGGTTGTGCCAAGACTGTGTCCTTCTCTGTCGCTCAGGTGCTGGGGAGTGAACAACTGTCCCAGCTCGTCCCGCCCTGGTGGTTCTCAGATGCACGAGTCCTTGGTGACCTGCTGTCTCCAGCCTTTTCCTTTGTTTCCTACCTTTTGCTGCTTGTTCGTAGATGCTGGCCACCATCGCGGACCCCCTTGCGCCACACGTCCGCCCACCAGAGATGGCCCTGAACCCAGGTGTGGTGACTGCCTGTGTCCTTGTCTTTGCTGACAGTGGGGCCGGGTCCTTTTTTCCATCAGGGAGCACAATTCTTGGTCCCGTAATAGGTGCTTAATAAACACTTGCCACTTGCACGAGTGAATGAGCCGGAGCTGCCCCAGACCCGGGGGCACAGCTCCCCACTCACCTCCCGCTCTCACCTCCCTGGGCCTCCTCCCTGCTTAGGTCCACACGGCGTCTGTGGAAAGAGCACCAGCAGCATCGCTTATCAAGGTCCTGCTAGGAGTCAATCTCCACAGACCCCGTACACGCAGTAGTGTATTTAATGACTCCTAACACCCTGAGAGGAAGGCGTCCCAACCCTGCGACTGAGAGGTCGAGGGGCTCCCTAGTGGTCCCACGGCGGCTGGTCTGAGAGAGCGTCACACCCTGGCCTCCCTGATGCTTGGCACCCCTCCCCCCTCCCCGCCACAGCCACTCACTGTGGTGAGAGCCTCTCTGGCTGGTCAGGGAATTTCGCCTAGTCCCTCCATGGGGGCCGGGATCCCAGGACTGTGACCACACGCAGGAGGCCCAGAAACTTCCGTTCCAAAACAAACAAATGAATGGAGGATTTTACAAGGTTTAGACAATGGGTCTGAGAGCCCTACGAGAGAGGAAACAGCAGGTTCACAGCACAGACCATGTCTTTGAACCTCCCACCACCTCCCACAAGCCCGAGAAACTGCCCTTCATCTACTAAGGAGCTAGAACTGAGCCCATACAACACGTCCTCTCGTAAAACAGCAAGAAGAGACAACATCAGCATCTACTAAAGACAGCCACCCTCTGCCCGCCTCTCCTGTCCTTGCCCACCTCAGCCAACCTCCCGTAGCCCTGTTGGCTGGATCTTCCAGTAATTGGGTTTATATTTCAAATAACATTCTTGGACCACTATTTATAACTTCTGTTCTCAGTTTTATGCATCATCAATTGACCTTCTATGAGAACAGATGAGACTTCTCTCCCCGCCCCCTCGTTCTCCAAACAGGTCATCCGTATTTAATTCCTGCGGCTTCACGTAATTTACTTAGGCTTTGTGCCTTTCTCCACCAAATACAGAAGGCGCTGACTGGCCCCTCTTTTAGAGAATGAAGATCCTGGCACACCAGCTCCTGTTCGGAGCCCCTCACTTGTCCACAGCCGGCCTCTGCTGGGGTTGAGGGTGGGCCGTGTCCACGCACTTACAGAACCGTAATCCAGTCTCCATGCTTCGTCCCCAGGTCGATTCTCAAACTGGAAACCAGTGAACAATGTTCTCCCCATTATGGCCATTTAGGTAGGCCCCGGCCACAGGGCTCCGAATGGGGTGCACCAACTGTACCTCCTCCCATGGAGAGCTTTTCTGTTCTTCCTAGAGTTTAGTCTTTTTCCTTGCTGTTACCTTTAACACGTCTTCATTTTTCCCCAAATATTCATCCATCCCCAAAGCTTCCCATGGAGCTCCCCAGCTCCCCCTTGTTATTCCCCAGAGACTTGCCTTCCAGGGCCTTTGGCCGCCTCCTCCCACCTGGACATCCAGTGGTGGGGCTGTCGTCCTGGGGTCTGCCTTCTGGTGACCCTGCTGTTTCCTGGAGAACATACTCAAAATACAACAGACAGGGTGGGGGACATACACGATCAGGGCTTTAATCACTTGAATGTTGCAGGAAAGTGAAAGCTAACTTAGAATCTGTGTGTTTCGCACATGCCCACTGCCCACCTGCTAATAGGTGTGGGGGCCGTTGGCCATCATTCGAGAGCAGGGCTTCTGACGGCCCAGGGACCACACCCAGCCGGCACCTGCTCTGTGATGCCCATCGGCTAGTCTCTTGTCGGGGACTGCTCTCCTCTGCAATAGTGGAGTTGAGTCGTTGTGGCCGTCTGTACCCCCACAGAGCTTAAAATATAGTATCCAAGAGAACTTTCTGGACGCTGGTGATGTTTTTGCCCGAGCTGTCCGAAACAAGAGCCACGGCCACGATTGGCTACTGGCCGCCTGCAATGTGTCTAGTACAACTGAGGAACTGACTTTTTTAGTGTTTATTTATTTATTTTCCAGAGAGAGAGAGACAGAGACAGAGCATGAGAATGAGCAGGAGAGGGGCAGAGAGAGAGGGGGACACAGCATGTGAAGCAGGCTCCAGGCTCCGAGCTGTCAGCACAGAGCCCGACACGGGGCTGGAACTCACGGACCGCGAGATCATGACCTGAGCCGGAGTCGGACGCTTAACGGACTGAGCCACCCAGGCGCCCCAGGAACTGAACTTTTAATTGCATCTAATTCTAATTAGTTTTAATTCAAACAAGCCCCATGTCTAGCTAGAGGCTGCCGTGTGGGACAGCTCGCTGGCCGGTTGAGACTGGAGGCAGGCCTTTGGGAGCGCCAGGCCACGGCGTGGCAGGCGTGGCTGCAGGCTGGGAAGATCCTTGCAAGCGGGGTGTGGACCCACCACTCCAGGTGTGCAGCCCCCTCCTCTGCCCCGGGGAGCCCACTCCCTGCCCAGAGGTGTGCGGGGAGCGGGGTCCTGGCTGCCTGGATGGAGACAAAAGGCAGGAAGCCAGCACGGCCCCCGCTCACAGGCCTCGGGGTTTCAGACGGCAGAGGAGATACCGTGGGCCGGAGAGCTGTTCGTCTGAAACTCTGGAAAGGAATTCTGTGCACCACCCGCGAGCGGGGTAACCGCGCACAGGCCACTTCTGTGACTGTCAGCGTCCTCCTCGACAAGACGCAGACGCCCTCTCGGGGTGCCGGGGAGAGTTGGGTAAGATGTCGGATCTGGGGTCCGGGGAGCACAGTAGGTTTACGGTAAATCAGGGCTCCCACCGCTGAGTTCCAGGATTCGAGCCTGGTGAGGTGCCTGTTCCGGTCGTCGTAAAGGTAAAGAGTGATAACGATGCTGCAGAAGTGGGGGTGGGGGTGGGGGGCAAAGCTTAACGGCTTCTCCGCGCAGGCGGCTGCCGGTGTTGGATGTGCCCGTGGGCTCAGCATCCAGTTCAAGGACTGGGTGCTTCCCGGCCTTCCCGGGTACCCAAGGACAAAGCCCTGCTGTTGGTGCGGCTCTGTGAACGCACACACACGCGCGCACACACACACACATGCACGGCTGGGACGAGAATGCGCATCCACAGGCTCTGCTGCCCCCCCTCTCCACGTGGCCCCTCTCCCCCACGGTCCGTACAGCTCCCACCTCTTGGCCCCACCACCGGCCCAGCCACGGGCGCCCGTCCACCGCCTCCCGCCCTCGGGTCTCTGTCCCCTTTGTCCTTCCTTGTCTGTCGGGTTGAGCACAAAGGTGAGTGACAAGCATTTTCATTTCCAGGAAGACGTGAACAATGAGTAAACAGGCGGCAGAATTGACAAGGCTTGCGTCCCTGGTGGGTTTGTCTGTAATTAAAAATCACCCAATTTGAGTTTTGCCAGGCACAGCTGCCTGCTCCCTGAAACTTTTACGGAGCACCCGCGCACTAATGAGGATGCCAGCTAATTACTTGCAAAATGATTAAGAAATCACACTGGGACAATTGACGGGTCTCAGCAGGGAGCCCGTCAGACTCCGCTCAGGCCTCCCGTCCGCTGACGGCAGCCTCGCGCCCGAAGGACGGACGGCGCCCACGTTGCAGGCAGACAGCGCGCCAGGCTGCGGCCCAGCCACGGCCGCTCTGCCCCGGGGCCTGGCCGGGACGGAGGAAGTGACCGTGGCTCTCCCGCTCTTGTCCCCTCAGTGCCAGCAGCTCCGCCCGTCCGTCCTGCCAGGTGACAGGGAGCCTCTGCTCCGATTCCGTGTCTGGACCCGCTGGGAAGAGAGCCGTGGATCCCAGGCTGCAAGTCAACAACACCGGGCCGTTTCCTCCAAGATACTTGGCTCGGGGACAATGTCGGGGACCTTTGGAGGAAGATTAAAACACATCTGTGCTCACGGCAGACGTGCACACACACACACACACACACACACACACACCTTTCTTTCCAATCAGCACCCCTTCTGACAAGCCCACTGAATCGAGAACAGCCCTGTTTGAAGCCATCACTGGCTGGGTTTTCTTTGATTTTGCTTCTAATTATGAAACCTCTCAGCGGGAGGCCCGCAGCTGTCCTGTGCGCCCTTCCCAGCTCCGGAAAGCTGTGGCTGTCACACGCTCTGCCGTGACCCTGCCGTTTCCGGGCCCCAGGGAGCAGGGCAGGGGCGCCGCACCTCCTGGCCGCAGGGACCCCTCCAGCGGGTGGAGAGCGGGGCGACACTGCTCACTGGTCTCCTCGCTGTCTTACGCCCCAGGCACTTGCCCACTGGTGTCCCCGGGGACCCCAGGGGGAGGGCACAGCCTCTGCCTCCGGGGCTGCGGTGACAGCACCTGTGTGTGCTAGAGAGCCGTCCATCTTGTAGCCTGGGACCTCGCTGAGCACACTCGCTGCTTCTAGGAGCTTCTCCTTCTTTCTTTAGTGTGCCGGTAGGTCTCAGGGGATGCCGTGTGCATACCCTTGGGTCACCTGCAGGCAGGCCCAGGCTCAGGTTTCCCCCCGTGCCCTCCCTTCTCTTCCCTGTCTTCCTTGCCCGGCCAGACCTCCAGTGCCAGGCCCGGCAGCAGGGCCAAGGTGGCCTCCCACCCAGCACCCACCGCCATTCACTCCCCACCATTAACGATGGGGCCAGCTGGTGTGGACACCAGACGTTTGTGTCGTGACTTCATCAAACCGATCCCCGCTTCCCGAGGATTTTATCGTAAATGAGCGCTGGGTTTTATCCACATGGCAAACTCAGCTTCTGCTGCGAGTGGGGCACAGGGTCCCCTGAGAAAGTAAACAAAGGGCCCTGCTGGGCAGGAGGGAGGTCGTGATGAGGACGCCCGGGCGTGGACCTGAGGGAAGGGCGGGAAGGTTGCAGGGGTGCAGGAGGGAGCAGAGCGGGAGACCAAGCAGGCAGGGGAGGCTGGGCTCTGCCTCATCAGAGGCCACATAAGGGATGTCTTTGTCCAGTGGCGACAGGTCGAGGGGGTGGGCAGAGGCGGGAGGCACCAGTGTCCAAGCTCAAAGGCAGAGATGGCCAGACGGTGGGGGTAAGAGTGGGAGTCGGACCATCTGGGGCTCAACTCCATCGGCTTGGTGTCAGATCCCACGTCGGGACAGCCAGGGAGCTGTCACGAATGTGGCCTTTCTGGCAGAGGCCCTGATTCTGTCTATTAACTCAAGAGGTCACCTCAAGGACCCCTTTCGGCACCCGTGACTTCCTCTCGCCCAGTACCCGGCATGCTCAGCCCCGCAGGCACCTTACGGCCGAGACAGCACAGAGTGCGTCCATCGTCCCCATTCCCCCTGATCTGGGGTCTTCAGGGGCTCCCCGGCAGCAGTGTGGCCCCCAGCTGGCCTCCCTGCTACGGGCCACAGGGCCTGACCTTGTTTAGCTGAGCTGCCCACCCCATCCCCCTAGCATCCAACTGTGGGCCACCTAGGCTTCAACTCTATGGGGACCTGCATTGTTTGCCACCAGAATGGGTCTGATGTCCCCCGAAGGGTAAGAGCTGTCATGCTCCTTTTCGTATTCCTGCCCCGGTGGACCCCACTGTGCTGTGCCAAGGGAATGTGTTTGTTTGTTTTTTAATGTTTTTTAATGTTTATTTATTTTTGATAGAGAGAGACAGAGCACAAGTGGGGGAGAGAGCGACACAGAATCTGAAGCAGGCTCCAGGCTCTGAGCTGTCAGCACAGAGCCCGACGCGGGGCTTGAACTCGCAAACCGCAAATTCATGACCTGAGCTGAAGCCGGACGCCCAACCGACGGAGCCACCCAGGCGCCCCAAGGGAATGTGTTTTTACAAAACCAGATTGTATGGACATGAGAGTGTGGTTCAGAGGAGCGTCAGGCCCAGGAGAGGCGGGGAGAAGACAGTAAGCTGAACCAGGGGGTGGAGGAGAAGGTGGGTGGGCTCACTGGAGCCCAGAAGGGGCAGAGTCAGGAAAGGTATAGGGAATGACAAAGCCAGAACACTCCAGAAGATGGTGATGTTTGGGCATCTGCCAGATCCAGGGGAGCTGGCCTGGGAGGGGTGTCCTGGGCACTGGGAGCCGTGGCAGCTGACAGAGGGTGGGGAGGTGAGTCAGGCCACAGTAACTACGGGAAGCAGTGTGTCCCAAGGCTGGTGTCCGGATCCCCCGGACCTGGTGCAGGACCTCTGGGCAGGTGGGGCTCAGGGCCTGGCTCTGCTGGTGCCTCTGCAGGGTGGTGAGCCATGCAGGGGTGAAACCCACATGTCCCGGAAATAGCCCTGGAGCCCCTTCTCCCCATCTGCCTCTGGTCTCCCCATGGAAGAAATTAAGAGCAGTCAGGTGGCTGTGTGTGGCTGTAGGGGACAACGGCTGGCCAATCCCAGCCCCAGGACCAAGCGGGGGAGGGAGGGTGGGTTTGGGGCCAAGAGGCAACGGGAAACCAGCTCTGGGCTAACTTATAGTTCTTTTTTTTTTTTGCAGTGAATTAAAAACAAACACCCACGTCCGCTCCCCCAAATTAACACTTTGTCATTTGTGCCCCAGATTTTTAAAATAAAAGGAAATGAATGATTCTGATGGAAAACTCGAAGTCCGCTGGCTTGTCCTGGGCCCAGAGAAAACGGACTGTCCTCCCCATTTTAAAAAGCAGGATGGGCTTTCTACTAACACAATGACACGCACGTCGATGGAGTGAATTGTTAAGTCAGAACTTAGTATGAAACTATAACAATTAACATACCCTCACTGTGAGTATTCCACACCTTACTTTTTTTTCTGTCAAAATATTCTTTTGGAGTCTGGACGTATCATTCACTACATGTATAGTTCAGTCACATCTATCTTGTAGCTGTGTCAGAATTTATTCAGACTCCTGATATTTGGATTTATTTCCAATCATTCTGACACCAACAATAGCACTGTGAACATTTCTCTGCACATTTCACTTTCAGATTTCCGTAAGATTCTATATTCCTCTAAGTAGAAGAGTCACATATTCGACAATCTCCATTTCTGTTTGCTTAAGTGCATTTTTAATAGATGTGCAGTAACACCCTTCTTTATGGTATGCATTTGATCAAGTTTTGACAAATTTTCAGAGTCACAGCTAGGGTACAGAATGACCCCCCCCCCCGATTTCCCCATCTTGTCTCTCTGGGGTCAACACCTTGCCTCACCCCTGAGTCCTGGCAACCACCAGTCTCTTCTCCGTCCCTTTCACATAGATGGCATCGTAGAGCATGTGACATGTGGGCGTGGCTTTCTTCACTCAACCTTGTACCTCTGAGACTCATGCTTCAAGTTTGCCCCTGCATGTTCCCGAGGGACATGCCACCAGCCGGGTATGGAGGGACCTGGTATGTTCATCCCTTCACCCCCTGGAGGGCATGTGGGGGTTCAGCATTTTGGTGATTGCAATAAACATTCACATACAGCGCTAGTGGAAATGCAGGTTTGCACTTCTCTTGGGAAAATACCTCAGGGTGGGATCGCTGGGGCATATCATGAGGGGACATTTGACTTCTGGGAAAACGCCACACCGCGATCCCAAAGTTGCTGTTGTATCATTTTGCATTCCTACCAACATTGTATGAGAGCTTCGGCTGCCCTGCATTTTTGCGAGCACTTGGTATTGTCAGATATATATGTATACACAACCACACACACCCACACACACATACATATGTATTCACACATACACACGCTCACACACATATATTTTAATGGGTATGTATTACTAACTCATGGTGGTCTTAGTTTGCATTTCCCTACCGGTGACTAATGTTCAGTGTATTTTCTTAGGTAAAAATGTATGTTCAGGTATCTTGCCCACTTTTTATTGTTTTATGGGTTGTTTTTTTTTTAGTTTTCTTTTTTATTAAATTATGATTGTTCCTCATAGAATCTGGATACAAGTTACTTGTCAGATATGTGATCATTTGCAAATATTTTCCCCTAGATGCAAGTACATCGCTCATGCAAATGTCTTTTCATTCCCTTACCAGTGTCCGTCACAGAGCAAAAGTTTTAATTTTGATAAAACCAAACCTGTCAATGTTTCTCCTTTATGCATTATGCTTTTGCTGTCACATCAGAGAAAACTCTGCCAAACCTGGGATTGGCAAACATCTCTGAAAGGGGCCAGATAATAAAAATTCAAGTCTTTGTGGATATATGATTTATAGCTCATTTGAATATCCTTGGTTTTTGTTTTGTTTTGGTGTGTGTGTGTGTGTCCTCTCTCTCTTTCTGTCACAAGCCTTGAAAATTGCAAAGCCATTCTTCGTTCAAGGGCCATATAAAACAGGCTTTGGGCTGGAATTGGTCCATGGGTCATGGTTTGTTGAATCCTGGTCTAACCCACGGTCACAAAGATTTCTTATGTTTTCTTCTAGAAGTTTTGAAATTTTACATTTCCTTTCAAGTGTGCAATTCATTTGGGGTTAATTTTTGTGACCTGTGAGGTATGGGTCAAGATTTAATTGTTGGTGTCCAGTTGATTCAGCACCATTTGTTGAAGAGACCACACTTTCTCCATGGCGGAGGCGATGGCTCTTGCATTTCAGTAAACCCCACCTGACTGTACTTGTATGGAAGGGTCGATCTGTGGACTCCATTGTACTCCACTGTTCAATGCTTTTAAGAGGCTGTTTTTAGTATCACATCTAATCTTAGCTGGAAAGTTGGTCACAACTACTGAGCCCACCATTGCTGGAAACAGAAGACCCTAGTTTACTTACTTTAACCATCGTTTGGTACTCTGTCCCATGTGACTGTTTTCCGAATGTTTACCATCACAAACACAACCCTAAGCAACTATGCGCGTGACCCCCGTGCACATCCTGGGGGAGGTCTCTGGGTCCTGGCGCCTAGTGGGGTCTTGTCATCCCTGCCACCATCTACTGTGGGAGTGTCTGGTGCTTTCCCAGTGTGTGGGGTCTGGCGTTGAGGGGTCAGAGGGCACACGCAAGTGTTAGGCATCCTACAATATGTGGGTCAGCGTGCACATGAAGAATTACCCCGAATCTTCCATAACTTTCAAATGTCCCATCTGACTGTTCATGTTGGTGAATCTGTTTACCTAATTTAATATACAAATAAAGATATTTTTGCATGGATTTAATATAAACTGAACACATATGTAGAATCTTCTAGCAATGCCACTACCTTGTAAACAGAGGCTAGATTGAACGGTGTTTTGTTCAGATCTTTACTAAGGCTCGTCCACTCTTTCAGATTATCATGTCAATAATGGTATTTGAGCAACACCACCATATCAGACCACCCAGGGGCTCATTCTTCTCTCCATAAATGCCACCCCCATGGAACTGTGCAGCACATAATACTCTCTAGGCACACACATGATGCATCTCTGCTGGTCTGCACTTGCATTAATGATTAACAGTGATTATACACACACGTAAGTATTTCTAAAAGTCGTATTTCAAAACGTGGTAGGGAAAGGAAAGTGAAGCCAATATTCCGCTAAATATTTCAAATACAAACTAAGTCATCAAGAAAATAAAAGCCTCTGACAACTTACTTGTGTCTTCCATTTAGCGGTGCCTACGGATTTACATATTGAATGACATATTGTTTGACTATAAATTGCTCTCCTTGTATTTCTGCTCTAGCCTATAGATAGGGCATTATATTGATTATTGATTAAAAGATATGTGCTAGTTAGGCTGTATTGCCCATGATTTTCATGTCAAGGGTTTGCTGGGTCTGGGGCTAGAACTGACATTTCTGGAGCAGAGACCCCCTTCGTCTCAGCTCACTGGTGCGCCGAGCTGCTGTCCACAGTGCTGAAACAATGACTGCTTTCTGCCGCGCGGAAAGCCATCTTTCTCAGTGACCAAGTCCTCATCAGCCTCGGTGCTGTTTGTTAGACATGCTGATTTGCTTTTGTGTTGGATGTGAAGCGGTATCTATTACTTAATTTGCATTTCCCTGAAGCATCTTTCTCTGCGGTTGCCATTTTGGAATCCTCTTTGATGAACAAAAGTTCACATCCTTTGTCTACTTTTTTTTGCTGTGTTATTTGCTGTATTCTCATTGATGGGTACAAGTTATTTATATATTCTGGCCACTAGTGTTTTGCTATATGTACCACAAATTGGTCCTTCCTTGTTGTTGCATTTCCAGTAATCATGCTTATGGCTGTGTGTGTGTGTGTGTGTGTGTGTGTGCCAAAGTTCTTCATTTGTTGCAGTTACATGCATCGGTCTTTTGTTTTGGGTACTGTTCTCTTTGAGTCATGTTTAAGAAATTATTTCTCACTTTTAGGTTATAATGAGAATATCCTCTAATTATTTTGAGGGAATTTAAAGACTTTTAAAGATTCTCACTTATGTCTTTAATCGTGTGAAATTCATTATATTGAATAGGTGAGGGAAGGAATCTAATTAATTTTTTTCTGATGGAAAGTTCCCATATTAAGTCATCCAACCATTATTCACTGATTTGAATACTACCTCCACAATTCATCAAATCCTCATATATATGTCATTCCGTTTCAGGGCTATGCCATATTCTGTTTTTGTTCCTTTGATCAATTTGTAATTCCCTGTACCAATACAGTCCAGTTTTATTTACTATGCCTTCATAATACTTCTTATACTGTAAGTATGCAAGTTCCCCCTCCTTAAACTCATCTTCTTCAAATTTATTCTTGAACTTTCAGTCCCCCATATTAATCCTGGTATTGGTTTGTCCATTTTCACATAACAATACTGTTGGGATTTTGACTGGGATAACATTGACTTTATTAATTAATTTGGAGAAAATTGTGATTTTTATTATATGAAGTCTACCCACGCATGAAAATCTCTTCACTTATCCAGGGTTTTCATTATGCCCTTCAGTAAATTTTATAATTTTGTCATTTTCTTCATAAAAATTCTTGTGCATATTCATCTCATTTATTCCTGAGCAACATAGTTTTTGTTGTTACTGTGAATGGGATTTTTCTCTCTATTGTATTTCTTATTTGCCATTTCACAGTACAAAGGACAGCTATTGGTATTTAAAATGTTGATTCTACATTCAACTACTCTGTTTTTATGTGTCCACCACTGTCTCCAGGGACTCTGCTGATTTCTCTCTCCGCTCTAACCATTTCTCCAGATTTCTCTGGACAAGTGTGTAACTTGCAAGTAACCATGCTTTGGGTTCTTTCCATTGTCTATCTCACTTCCCTTTCTCATGACACAGCTTTCAGCCTCCAGTGAAAAGTTGAATAGTAGCACTGATTGCAGTCAATCATGCCTTATTCCTAACTTAAATGGAAATGCTTCTCCTGTTTGGCCATTAATTTTCTTAAATTCAATTTCACATGATCTCAGTATTGCTAGAATAGCTTTATTACGATTAGTATTCTATTATTAACCTTTCTATATACATGCATATAAATTCCATTTATATTCCAGTTGATAATCTTTTTAATACGTCTGCATTTATTGTGATTGATCACTGTTATATTGGACTTATTTCTATCATCTTATTTTGATTTTACTATTCTTTATATTTTTCATCCTTTCTTGCCTTTTATTGGGTTGATACCTTTCTCTTTTATATCTCAGCAGGTTTGGCAATGATGAATTACATTCCTAACATTTTAGTGGTTACTTAAAATTAAAACACAGATAATTAATTTAAAAATTCCAGAAATTGGGGCACATGGGTGGCTCGGTTGGGTAAGCATCTGACTCTTGGTTTTGGGCTCAGGTCGTGATCTCACAGTTCTTGGGTTTGAGCCCCACATAAGGCTCTGCACTGGCAGTGTGGATGGAGCCTGCTTGGGACTCTCTCTCTCTCTCTCTCTCTGCTCCTTCCCTGCTCATGCATTCTCTCTCTCTCCCTCTCAAAATAAATAAATAAACATTAGAAAAATTCTAGAAACTATAGAGACATTCAGAACCTCCACCTGACATGTTGTGCATGTCAGAAACTTCTTATGCCTTAAGCATTAAACACTCTTTCTCATCTTTAATTATTATGTATAGTTTTATTTTAGCTTCTTTTTGTAAGCATGGAAAATTAGTGAGGTATTTTGAATAGTCAGTAGTGAATTATATTTTCAAGCATATTATATCCATCAATGCAACATTTTTGTTTCCTAAATTTTAACTCTTCCCCCTGGGATTTTTCTCTTTGCTGAATTATGTAATTAATACACTCAGTGAGAATTCAGGACTAGTATCTCTCTCACTCCTTGTATACTTGAAAAATATTGATTTCGTCCTCTTTGAATGTTAGTCTTGTTGGGTATAGAATTGTAGGTGAGCCATTATTTTTCCTCAGCAATTTGGATGTATTTCTGTATTGTTACCCAGCATGCCTTGTGACTGGTCATAAATACGCCTTCATGGCTTCTTCCTCACAGCTTTAAGGTTTTCTTTTTGATATTTTCCAATTTCATTAACATATGTCTTATCCCTGCTTATAATACATTATGTTTCTTTTAGTGGAAGACTTACATCTTTCTTTGTGTCTCGACTATCCAGAACCATGTTCTTCAAGTGTATCTTCTCCCTCCAATTCACTCTGTCTTCTTCTGAAATTTGTATGATATCATGTTGAACCTTCTCAATCCATCTTCCAAGGCTTGACCTCTTTTTCATATATTAGACGTTTCTTTAAAACGGCCTCTTGATTTTAAGCTTTTGGGGGGAGAGCTTCCATTCAACACACATCTTATGTGTTTGAAATGGGAGGGCATGTTCTCCTACCTTAGTCCAGACCACCATATCGAATCTTGGTTCTTTGTTGTGCTTTGAATCTCATGACCAAGTTTTCTCCATCATTTTTAGCTAGTGGTGTTGTGGACTCAGGGCATGAAACCATTAAAACCCCATCTTCTTTTCTCTAGAGAGATACTATGCATCCCAGTCCATCCTGAGAGTACCTGTCTAGTACTACCAGGAGTAATGGTAATGGTGATGGATCTGGACGGCCAGCCCTAGAATGCTACAGGCCTTCAATCACCATCCTTCAAAAAGCAAGCGCCTGTCTGTCCCTGTGCAAAGCACTTTCTACACATCATCTCATCTAGTTCTCACAATGACCTATGGGAGGGCATGGTTGTTTGTCCTTTTCTAAGAATGACAAGCTGAGCACAGAAGCTTTGAGAGTGAGCAAGGTCATAGTGACCACAAGTGGTGGAGTTGGGATTTGAAGCCACAACTGCAGACCCCACGACTCAGGAACTTGACCACAGTGCCACTTGAGGGACTCCAGAAAGGACTGAAAGCAAGAACTTCAGGCATATGTAGACTCATGAATATATTAATTCAGTGTCTTTTTCACGTGCTGATAAAAGAGCATGGTGGATAGGAACCTGCCTTCAAGAGGTTCTCCTTCTGACTGGTAACGGATATGGAAACATAACTAGGGTACATCAAAGCAAACAGCAGTTTCTGAAGCTCATCATACATGAGCTGAGTCATGGACGTGAGAAGAATTACAGGTGGATGGAGCAAGGTGTGGGTTCCAGGCATAAGGCCCAGCATCGTGGAGGCCTGTGGGGAAGCAGTATGGATGGGGCGTGAGCCTCTGCAGAGAGCTGGTGCTGCAGATGGGGAAGGAGTGAGGGGTGGCGGTGGCTGAGCCTGGATGAGTGGGCAGGAAGGGCCTTTTCTTGCCACATCAAGAATGCTTGGGGGCCCCCCCACCGATGGGGGGGGGGGGGGAGGGGGAGTTTCAATGCCCAGAGACCTTCATGCCTAGCTAACAATTAGGGGAGTCATTTCTGCAGATGTCTGGGTCATTGAAAGTCCTGAGAACAAGGATTTTGGGTTGCAAAAGGACCATTTATACCCCACACAAACATTCTGCGTATTTGAATGTTCTGATTTTGGTAACTGGTGCGTGGAAACCTCTGAATTGAAGGAAAAAACATCGGTTCCGGTTCCAAGGCATGAGTTCTTTGCACTGGCCACAGCGCCCCCTGAGGACATGGGAAAGGCCCCTTTTCATTTTTTGGCCACATCCCAATTCATGGGGAGGGGAGAAAAGTTACCATCGGTAGCCGCGGCCCCTCCAATGTGACGAGCAACAATATGAATGAGGGACTTAATTTGAAAAGAGATGTGGCTGTGATTTAATTTAAGCCACCAGGTTAATGCATTTTTTCCCCTAATTTCAACCTTGGGTGCACCGCATTCATTTTCACTGGCCTGCGTGGTTCTCAGTCAATGTTCTCAAGTCACTTTCATGCATAAAGTTGTTTCTCCTTAACTAGATTATGGGCTGCAGAAGGCTGAGGCTGTGACCTTTCTTTAGGACAGCAGTGTCCAGGGTGAGGGCTGCACCTCGCCACTGAAGTAGGGGCTCCTTGAGTTGGAGATGCCCACTGGATGCCTGCTGGGTACGAGGCACAGGCAGCGGTGGGGATTCTGAGCTGAATGTGACTTGGCCCTGCCTTTGGGCATTCGGTCATGGGTACACACAGTGGTGGGACGCGGGATGAGAGCTCAATGTGGCATTGGGGAGGGTCTAAAGTGTTGCCGAGCTGCTTACTGGAACACCAGGAGGGTTCTGGGGAGAGGCAGTGAGTCTCAAAAGGCACGAAACTGGTGCCCCCCCCACCCCCAAAGCGTGAGTCAGCAGAGAGAGAAGGTGAGGGCTTACAGTGGTGGCTGGGTTCTGGTCCTCAGGGATGGAGTCTGCAGTCTTCATTTTGGAGGGGACAGGGAGCCACGGGTGGTGTGGATGTGGGGATGGTTTAATCTCAAGGCTCAGAGGCAGGTATTGGTGTCCAAGAACAGAACTTCTCCAAACGTAACTTGCGAGCCAGTCCTGCGCAGGCCTCCATTCCATGGGGGGGGGGGGGGGGGGTGATGTCAGAGTCTGCATTTCTACAAGTTCCCAGGTGCTGCTGACGAAGGGCTCTGCCAGTGGGGGCGGTGTAGGCGGAAGCCCCTGCAGCCAGTCTGGGCGGAGGAGAGCCGGAAGGAGGCAGGGCCTGCAGGGAGCGTCAGGTCCAGTTGGGTTGACCCATTTTCCCCTCTCCTGCGCGTCCTGGAGCCCCCAGAGCAGGGATGAGTGCAAAATGGGCGCTGTCTTTCTTTTTTTCTTTCTGCTGCTTCCTCCAGTTCATTCACGTTCGTATTCCTGCTTCGTTCAAAGGAAACGCCAGGAAGGAAACGCGTTGTCACGGAGTTGTGCATCCAGTGTGGGTGGACACCTCGGGGAAGCACATAGGGCAGAGGCCCGCCTCCTGCAGGAAGCCCGCCCTGACCGCCTAGCCTGAAACACGCACCTTCTCTCACTGTGACTGCACTTGGTGTGCACGGCTCACATGCGTTTCCCACTGAGGTCCTGGGTCCCTGCCGACAGAGAGCACAACTTCTTCTGTTTCTCCCCTAGGGCTGAACTCAACAGAAACTCAGTCCTGACCCGCCTGGGAGGCAGGCTGGGGGGAGGTGGTCAGACCTGTCCCGGCACGGGGTGGGGGTCCTTGCCTGGCGAGGGGAAGGCTTGGCCGGAGCAGGTGAGGCACGGGTCAGGTTGTGACATGGGGGCTCCCGGAGGGGCTTTGCGGTGCATGCTGGGAGAAGCCGGGCCAGCCCCGGAGACGGGAGGGTGAGGACAGCGAAAAGCCGTGACTGTGGGCTCTGAGGGGCCACTTGCACATCTCTGTGCCTTTAAACCAAACCGTAGAGGCTGGATTCCCAGGAAGGGGTCTCTGGAAGAGTTAATGAGGCCACCGCGCTTTGCGGAAGGCCATTCTAACTGCTTAACGATGCACAACTCAATAATGAAGGAAGAGTCTACCAGCCCCAATATAATCTGAAATTAAAGAAAAATGGAATGTATTAAAAATGTATTGCAGCCTTAATGGGAGATGTCAGGCTGACAGCCCTAGCTGCACTTGCCCTGTGGGGATCAGAGAGTGTGCCCCGGGGCTGGCGGCTCCTCCCTGGCCCTTCCCTGCCGCCCACGGGCTACACATGGCAGACTGAGCAAGGGCTGGGGCTGAAACGTCTGCCGGCTTCCACGGGGGCCCTCCCGCATCCCGGGGGCTGTCAGCCACCCTCCCAGAGGCGCAGCCTGCCCCTGTGGGCAGCCCATCCTTCCGGCACCTCCTGTGTGCCAGACCGTGGGCCCGTCTGAATCTCCCGGGAGGGGCGCCCAGGTTTGTAGGAGAAATGTGAGAGCCTTGCCCAGGCGTGGACTCCTCGCGGGGACACCGTGGCTGCCCCTTCACCTCCATGCCATCATCCTGCAGTACCTCCTCCCCCAGCCCAACCTCCTAGGGGAGGCCACTCCTCCCCTACTCTGCCCTGGGGCAGGGGGCCGTAGGGGCCCTCCCTGACTCCAGAAATAAGTATGGACACAGGCCCAAGCAGTCAGATCTGCAATTTCCCCAGTCACATGATCGGCTCCTGGATGGGTGTGCGACCCAAGCTGGCCCAACGGTGTGGACGTTGGCTGCTGTGGGCTCTGGGAGCGGACTGTGCTCCTCCCTGAGGGGTGTGAGGCTGCAGCCATTTTGTGACCATGAGACATCTGGAGGCATCGCCACGGCCCCCAGGAGGTCCTGAGTATCTCTCAGAGCTGGAGATGAAGCTGGTGTGGCTGGAGGCAGAACTGAGAGATGGGGAGACTCACCTCCCCTGAAACCTGAATCCCACGGTGGCTGGGGGGCCGCCCTGGGACTCTCTGTGCGCGGCCATTGAATCACACACACGCACACATACAGGCACACACACGCACCACCTTCTTCTTCTTTTAAGCCAGCCTCAGTTAGTCACTGTCCCCTGAACTCCCGGCTGTCACTGAGATAGGGCAAGGAGGATGGGCAGGGGACAGATGGACAGAACAGAGAGAGGTGGCACTGGGGCCCCGCGTGAGACACCCAGACGCTCAGGCGGAGGCGGGCTGCCCGAGGGATGAGAGAGAGGGATGGCGGGGCACAGTGCAGGGCTCGCTGGAGACCACATGGAGGGAGGGGGCACCCCATCAGTGTGGGGCGGGACTCAGGGGACTCTGGCAGAGAGGGATCATCAGGTCACATCCAGACTCTGACCCTGGGTGGCTTCAATGGCTGCAGTCCACCCCGCAGAGAGTGGACCCCCTCCCGCTGAATGTGGGCTGCACTTAACCCCTTATTTCCAGCAAAGGGAATGACGGACAAGTAGGGTTTGTGAGGGTGGCTTCCTCTGCCCTCCCCATCTCCCTCTGTCCCTGCCTGTCTCGTCTCGCCCTCTCTCGCAGACCACCCGCTCTGTTTGGCCCGGACCCTCGTGTGGGAGCTGGGGCCCTGCGGCCTCCCCCTGGATGGCCCGTCCTGGGGGCGGTTCTGAATTCCTGAGCTCAGAACCCACGTGAGACCAGAAACATGTGTTGTTTTCAGCCCCAGAGTCTGGGGGGAAGCGGACACAGCCTTAGCGGCCGCTCCGTCGTCAGCCGGCTGTCTGATGCCTCGGGGCTCACAGTGTCCAGAGACCCCGTGGGGCCAAAAGCCACCTGCAGCGTCGCTGCAGGAACGGGGGAGAAAGAGCCCGCGGTGCAGCCCTCCCCTCCCCCCTCAGGCCCCACGCAGCCCCGGGTCTGGCCGGGGGTCGGCGGGTAACACGGCTCTGTTGTTGTCACTGAGAGCTTACAAGCTTCAAAGCGTCTTGGCTCAGGTCAGCTGGCGGAGTGATGCGCTCTGCAGGGCCGGACACGGTGACAGGCACGTCTCCGGGGAGGAGCGGTGACTGGGAAGGCGCCTTGCTAAGCCTTGCCCCCTCCACCTTAAAAGAGCACCAGCCAAAGCGGGGAGTTACTCGGCATGGGGGGGGGCGCCGTGGACAGCCACAGAGGGAGCGCGGGGAGCAGCCCGTGGGCTGGGACAGAGCTCCTCTCCCCTGAGGACGGGCCAGGAAGGGCCAGCAGCTGGTGTTACTTTCCTTTGTTGGACTGAGGTGTCCTTTTCTTTTTCTCGTTTCACTTCTGGCCAATGAGTGCGTCTCAGGGTGGTAAAACCAAGACGCAAACAGAGCGGTTGGGAGGGAGCACAGGAGGCTCCGGGCGCAGCTTCGGAGCAGGCGGGCACTCGGCCAAACACGGGGCGTACGTTCTCTTCTGGGCTTTCTACCTCCCGCTCCCTGTTCTGGGCTAAGAGTGATCCCCAGCCCTCCCTCCAGGCCCGGCCGCGGTCGTGCGTCCCCGGGACCCGGCCCAGCCGTGGGAGCTGGGGCGCTCACACCCGCCGTTCCCTCCGACAGCTTCCTCCACAGCCGTTCCCTGCGTGAGGTGCCGCGCCGGGCACTGGGATCCAGGTGGCTTCACGACACAACCTGGAGAGGGGAAGACACTCACTGGAACCACAGGGCAGGGACGGGCAGGGGTCTCGGGTGGCCTCAGCCCACCACATCCCAGACCGTCTCATGGGCTGGGTGAATCTCCACTCCTGGGCCTCAGTGGCCACAATTAGTAAACGGGGACAATCAAACGTTTTGAGAAATTCCATGGCGTGGCGTCCAGGACGCGTCTCCTTCCAAGGAAGCGTGTGGCGCCCGCTAGAGGAGTTGGAGGGAGGGTAGGTTGGGGGACGGTGCTGAGCAGCTGCTGGCTGCAGGGGGGCGGCCGTGGCTCTATGCGGGAAGCGAGCTCGGGACCTGGAGCAGAGTCTGCGAGGGCCACTGCAGCCCTGCCCCGGCCACAGGTGCACAGTGTACTGCCCGGGGGGCCCCCCGTCCCCCTGGCCTCCAGGGTCCCCACCCACACACAGTGCCTCCTCTGCCTGAAGCCGTCCCATGTCCTCACCACCACCCCTCCCCCTGGCCCCTGCTGCGGGCACACAAGGGTCACGTGGCCAGATGCCATCCAAGCTGGGCTCCAATCCTAGATCTGCCCCCGCCCCCAGCATTGTGATAGTGGGCACCTTGCTGGCCTCTCTGGGGTCACTCTCCTCATTTGCAAACAGGTGCATGACAGCATCTCCCCCACCACGGGCTGTGAGCCTCGGGGCCGTGTTACATGCCTTCGAGGAGTAGACATCCCCTACAGGGGAACCGCGGGCACCAACCAGCTGCCACATGCCACACTCAGCCTTGCAAACCTCACAGCTTAGCCCGAGGCCGGACTGAGCCCTGTGTCCACAGACTGGGCGCCTCTGCCAGCCCAGCCTGTTTTCCCGGCCATCAAGTGGGGAGGATGACAGGTGCCTTCCTCCCCTCCCGGGCAGGGTCCCGAGACCAGCGAGGTCAGGCAGGACGAGGGGCCTTGTTGGGTTAGCAGCCTGTCTGTCCCCGACCCGCTGCCTGCTTTCTCCCAGCCCTGCAACAGTTCCTGCTTGTCAGGCCCCGGGGTTGCAGGGCGCCCCGTGAAAATGTCCAGGAGGCCTCAGACCTTCTGGCTAACCGTAGCCTTGAGCAGCTCCTGCCCTGGGCACAGAGTCAAAGCACAGGTATTTCCTCTCCGGGCAGGCGCCTGAGGCTCTCCTGTGATGCATTTGAAGATGAGGGCTCCATCTGGAAGAAGGCACGAACTCCGCCAGCACCCTGGATACGGGGACAGCCTCCCAGGGCCTCCGGGTGTCTCCTCCTGAAACCGCGACATGACATTCCTCTTGTCACCGAGGTGGGGATGAGACAGGGCCTTATTGGATCTGACTTCCCCACTCAGCCCCACGCAGCTTATTAAGGGCTACAGCTGTCGCTGGCACAGAGAAGCCTCTCTGGCTCCCGGGAACGGCAGTGACCTCTGGCCACATTCGTCGGCTTCTGAAGGTCAAACGGACTCACCCTTGGGATGCTGGTCCGCGGTGAGGGAGGGGAAGTGCCTCCTGGACCCGGCGTTTCTTCTTTTCTTCTGCACTGTTATGTCTCTTTGATGAGTCTCGGTCCTTCGAGGTTCGCGCTTTGCTGTGCAAGAGTGGTTGAGGGAGAAAGTGATGGTCTGGGGTCCCCGTGAGCTGACCGGCGAGCCAGAGACGCCGGGCGGGCTTGTGCGGTGGAGCGGGAAGTGGAGGGGTGCCTCCGATGTTCTCCGGCCGTCTGAGCCTGAAGTTTGAAGCGAAGGAGACTGTGGGAAGCCAAAAATTGGCCCACAAAAGATCCCCACCTCAAATCCATGGACCCCGTGGCCGCGGCCTTATTTGGAAAAGGAGTCTCGACAGATATGATTGAGGATCTTGAGATCTGGAGATCAAGGACCATCCTTGGTTATGCAGACGGACCCTAATCCAATGACAAGTGTCTTCCTGAGACGGAGGCAGAGGGAGATTAGAGACAGAGGGGGGAGGCCAGGCGGCCACGGAGGCAGACGCTGGGTGACGTGGCCACACGCCACGGGATGCCTGGAGTCCCAGAAGCCGCAAGAGGCAGGAAGCGTCCTCCCCGGCAATGTCCAGAGAGAACGCAGCCTTCCAGCACCTTGTTTTGGGGCGCCTGGCCTCCGGATCCGTGAGACAATGAGTCTCTGTGCTGTGCGTGGGCATCCGTGACAGTTTGACACAGCAGCCCTTGGAAACTACAGCCAGGACCAGTGCCCATACTGTGGACAACACTGCCATTCCGAGGACAGATCCCACACAGAAGCCGCTCAGCCTGGGCCAGCGGCCTCCGTCTGTGACCAGGGGCTTTCTGAGCTCTGGCCCGGGGGCTCCACGAAGGAATGGACTCAGCCCTGGCACGGGGAGGTCAGGTGTGGGGTAGAGCACGCAGCCCGTCCTTCCGGGGTGTAGACCGGCCTGCGTCTGGCCCGGGGGTGGGAAGGGGTGAGGCCCCAGGCCCGAGCTAGAGAGCTGCGCCCACTCACCCCGAGATCTGTGTTCCCCCTGCGGTCTTTGCAGACAATGGGTGCACGCCCAGGTTCGCGCCACAGAATATCAGGCTGGGTGGAAGGAGAGAGAGCAAAGCCAGGAGACGTTCCCTCTGAGCTCCCTTCTCTGACTGCTTCCTGCCCACCTTGAAGAGAGCCCTTGCCAGGTCAGGGGCACCTGCTGGCAGCCCTTCTGTGCTCTGCTGGCCCGTCCACGCAAAGGCACGCACACACGCTGTGGATGTTTTTGGGAATAATTTTCCAACATTTGATAGGAGATCTCCGAGCTGGCGCCATATACCTACAGATATGGGTCTACCTCCTTTTCCCTGGCTCTTTCCCCGTATTCCAGAACATCGCTCCACTGATGAGCATTTAGGTGGCTTCTGATTCTCATGAATAGTGAGCACCAGCCCCTCAACCCTTCGTACTACGTTGTACGCACACGTGAACGTTTCTTCCTGATGCGCAGCTAGACATGGGGTTGGTGGTCAGTTCCGTTTTGACAGATTCTGTCAACTGCCTTTCAAGAGGCTCCAATAATTCATGTTCTCACCAACAACACGTGGGTGCCCCTCCTGTGCACTCACCTTCTGGCACCTGGTATCGTCACTCTTTTGTTTCCCACACTACTGGGTAAGAAAACCTCAGAGCTGCTTTAGTTTACATTTCCCCAGTTTCTGTGAAGTTGGGCATCTCTGATCACAGAGTTTGGGTTCTTCTGCCCCGAGCGGATCACACCTTTTGTGTCATTTACCTTTTATTGTTGATGCATGGATGCTTTTTACATACTACGGATATCGATCCTGTCTATTTAAAGAGCTGGCAAATATTTTTCCCAAGTTGTTCTCTTTATAACCTTGCCTATGGTGACTTTTTATTACATACAGAAAATTTTCTTTTTTTATGGCCTCAGACATTTCAGTTTTTTTCCTTTATGTTTTATGGGTTCATGTCTTTCTTAGAGGTTTTCCTGAATTCCAGAATTTTAAAGAATATACTAAAAGCCCCCGGGTGGCTCAGTTGGTTAAGTGTCCAACTTCGGCTCAGGTCACGATCTCATGGTTCATGGGTTCAAGCCCCACGTCGGGCTCTGTGCTGACAGCTCAGAGCCTGGAGCCTGCTTCAAATTCTGTGTCTCCTCTCTCTCTCTGCTCCTCCCTCACTCACGCTCTGTCTCTGTCTCTCAGAAATAAATAAACATTAAAAAAAAGAATATACTATATTTTAAGATGTTCTGCTTTTTTTTCCAAAAAAAAATAATAAATTTACTTTTTTAATTGGCCTGGAATTTATTTCTGAGCATGACATGAAAAATACATTTAACTTAATGTTTTTCTCCAAATGCTTTGCCAATCATCCAAACAGATTTTTGAGGAACTCATCCTGCCCTTGTGCATTTCAGAGGCCATCTCCATTATAAAAGGAATTCCCAGGGGCACAAGGGCCTGCTTTTGTTACACTTTCTCCTTCATCTGTTGTCAGTTTCTGCACCAACACCATTGTGCTTTGGTTCCTGCAGCTTCTGAGAGGTGACTTTCCTCCACACGCTTCCCCTTGTCCCAAATTCTCTTGCATCACTCGGCTCTTCCCAGCTCTGCCCACGTCAGTGCCACCCGTGTGTCCCCCTGGAGGAGCCAGGCGGACTCCCCCTTGGTAGCATCTGCAGAGCCTGGATGGGGATTCGTCAATGATGGGCACCCACAGCTGAGATGAAGGGACGGCCGCACGGTCAGGTTTTACTCCTGATTCCGTAACTAGGCTCAGAGAGCGTGCGTGCTTTTCCTAGATCACATCCGTTGTCATGACTCAGATGCCTCCACGACAACCATCTGAGCCATCCTCAGCCCAGGTGCACCCCCTCCTACAGGACACCTCCAGCCACACCAGCCTCAAGGGCTGCTCTACTCATAATGCCCATTTTACAGATGAGGGAACTGAGGCTCAGAGTGGCTTGTGGAGGGTCCCAACTGGAAAAGGATGAACTTAGATTCACACCTGCGTCTGTCCAACGTCAGAGGCTGGCTCCTAACCAGGAAACAGCACTCTGTCCCGATACTAGGTCAAGGCCCCGGGAGGCCAGCAGCCCTCAATCCTAGCCTGGCCTGGTGAGAAAAGTGCAGTTCTGTATAAAAGGGCCTAGAGGGGAGACTCAGGGGCTCAGAGGCCACCAAGCCCCACTGCCCAATGGGTGGAAATGAAGCCTGGAGTGGGGATGATGTCAGGAGCCCTTCCGAAGGGACAGAGAGTCCACCTCCAGCCTAGGGCCTTCGCCTTTGTCTGCAGAATCCATCGGGCCCCAGACCGGGATGCCTGCATCACTGTCCTTGAACAAGGACGGCCCAGGGTCGGATGTGGCAGGGATCCCCATCCGTGCGGGGGGCGAAAGTGAGTAGTGGTGACCGGGACGGCAGTGTCCCTGATGCAGAGACAGCACGTGGCCTGCCCCTGCTCCTGAGGGAAGTGTGGGGTGTGGGTGCACCGGGCTGTGCCACCCACGTGGTTGGCGGGGAAGGGGCCGGCGCGGGAGAGGATCCTCACCTCCTCCCCTCGACAGCCAGAGACAACAGCCAGATGTGAGGCTGTTGGGCCAAACCCAGCGCGAACCCTGCTTCTACTCTGCCAGGGAGGATGTCTCCCTCCTGTCTCTACAAAGGCGTCTGTCCCGAAATAGATCTGGTGGCTCTGGCACAGTCCCAAGTCCAAGTTGACAGCACTTTTATTGAATCATGGCTTCAGTATCACGCGTATTGGATTGGCGGGGGCTCAGCAACGTTCTCTGTCCTCTCTCTTCCTCTCTCAGCTCAAGTTTAGGGGTCAAAGAGGTGTTACCATCCCTCCCATGTCAGTCTGCACCAAGACTGTCGCCACCACCCCCACCTGCCCGCCGTGCGCACCACCAGGACATGTTTGTGACTTTGGGAAAACCACCACTGTCTCTACCCCTACATTTGTAAATTAGCTCTGGGATCTCCGGCCCTCTTTGTCTCTTACTATCTTGCTATGTCCATTAACTAAAGAAGAGATCATCAAAATTGTGGTATTTTCCTACAGTGGAATGCGACTCAACAAGAAAAGAAAATGAACTATTGATATATTCAGCAACAATAGCGAATCCCCGAAAAGGCTGAACGAAAAGGTCAGACACAGCAGAGCGCATTGTGTAGAATTCCATGTATAGAAGTTCCAGAACAGTTGCAATTAACATATGGCGGTAGAAAAATCACAACACTGGATGGTTCTGGAGGAGGAATACGACAGAGGTTTCGGGGTGCCAGGAAGGCTCTGTATGCAACCGTCACACCTCCAGAAACTGGACTGTTAAGGTTCTTGCATTTTATTTGATAGACCTTATACCTTGATGATAATAAGAAAACTAATAAATGCTGTCTTAAAAACCCCCTGCGTTGGAGGAACTTGCACATCTGACCAGGATGGGGTGGGGGGTAAAGATTATCCTTCTCAGGGGCGCCTGGGTGGCTCAGTCGGTTGAGCGTCCGACTTCGGCTCAGGTCACGATCTCGCGGCTCGTGAGTTCGAGCCCCGCGTCGGGCTCTGTGCTGACGGCTCAGAGCCTGGAGCCTGTTTCACATTCTGTGTCTCCCTCTCTCTGCCCCTCCCCCGTTCATGCTCTGTCTTTCTCTGTCTCAAAAATAAATAAACGTTAAAAAAATTGTAAAAAGAAAAAGATTACCCTTCTCATCATCAGCAACCATAAAACTTGCCAAAGAAAGGAAACAAGTTTTTTTTAGCAGGGGCGGGTAGGGCAAGAATGCCGTCCATGAGAGAAAGAAACCTTCTAAGGTGAGGCCCACAGCTGCCCAGCAATCTGCCTGGGGACAGTCTCTAGCCATGGCCTGGAGGGCTGGATGTCAACAGACACGGGCGTCCCCCTGAGCTCTCGAGGCAGAAGTCAGCCCGTGGGGCACCCATAGCTGTCAGAATCTGTGGGCAGGGACCCAGAGGACAGGCAACTGAATAAAAAGGGACGCTAGAAATGCTGCGACTCTGGAGAAAGGGTCAAACCCTAGAGGACGATCTATTCTGGACTCCTCCTGAAAGCCTAAGACGAGCCCCCCACCAGAGCTGCAGGGCATGGAGTTCGTGTGTCATCTCCCTCCAGGTCAGAGGGTCGCGAGCTCGTGCTTCCTGGGATCTGCACCAACACGGAGTGTGACCAAGTTCCCAAGGGCTTGGGGTCATCAGCCTGCAGCTGAACTGCCTGCCAGAGAGAACCAAGTCCTCAGGGAAGGAAAACAGATTCTAGAGTCTTTAGCACAAGCTACCCATGGTGGCTGGAACGCATTAAAAAAATTCCTAAACAAAACAAAGGAGTTGAAAAACGTGATTCTTGCTCAAAAAAATGAAGCAGTCACTGGAAATTGAACTTGAGACGGCCCAGGCGCCAGGAGCAACGGATAGAGACTTTAAAGTCATTATTATATGAATCTATGCAGAAGGGTGGCTTCGAGGAATTAAAGGAAATGGGAGTTTATGGGTGAGCAGATAGGCAATTTCAGTAGAGAAACGAAACTATGAAAAGGAATGAAGGGCAATTCTTGAGCTGAAAGGTTACAAGGGCTGACATCAAAAATTAACTGAATGGGCTTTTTAGAAATTTGGAGATGTCAGAAAAGTCACTGAACTGGAGAACAGATCAATAGAAATCATCCAGTCTGGGAGCAGCCAGGGGCTCAGTCAGCTAAGCATCTGACTCTTGATTTCGGCTCAGGTCACGATCTCGTGGTTTGTGGGATTGAGCCCTGTGTCGGGCTCTGTACTTACAGCGTGGAGCCTGCTTGGGATTCTCTCTCTCCCCCTCTCTCTCTGCCTCTCTACCTCTCCCCCGTGCTCTAAATAAATAAATACATAAATATTAAAAACCGATTATCCAGTCTGGAGAACAGAGGGGAAAAAAATGAAGACAACTGAACAGAGCCTCAGGAACATGTATGATAATACCAAGCAGTCTAATGCAGAGGGGCAGAAAGAAATTCTGAAGAAATAATGACTGAAACTTCCACCATTCGATGAAAATATCATGAGTTAAAAAAAAAAAACTCACATAGATTGAGGTGCTGGCAGATTCGCTTCCGTGTGGTGCACACACAGCCACCTTCTCACTGGGTCCTTACGTGGCAGAGAGATTCTCTCCCGCCTCTTCTTTTTTCTTTAAAATTCTTTTTAATGTTTATTTTTGAGAGAGACAGAATGCAAGCAGGGGAGGGGCAGAGAGAGAGGGAGACACAGAATCCGAAGCAGCCTCCAGGCTCCGAGCTGCCAGCACAGAGCCCGATGTGGGGCTTGAACCCACAAACCGTGAGATCATGACCTGAGCCAAATTCGGACACTTAACCCACTGAGCCACCCGGGCACCCCTCCCGTCTCTTCTTCTAAGGGCATCACGGGGGCTCCTCCCTTACCACCTAATCACCCCAAAGTCCCCACCCCCTGATACTCCTAATATTCACAGTGGGGTCAGGGCTCCAACATATGAATTTGGGGACAGACACATTCAGTCCATAGACTTGCTCTTTGCGAGAATTGTACCAACTTACACTCGGACCACAGCTCGCGACAGCCGCCACCCACCTGTGCGCTCGCCCCTCGGTGCTCCTGTTGGACGCGCCAAATCTTGCCGGTCTGCTGGGGACGGGATGTTATCTCTTTGTTGTCATTGGCATGTCCCTGATGAGTTGATGTGGTTTATTGGCCATTTGTGTATCTGTTTTCTGTGAAATCCATACCGATACATTTTTACATATTTTTCTTTGGGCTATTTTGTCTTTTCCTTGATGCATGGGGATGCTTGGTGTATTATGAATACTAATATTTCGTTGATTATATGCATTAAAAGTGACTCCTCCCAGAAGACAGCTTATCATTTTATAAGTGTACACAGTTTTTCTGCTTTGTTTCTGTGAAATTACTCACTTCTTCTGAGCTTCCAAAGCTATTAGCATAAAGCAGCTCAAAGTGTGTCCTCTTCTGCATTGCCAGTGTATTTATCTGTGTATTCTGCCCCCTCTTGAACCAGCTTGTCAGAGACTGTCCCATCATCTTATTCTTTTTTTAAAAAAAATTTTTTTTTCAACGTTTATTTATTTTTGGGACAGAGAGAGACAGAGCATGAACGGGGGAGGGGCAGAGAGAGAGGGAGACACAGAATCGGAAACAGGCTCCAGGCTCTGAGCCATCAGCCCAGAGCCCGACGCAGGGCTCGAACTCACGGACCGCGAGATCGTGACCTGGCTGAAGTCGGACGCTTAACCGACTGAGCCACCCAGGCGCCCCAGCCATCATCTTATTCTTTACAAAAGAAACGAAAACAAAACCACCACAACTGTTGTTTTCTGGTTTTCAGTGTTTGCTTTTACCCCTTTTTATTTTCTTCCTTCTTTTTATTTAATTTTTTTACATTTATTTATTTTTGAGAGACAGAGAGAGACAGAGCACGAGCAGTGGAGGGGCAGAGAGAGAAGGAGACACAGAATCCGAAGCAGGTTCCAGGCTCCGAGCTGCCAGCACAGAGCCCGACGCAGGGCTCGAACCCACAGGCTGCGATATCATGACCTGAGCTGAAGTCAAACGCTCAACGACTGAGCCACACAGGCGCCACACTTCTGTTTTATTTTTAATTTTTGGTTTTGCTATCGTTCTTTCCTTTAGATTTTTTAGCTGAAAATTCAACTTACTTTTATTACTTTCTACTGTTTGCTAAGTGCATTTAAAGTTAAGATGTGCTGGGGCACCTGGGTTGGGGTCGATCCCACAGTGACGTAAGATGCTTAACAGGGGCCACTGGGTACGGTGTTCACAGAAAGCCTCTGTAAGTGATTCTGCAAACCTAAAACAGGTGTAAAATAAAAACTTGATTTAAAAAGTAAGGGGCGGGGGGCGCCTGGGTGGCTCAGTCAGTTGAGCGTCCGACTTCAGTTCAGGTCGTGATCTCACAGTCTATGAGTTCAAGCCCCACGTCGGGCTCTGTGCTGACAGCTCGGAACCTGGAGCCTGCCTCGGATTCTGTGCCTCCCTCTCTCTCTGGCCCTCCCCCATTTACACTCTGTCTCTGTCTCTCTCTCTCTGTCTCTCTCTCTCTCTGTCAAAAATAAACATGAAAAAAATTTTTTTAAAGTAAGAGGAAAGTAATCACACACACCCTTCACCCCCACAACCCTCCCTCCTGCAGGCAGAAACCCCAGGCGTCTGGGTGGCATGGAGGTCCTGCACGAGCGCCCCTCCCTGCCCCGAGCCCTCCAGAGCCCAACCTCGGTGCCCCTGCCCCTGCCACGTCTTGGCCGCAGTTCAGCATCTCGCCACCAGCTTCCAGCCTGGCTCTGCTGCCCCCAGCTGCCCGTGTCTTAGACACGCCGTCCCCTGGGCTTCCTCCTGACTAAGGGTACCGGGTCCGCTGTGCAGTCACCAAGGCCCCACCGCTGCAACGCTCGGCTGGCCCGCTGCCTGCAGAGAGTCGGCACCCACGCTGACCACTGCCTCCTATTCCTCTCCGCCCCCGCCCACTGCTCCTCGAGCGCGGAGACCCCCCCCCGGGGAGGTTCGTGACGTGGAGGGGGCCCTAGAGATGTCCAAAACCCGACAGACTAGAGACAGGCCTGGCGCGCCCCAGCGGCCCACCCAGGGCACCCGGGGAAGCACCCTGAGCGGGCGAACAGGCAGCACAGCGTGGCCGGGTGCCGGGACCAGCCACTACTGCCTGTGGCCACGAGAGGATCCCCGCTGCCTGTCCACACGTTCCTTCACTCCCAGCGGGTGTCCTCCTCGGGGTGGGCGTGGGGGCCTTGAGGTTGGGGCTTGAGAATCAGGACTCTTCTGGCATCTTCTCTGTGCCCTCCAGGCCGTCTGGGCAAAGTGCTGCTGCTTCAGAGGGTGGGGCAGGCTTGCTGCCGGTTGGAGACCCTCGCGGCCACCCTGGCCTCCTGAGTGGCGCCTCGGACAGGGGTGGGGGAGTTAACCGGGTTGTCCCCGCTCCTGGCCTCACCGCTAAGCCTGACACCCAGACCCCAAGGCCCGTGGCTCCTGCAGTCTTGGGGGAAGGCTGTGCACCAGAGTTTTAAGTAACACCAGACAGGAGTCCTTTGTATTCCGTATCAGACCTGGAAATTTTCTCCATGGAAATGGAAATTTTCTCCCCCTCTGGGAAATACACATGGCTGGCTGATATTTTTATTAATAGACATGGATGGCTGTTAAAAATAAAGTTCTCTCCCCACTAACAAGTGTAAGGAAGGCAGGACAGGCACCTGTCCACGATTCGGCAGGAAGCCCCCTGTGCGCCCCACGTCCTGCCTGTGCTTCCCGCTTCCAGCCCCCGCCGCACCCCGTCGTCACCCAGTGATGCCCGCAGGAGGCCTGTGCGGGATGGCTGAGTGTCCCCGGGAGGGACCTGCTCTTCAGACACCAGTATCCACAGTCTGTCATCAGGGAGAGGCCCGCAGCTGTCACCGAGGGTCACGTGAAAGCAGAGAGCCAGCTTTGGGGTGGAGGCCCCCCAACAGGCTCAGCCTGGAGCCCCGCTGCCTGGGGACGTATGAGCACACTTGCCGGGGCCGACGGAGCTCAGGCGAGCCCAGCAGAGCCCACCTTTTGACCCGTGCGTCCTAACAGGCAGTGGCCAAGCCCCTGGGCTTTGTGTGGGTTTTGGCACAACCCTGCGGGGCCGTATTTAGTTTCCACGCCATTCTCTGGACGCTGAGATCCTGGCCGGAGCCACATCCCGGGAACACTGGCTCTCCCCCCCCCGGGTGGATTCTATCCCCTGTGCCGACCCTCCAGCCTGTGACCCGTGAGCGCGAGGAAACTGACCCTGTTCAGCAGGGAACTACAGCTTATGGAGCAGCTGGAACCCAAACACCTGACTCTGACTTGAGTTCCGCTCCTTGTCGGATGGCGGGAGACTCCGAGTGCCGCATGCGGGGCACTGTAGAGCTCAGCTTACACAACTTTGTGCGTGAGCGACGTTTGCTGTCCTTTTGCTTGTTTAATACTGTTTCCCCCTTATTTTTGGTGGGCATTAGCGCCATTCAGTTGGCACTGTCTCCTGGCAGGGACCAGAAGGATCGCACGCCACGTCCTGTTGAACTCAGGCCGCCAGCCAATCGCCGCGGCCAGTGCGCTGTGGGCACCAGTGATGGCTTCCCTTCCAGAGAGTTCCACCAGCCTGGGCTGCTTTTGTTTTCCCTCTGCCATGGTGACCAGCAACCTTCGGGATGGTAGATGTGGAGCCCGCCTGGGTCCCTGGGTGTCAGCGTGTGCAGGGTTCCTGTTGGCCAGAGAGAGGCACGTTCAGGGCGTCTGAGTCACCCAGAGGTTGGGGCTGTTTGTTACTACAGCATGGCCTGGCCTCTCCTGACTGATGCACTCCGGGTGCACCAGCGAGTGTCTTCTCTCTGATTGCTTACAGGTCCCGGGGGTCGTGCATCATGGAGATAAGTGAAAGCTTCAACACGGACCCCCTCACCACCCCAGATAAGCGTATGAGCACGTCCTTTTCTTGCCTGTGCCTCGTTGCCTGGCTGTGCTGCTCCCCGCCAACCTCCCGGGTCCCCCCACTTCTTGCAGGGCCCAACTCAGGTCACATCCTCTTCTCCCCTAGGGCTCTCCCTTAAGACCCCAGGCACAAGTGTTCTCTCCCTCCTCTGACCACTGGGGGCTGATTGTGCAAAGCATAGACGCTTGGTGCATGCATTCTTTATGTGTGTTTATGTCAGTGCTCCCTTCTGAGCACTCACTGCATGCATTTCCTTTAGGGGCCACTGGGGCACCTGCTCTGTCTCTGTGGATCAGAAAGGCGGTAAGCTGCACTCGCGGAGCTGGGCGTCCACCAGCAGGGCAGGCGCTGGGCCGGGCTGTGGAGGAGGAGAGGAAGGTTGGTCTCGGCAGTGGGTGAGGGGGTGGGGCAATCTTCTGCGGGGAAGTCACCAAGCGGCGACCTGGACAAGAGCCCAAGCCTCTCGGACCCTCCCCAGTGCTCCTCCCACCCGCCCGGGAAGCAGTGCGAGCCTGTAGCCCCAGCTGATGATGTGACCTCATGAGTCTACCCAGAGCCGGGCTCTTGTTGGGTTGGGGGGAACTTGACGAGGACACCGGGGAGAAGGCGGGCCCTGACCCTGCTGGGGAGAGTCCTGACCCCACTCAGCTGCTGCTGGCCCCGCCCCGTGGGCATCGTGGCCTGGCTGCCTGTGGTCCATCCGAGTCCTGTGCGGTCTCCACGGTGGCTGGGTGCTTCCAACCAGGCCAGCGGTTCTGAAGGCAGCTGAGCGCGGCTGCAGGGAATAACGGCCCCTGTGATGGTTAGTGAGGTGCCCGCCTACCAGGGGACGCGCATTCTCACCTCTGGAGGCCCCAGCTGGGCTGTGCTCTACCCACACCTCTCCCCCTTCTTAACCAGGAGGCCCCTGCCAGCCTCCCATGTGACTGCTTCTGGCCCAGCTCATCCTACGGAGCCAGAAAGGCCTCAACTGGAGCCCTGGGGTTCCAACCGGCTCAAGGGTTCACAGGGGCAGACGCCCTCCCGCCGAGGCCTCCCTTGCTTGGCTCATCTTTGGTGGTGGATTATTCCTGATCCCGGGGGCTTGACAGGTTCTGGTGAAGGGAAAGCATGGGTATTGGATCTACGTTAGCTCTCTCTGTTGGGATTCCTAGTGGGAAGTCACACACCTCCACTCCTGTCCGTCACAGCCCACTGTTGCCCAGACTCTGCTGGCAGACCCCTCCCCTCCCGCTTGCCCCCTCGTCCCAGCTGGGTCCTATCTGGGAGCCTGAGCAGCTGACAGTGGAGGAGGGTCTGGGCAGAGAACAGCCCGGGCGGGGCCAGGAGTCAGGAAGGGGGGCCTGGGGCGGCAGTGTCCCCCCAGGTCCCGTCCCCCAGCTGCCCAGGGACACGAACCGAGTTGCACACGACCCGGGCCCGTAACCCGAGGCCCGCATGGAGGTCACCGCGGGCGCGTCACTGCCCCGTCCGCGTGCTCCTGGAGTGCACCATCGCTCTTCGCAGAGGCCCCGTCTTTCTTCCTGACCCCGCCACCTGGCACAGCCTCTCTGCGATAATGACCGGGACAGCAGGCCTCGCACTTCAGCCCGGCCATGGCGGCAAAGCCACCGCGGGGTTGCTATCTGCTGTGGCAGCTCCGAGGCCCAAATTACTCGGCAAACGGGGACGGACGGCGGAGGCTTCCCGGGCATCGGTCGCTCCTCCAGTCTGTGCTGCCTGTGTCTCCTCTCCCGACGATCGTTGAAAAACACTTTTCCTCCACATAATGGCCCAATTCATGAGCTTCCTGATAGGAAGCAAAGATGTATATCTAATGACAGATTAAGGGGGACAGAACGGGAGGAAGGTGGCCAGGAGGGGGTCTGCCCAGGAGGCGGGAAGGAGAGGGGAGGGAGGGAGGGGCACGGTGCTCTGCTATGGAGCCACTCCCATCCTCGCAGCCCTGCTGACCCCCCGCTCCGGGAGGGCTCAGTAGAGGTCATCAGGGCCGAGGCCAGGCAGGGAGTCAGGGCATGGGCTCCCCTTGGGGTCTTCAGGGTCACAGGGACATCTTGGCCTTTACTACTTTATGGAGGGAGGAGTGAAATCAGTGCACCGACTATGCTTAAGCTGGGGATGGATGAAGGATTTGTGGTGTTTGTCCGTGTTACTCCCGGTTTTGCCTCTGCAGAAATAGAGGCACACACAAGGGAAATTATTCCAAGGTCGCACGGTAGGCGAGACACGGCATGATGCTGGATCCTGCACCACGGTGACGATCATGGTGACGGTTGTGGGGACCATGAGGGTGGACTTAATCATGACAGTGCTTGCTGAGCCACACTGAAGCTCCATGACACCGTGCAGGTCCCCCACTCCCCTTGGCCTCGCTACGGAGTGGAAGGACACCAAGGTCTAACAGGCAGTGTGTCCCTGTGTGGAGTGGGGCTTGCTCAGCTCCCGGTCGTAAAAAAACGGTGATAACAACAATGGGACGACAGGGTTGATGGCGGAGATGACGATGATGATGGTGCTAACGATGAGAGCAATGATGGAGCACCTGGGCCAGGCAGTGCCTGGAATGCCTAACAGTCTCCATCTCCTGGAATCCGCACGACCACCCCTTGAGATGTGCACTGTTCATAACTCCATTCTATAGACAAACTGAATCACACACTGAATCACTTGGCCCTTGGTCACCAGCCGGAGCCAGGATTTATGGCCCTCTGCATACCTCCGGAGCCCGCCTCCTCCCAGGGCTTCCTCTCCCACCCACAACTTGGCGAGGGCTCCCAGCAGCCCCTGTGAGCTCCCGGCTCGTCTCGGTGTTGTGTCCGTGCCTCTCACCACAGTCGCTAACAGCCAGTACTGCACCATCTGCTAATTTTGTGTTTTATTGTCTCGTTTGCCGTTAAACATTGTCTGCAAGCCCACCTCCTTCGTGGATTTGTTCTCTCCTGCACACAGCCTCGGGGTCTGCAGGCAGCCGCCAGCCAGGGTCTGAGCCTCGGGGCCGCCCTCCTCTCAGTGCTCCCGGCCGAGTCCTCGGTGGCCCCCGATGCCAGTCTCCCTGTGCCAGCCCGCCCTCCCTGCCCGGCACCAGGGGGCTTGCACAGAGGCTGCTCCGTGGCTCCCCTGTGCGTGCCTGCAGGTTCTCCGCAGGGGGCCCCACAAGGTCAGCCACACGCTGGGCACGGCCTCCCAAGCCCTTTCCTGCAGGATTTCCACCTGCACGGCCCCGTTCCCGGCAAGGCCGCAGCTCGCCTGCTGGAACCCTCGCCCTCGATGCCTCGGGGACCGAAGGCATCGTCCGTGGGTCCCGCTGAGGTGTCAGCCTTCCTCCCCAGAACCTGGGCTGCTAGACTATTCCCTGGCTTTGAACGTCCTCCCAGACCACGGGGTCAAGAGGTGCGGTCCTGACTGTGGTTTTTCCACCCCTCCCTGGGGACTGCGGGGTCCTGTCCCCCACCATCAGTCAGCATAAACCTCAGTATTTAAGGGGAGGGGTCTTTGTCTCCCTCCCCTGCAGCAGTCATCGGAACCATCGCCAAAACCCCAGCCACGGACGCCACCCTCCTGCCAGGGCCCCCGACCGCCAGCCCAGGCTCGGGCTCTGTCCCTCCACAGCCGGGTCTGGGGCCTCCAGACTCCTCCAGTCTCCTGACCTTTCGGCCGCGTCCGAGCCCCACCCCCAGCCCTGGGGTTGCTTCTTCCCCCTCCCACACTTGGGGCCTCCCCGCACTCCGGCCCCGACCTGATTCCGGTCATCACCTGCCTTCCGTCTGGCCTTCCGCTGCACCTGCCGGGAAACCCGAACTGGACCCGCCTGGGGGGTCTGCTTCCCCACGCCTGCCCCTGGCTCGCTGCCCGTCCCAGGAGGGTGCCCACGGCTGTGCTGGGGCAGCCCCGGTGTGGTGCCGGACTCCCCGCCCCGCCAAGCTCCGCACCCTCCCCACACGTCTCCCGTCCCCTCCCCTGCCCGGCGGCGATTCCGAACCGTGGCCTAACGCCAAAATTGCAGGAACTTCCATCTGACGCTCACATCCAATAGGATCGCTCGCCCTCCCACAGACAGCAGGAGCCGAAATGCCCTGGCCTGTCCGCCTGGACGGCGGAAGGTCACTGTGTCGTCCGGACCTCGGGCCTTCCCTCCCCCCTGAGAGCCCCTGGCTCCCTGAGATCAAACCGCACAAGCCGCTTGTTGCGCCACGGCCACGGCGGGCGGGTGCGAGCCGCGTCTTCTCTTCGGTTGTTCTCTGCCGCTTTGCTGCGGGAAGGCTGTTGCTCCAGTGGACAGGACAGGCCTCGTCCGCACTTCCCGCGGGCCCGTGGGGACGGGGGGGGGGGAAGCACCTGTGACGTCGGTACCCCTATCCCAGACGCCCCCCACCCCCACCCTGCGAGGCTGGACCTCTCGTCCTCAAAGCAACAGGACCTCATGCTTGAGACCCTAAGGCCTTTGCTATCCGGTCCCCTGCCTCCATCCCAGCATCCTACTCGTGGAGCCCCAAATATGCCTTTTCTCCCAGGCCTCACCCTGCCCAAGCCGTCCCCCCGCCGGGATGCCTGGATCCCTTTCCCAGCGGCCACAGGGCCTTTCTCCCTCACGGTGCAGCTTATCTCTCATGTCCGGCCATCACCCCCAGGCCCCCGTGCACCTGGGATCCCGGGGAGCGGCCCTGGCCGGAGCCCCCATAGCACACAGCCCCAACCTGCCGGACCCCCTGCCCCCTGACCTGAGCTTCAGCGTTTCAGATGCGCACCTCCTCCACGTCCTACGCGCCTGCAAGCGATCAGGTCGGCAACCTCCCCAGGTAAGGTCCACCGGGATGGGCGCACCTGGTGGACGGAGTGAAGGCCACCCAGCCCAGGGGGGCCGAGACAGCGGGAGTTTAGACCCAGCAAAGTGGGGAACAGGAAGCCTTTTTGAATTGCTTCTATCTTTCTCATAACCCATTTTTTAAAATTACCGAGTCAATATTTGTTCAGCGTAGAAAGAACACTGGATGACAAACAATGGAAGGGAAAAATCGCCCGTAATTGCACAGCGCAGAGGTGAACCCCGCCGGCCGCGGGGTGGGCTTCCCTCTCCCCTCCCTCCTGCTTCCCTTTCTTCTGCTCTCACTGTACCCCAAGCCGGGTCCTTCTGCGCGTGCTTGCACACACGCACGTGCACACACCAGCATGCACACGCACGCACATGTACACACACGTGCTCGTGGCTGTATCTCACGGCTCCGCGGGCGGTGGCCGTGGGCATCCTACTGACCCGCGCCTCCAGCCACACCGCGCTTCTGCCTCGTCGGCTGCTCGCGGTCTACGCCCCACACCTGCTGTCCTCCCCTCCTGGGCCTCAACCCCAGAGACTCTGAACTGTCCCCTGCATCCGCCTGGCGGCTCTGAAACCCATCCTCCTTGTGGAGGGAACCCGTCCTTCAGCAGCCTCTGAGCTGCCCTCCCTCCGCTGGGCTCGCCCACCCGCAGACCCCGACTCTGCTGAGGGGCACGTGTGGCCCAGACCACACCCCCGCCATACCCCACACCCTCCTGCCCAGCTGTAGATAGGTTCCAGGTCCCCGTGACACCAGCCTCAGTCCTGGGGGCGGGGCTCTCTGACTTGCCCCCCCCCCATCAGGGTCAGCACCTGAGTGAGGGACACACGCGTCACCACAACACACGCCTTTGAACACACAGCCCCGCGCACGGCCTTGCCTGGGTGTCTCGAGGGTTGGTTGACCCCTGCACGCGGAATCACGGGAGAAAACGGTGCTCTTAGCCCTGGGAGGGCTGTCACAGGGCGTCCAATTCCCTTCCCAAATGCTGACGTCATCTGCACTTTCACCGGGAGAGCTGACCCATGCATTTAACATCACACCACATCATGTTTTCACATCTGCAAATAGTTCTGACCGGTCCCTGCTCGACTTCGGTCTCCTGCGACCAAAGAATGCAAACGCTTTCACCTGCCCGCCGACCGGTTATGCCCACACATCCGTGACTTTGTGGCTCAGACCCGGCATCTGTCTCCGCTCGGCCCTTTTTAAATTATTCATGATAATCGTTTATGTCATTAGCTCGTGTCAGACCTTTGTCTAAACAGAGGTTGTGAAATACTCTCCCGGCTTGTTGTTAGCTTTTAATTGTGCTTAAGTTCTCATGTGAGTAATGAAGTTTGAATTTTAGTGTAGTCGCATCCACTGGTAATTTATGGCTTTCTTGATGGATTTTACCACGTGGTTCAGCTCAGACTCCAGCTCGGAGCAGGGTGGATGCCCTCCCTGGGTGGTAACGGGCAGGACCGAGCCCCGCCACACCCAGCACCGAGCACCAGGGCCGCGAACGTTGGGAGCAGCTTGGCCAGCCTCTGGGAAGTCTGATTTCAATATACATCTTTACAACATTTCTCAAATAGCGCAAACACTCTCCCTTCTAACTTTGATTTACGTGGGTTATTTCCCCCCTTAGGAAAAGCCAAGTGGCAGGCGTTCCAATTCATTAAACCTCCTACATACGCTTTAAATTTCATTTTCAAGATAAAATCCAAAAGATCGCACCCAAGATCAGAGCACACGCTGATTTGAAGGTACTTTTCCGGTCCACCCTTTTCTACAGCTTCCCAGATTTCTGAGTCCTTCCATCCTGGAGTTTTCTGGATTAATTAATTCTCCCAGCCTCCTGTATCTGTTTGCTGAGGCCGTTGTAGCAACGTGTCACAGACCTCCCAGCTCAAGCGGTGGAAAGCCCTTTTCGCACAGTCCTGGTGGCTGGAAGTTCGAGACCCAGGTGCGGGCCGGGCTGGTCCGCCTGAGGCCTCTCGCTGGCAAGTAGACGCCGTCCCCTCCCGGTGTCCTCTCATGGGCGTCCCCGGTGCGTGCCTGTGTCTTGATCACTTCTTCTTGTAAGGACAGCAGTCACACCGGCTCAGGACCCCACACATGTGGTCATTTGACCTCGATCCACCCTTTGGGGGCCCGTCTCCACCTCAGTCCCCCCTGGGGCCCTGGGAGCTGAGATGGCAACGTGTGAATTTCAGGGGACACAACTCAGCCCGTGACAGCACACAACTGACATTTTCAGGCTGAAGAAACCTCGCTGGAACTTCGTGACGAACGTTCCCAGTGAATCTGCAAACGTAAAGTGTTTTGCTTTCTTGTGAAACCAACGAGGAGCCTCGGTCCGAGTCTCTCCGGGGTCCGCAGGAGCGCTTCCAGGGCACAGCCGGGGGAAGAGGGGCTTCCTGGGGAGAGTCCCTTTGGTGCCAGGGTCTGTGTGCCCATGTCTGTGATGCAGGGCGATGGGGATAGCACGGGTGGGGTTGGGGGGGCCCCCCTCCCCTCCCCCGCGGGGGGGGGGGCATGGAGCTTCCGGTTTGTGGCCGCACAGGAGCACAGTAGATGCTGTTTCCTTTCCTGAATTAGAAGCTTTAAGTTTTCCCCCACGTCTTCATTTTAAAACGCATGCTCATTAAAAACAAACAACAGTGCAGAAGGTATTAAAGACCAAAAGAAGATCCTCGGACACACTCAGACGGTAGGGGACAGGTGGGCAGGGGACATAGTGTCTGGATGTGACTTGTCCCTGCCCATCGACACCACCCCCACCCCGCCCCGCAGGCTGTCACTGCCTCGGGAGATGACCTCTGTCCTCTGGCTGAACAGTGGGGACTGGGGCCCCTGGGGAGGGAGGGGCCTCAAGGTGGGAGAGTGCCAGGCCCCCCATGCGGAACAAGTCCTGTCAGTGAGAAAAGCCTGGGTGCTGTCGATGTTGTCTTGACTGACGCTGACTGATACGCTGGGCACCACGTCCCGGCACGTTCTGCCGTGTGGCTTCCTGTCTTCCCGTGACGTGTGTTCGTGTCTTCCTATGTTTGCAAAACAGTTTGTGCCGCTTGCGAAAAAGAGAGGCTTCAGAATGCGCGTGCCAATGACACGTAACAGACGACCCGTTGCACACGGGCCGACACACCGCGTCTCCCTCTCACAGTGGAGCTGTCGGCACAGAGCCCGGCACGGGGCTCGAACTCTCCAACCGTGAGACCATGATGAGCCGAAGTCGGACGCCCAACCGACTGAGCCCTCCAGGCACCCCCGTTTTTTCTTTTTCTTTTTGGTGGGTGGTTCACTCCCTCGGTTTCCTGGAGTCTGTCCTCACGTCACCCCCTGCGACAGGTCACACGGATGATTAACTCTGCGCAGATGAGTTTCCAGCTTGGTCACCGGTCTGTGACCAAGGCCGGGAGGGGCATGGCCACGCTTTTCGTAAGTTGCTGCTGGCAAGAGGGCAGATGCCAGTTTATTTTCCCTTGCGCAGGGACGACTGTTTGCCTTCTCTCTGAAAGTTTTTAGGACTTTTCTCTATCTTAGGTGTTGGGCATTTTTATGGTGCTTTGCCTTCTGCGAATCTTTGAACCCGTCCAGCCCGGAACTTGCAGGGAGACCGGCTCGTGTTAAGGGCTGTGTCTCCCCCCAGCTCGCAGGCTCTCCTGAGCTGTGGGTCTGCTCACACTCCCCCATCCACGTCCTCTGGTTTGCTTCTGGCTCTCGGCCTCCTGCGGACGGTCTGCTCCATCCCTTATCTGTCTGCTTCCGACTCCAATCTCTTTGTCTCCTGCTCCGTGTTCTTGGAGATTTACTCACTCCTCTTCCGCTGTTTTCCTGGGGGGTGCGTCGTATTTTAGACTCTAACCGCTCGTTTGGGTTTCTGACCATTGAGAGCATGCTGGGTTTTTATTTTATGGATATAATATCCTCTCTGACATCTCTGAGTTTGTGAATTGGAGTATTTTTAGAGTGCTTTTCACTTAATTTGCTATCTCCTCTCACCTTTTTCTTCCCCCTTTGGTGAAAAAGGCTTCCCTCCCAGGCCTGGCAGGCCCTGGCCGTCCACTCGTGTGACGGGGGCACAGATCAGGGTGCTACAGTGCCTTCCTCAGATGTCGGTCAATGGGGCTTGCTTTTCTGCTCACCCTCCGCTGGGTCATACTTCTGACCTTGGGCTCTGTGTGGAGCAGGGAGAAACATGGCAGGCAGGAGATTCTCGGCGGTGTGAGGGGGCTGGGACCCTCTGGGCAGGACGGGAAGGGTTTTATCCTGGGGTCTGACTGGCTCTCGCTCTCCCTGCAGAGCTGACCCCGTGGCTCCAGTGACACTCTGCCAGGTTGCATCCCTGCCCGTGCTCTGATCCCGTTGGCGGGAAGGCGAGGAAATTCCTAGTGGGATACCCCCCAGCCAGCACTCCCCATAACCTCTGTTTTCAGCCCGGCTCCTTGCCCCAGACCACCCACGCCCGCTGCTTCCGGGCCCCAGGGCCCCTGGAGTTCCCGTGGGCAGAATCCTGGCTGCGGGCGGCTGCTAGGATGTGGACGCCAGCTTCCTCCTGTTCCTCCTGTTTTATAGGTCAGCTCGCATCCCCCTGCTGTCTGTCTCCTGGAATTTATTAAAATCACTTAGTCATTGTTGTGAGGACGAAGATGCAATTATGTATGCAAAGCACATCTCACGTACCTGGCACATAAGGAGGCTGGATAAATGTTAGCAATTATTATCGCAGTTGGTTAAGTGATTTCCCCAAGACGGTGAGACTCTCCCTTCAAGGAGGCCACGGTTTAGACAAAGACCCAGGCACCACCAATAATGAGCCCCCCACCCGGCACCCATATGTTTGCCTGTGGCTTGGTCATTCCTTACAACCGCCAGGAAAGCAGGGAACGTAATCTCACCTTTCCGCCCGCTCCTGGGGCCACAGATCCGACCTTGCTTCCAGATGGGGTCAAAGGAAAGACACACCTTGGCCGCCATGGGGGGCATGGGAGAAGGATTATTTCAGCTTAGGAGGCTCACAGACAGAGTCCAAGAGGTGGTGTAATTAAGGAAGGAAGGGCTTTCAACAGGCAAGGCGTGTGGGTCACAGACACCCTTTGCAGGCCCCTCGGCCAAGGCTGTCGGCGGCAGCCTCAGAGTCTGGGGGCTCTTGCTGCATTCAGAGGGTGCCTTTGTGGACAGAAACATGACTTGCTTCTAACTGATACAATAGAGCCAAAGTGCTGGGAATCCGTGCCCGTGATTGTGTTACACAACGTAAGGGTCTCAGCAGCCCTTCGATAGCCTGGTGAAGGAAGCAACCATTTGGGGAGAGCCCACCTGACAAGAAACTGTCAGCATCTTCTAGAAACCTCGGGGAGACCTTTAGGAACTGGGGGTGATCTCCGGCCAACAGCCAGCAAGAAGCCAGGGTCATATGACCATAAGAGAAGGGATCTGTCAACGTCCTGAGGGAGCATGGGGGAACACTCTTCCCAGGTCGAGCCTCCAGATGAGAACACAGCTCAGTCAACACCCCGACAGCAGTCTGTGACGCCCGGGGCAGAGCGACCAGCTAGGCTGTGCCTGGGCTCCTTCCTGCCCCCCAGAAACTGTGATAAAACATGTGTGTTGTGTTAAGCTGTTAAATTCATGGTCATTCGTCACACAGCAATAGACAGCTAATACACTCTGCATCTTGCAACGCACTGGTAACATGGGCTTCTGCAGTGTCCACTGAGGGACCCGGGGAAAAGAACATGCAGCAGGAGAAGTGGGCGCACCGAACAGGGGTACAGGGGCCAGCCTGGGACCTGGGCTGTGTCCACCCACAAGGTGCAGAAGTTCCTCCGGGCTGACCCGCTGGCCCTGCTCTCCCATGGGGAATCATTTCATCGCACTTGCAGTGGTCCGGGCAGGAGGCCAAGGGAGGGGGGATGGCCCCACTCACTCTGTCCTTTGGAACAGCGCCCGCTGCCCCTGCCTGAGCCGATAGGGGACTGCGCTCCTTCTCTGCACACAGGGCCACTGGGGCTCATACAGCTGAGCTCAGAGATGGGTGACCATGTCCCGCTGGTCCCATCTCGTGGCCCACGTGGCAGGCTGTCCTTCCCACTGGGCCCGCCGCCCAGCCCCGGGCCACGTGCTGGTCACTGAAAACCACGTGTACGATGAACCTGTCAGAGTTCACAATAACCTTATGAAGTAGGAGCTGATGGCAAAACAAAAGTGTGGAGAAGTCTGCTCACTGGCTCGAGGTTGCACAGCTGTGATGGGGAGCCAGGATTGGGAGCCTGGAGGCTTAACGCCTTCCCTGTCCTCCTCTCATGGGGGAGGGGGAGTCACCCAGACCTGGGCCCACACCAGCCGTGTGACTCTGGGCAAGTTCCTAACCACTCTGAGCCTCAGTCTCCTAATTCAAGAAGTGAGTGCTAGGGGCGCCTGGGGGGCTCAGTCGGTTGAGTGTCCGACTCTTGATTTCAGCTAAGGTCATGATCTCACGGCTTGTGGGTTCGAGACCTGTGTCAGGCTCTGTGCTGACAGTGCAGAGCCTGCTTGAGATTCTCTGTCTCCCTCTCTCTCAGCTCCTCCCCTGCTTTGTCTCTCTCTCTCTCTCAAAATAAATACATAAACTTAAAAAAAAGTGAGTGCTGTACTAATATCTGTCCTCATTCCTGTTATGAAGCCAAACATGGTACCTGCTGGTGTCCAGTCAGTGCAAACTCGTCCCAGCACCCTGGCAGAGACCCAGCAGGAGGCGCTGTCCTGGGTGCTCCTGTCCACAGGGATGGCAGACAGCTGCCTCCCCCAGTGGGAGCGTAAGTGTAGACTCACAGGAAAGACGAACAGCTAGGGCACAGCTAGGGCACAGATCAGTTTTACGCCCAACGGCACCATGACCTTGGGAAAGTCACTTAGATGCTGACCTTCCGTTGATTCCTCCCTACCGTGGAAATGCTATAACGTCCTGGATGTGGTTGCTAAGACCATTCGCGGAAGACTGTTTCTGGGTCACTCAGAGCAAGACCTGGGCCAGGGAAAGGCCATTCTTAGGCCACTGTGTCCTGGGAAGGGAAATGGGCCTCTGCGACCCTGAGTGGCATCGCCTTCATATTCTCTGACGTCGAGTTGTCTGGGAAACTCATGCCACCAGAGTTTTCTGTGCTCTTGTATGTTTCAGGCCAGCATCCGTGTTTGCAAGGAAAGCAGACAATGTGGGCAGCACCCACGGTCCCATCCTGGGAGAGCTCAGGGCACAATGGAGGAAGGGCCAGGGAGGGTGAGCACTGACCCTCAGTGGAGCCGTTTTGGTCTCTGCAGTAACGCGTCGACATGTGTAAAACTGGCTGCGTTTTGTAGAAGAAGAAATTGCAGTTCAATGAACTTAAGGAATTTGCTCAAGGTCACACAGCAAAAAATTGTCTCCCCATAGACTGCATTCAAATAACCATAAATCAGGGAGAAAATGATAATTATCAAAGCTATTTAAATAAGACAAGTCACTTGGCCTCTGAGTCTTTTATCTTTATTGGCTAAATGCCTTGAGAAAAAAACCTAATTCTCAGAGCTTTTGTGAAAATCCGATGATCCATCAAATGGGAGTGTATCTAGCATGCTTAAGGGCACATAGTAGGTACTTAGCAAATGTTTGTGAATCATTATCTTAATGAGGGAAGATTAGAAATTTTTTTGAGACTGTGAAAGAGGAATATGACGATTTTGACTAAGGAGCAGGGATCAGGGATTGATAGAAGTTTCTGAAAGAGGGGCGCCTGAGTGCCTCAGTCAGTAAAGCGTCCGTCTTCAGCTCAGGTCATGATCTCGCGGTTTGTGAGTTCAAGTCCCGCGTCAGGCTCTGTGCGGACAGCTCAGAGTCTGGAGCCTGCTTCAGATTCTGTGTCTCCCCGTCTCTCTGTTCCTCCCTTGCTCATGCTCTGTCTCTCAATAATAAATAAATGTTAAAAATAAAAATAAAAAAAAGAAGTTTCTGAAAGAGATGTGGGATCCAGGCAGACTTGTGGGCATGAAAGCACCGTGGCTTGGAGCATGAGAGGCTCTCTGACCCAGAGAGCGTGGAGGAGACGGAGGTGGAGCCTGCAGAGAACATCCTGAACATCACACCACGGTGCTCACAGGCCAAGGAAACTGAAAGGGACTTTGAAGCCGGGATGGCCCTGAGATTGCATTCTGGCTGGGCTCACACATATACCCTGGAACTGACTTATTTCTAGTCTCCAGTTGCTTATAACTGAGGCGATTTTCTAATGACCACAGGCGGCGTGGTAAACCTCATCTTGAACCACACGCTTTTCTTCTAACATTCGGCGCCATACAGGGAATAAGCCCTTCTTGGGCACCAGGATTGAACCATGTCGATCTTAACAGAACAATGGCTGTTGTGGGCTTGGGATCTGGAAGGCCCCACACCCAAGTTGACTGGCACTAACTGGCCCACCTAGTACAGGTGCCTCTTACAGACAGGAGCTCAGAGTGTGCTGGTCATTCCAGTTTTCAGAGGATGGTGGAGAAGACGAGTGATGAAAGACAAGCTCTTCTCTACACCTCCAGTCACGAGGGAGCCGTAAGGTCTGGAACTACCCTCCTGTCACTACAAGTTTAAACCGGAAATGGCACTAATGCACGGAACAGCTGTGTGCAAATATCGAGCCTTGGGCAGCGCGCGACTGTGAGCCCCGAAGGAAGGGAAACAGACAAACGAAGCCGGCCATCGCACAAGACTTTTGCCTGCAGACAATGTCTGGACTGCAACTCCAGAGGGGCGTCCGCGCAGAGCAAAGGTGAATGGACAGAGATCACAGTCCAAGAAGGCCACGGTAGCCGGAGTTTATAGGACAGAGTTACAGATAGAAAGGGCCTATGCAGAGAAACAATTCTAGAAATGGTGTGAGGTCCCCTAGAGTCTGGCTAAATACCAATAAGCAAACGTGTGGGACAAGAAGGTAAAATGAGACAAGGCCCAGGGCTCACAGAGACTTGGAATTACCTCCACCAGAATGGAGAGACTCCACTCGATGCACAGCATGTTTAGTACAGTGCCCAGAAGGATCTGTGGTGGTGAAACTAACTCTTAATTAAAGCCTATTCTAGATCCATCCAAAAAGAGTAAAAAAAAAAAACAAAAAACAAAAAACCCTGAAACTAAAATCATCAAAACGATCCACAGGTAACAAAACTGACTGCCAAGAAAGTCCAAAAATCTTTAAAGGAATACAACACAATCCAGCACTCAAGAAGTCAAATCCACACTGCTGTAAACCAACGTTTTAAGTAAGCTTTCAGAGACATAGGAAAATTGATCCATATCCAGAAGGAAAACCAGTTCAGTGACATGGGCCTGAAAATAGCAGCCATGATAGATTTTCCAGGGAGGTCATTAAAAGGTTTATAAAACATGATCTACATGCTCAAGGATATAAAGTAAAGTATGGGAATAATGAGGAAAGAAATGAAGACGTAAAAGGAATCAAATGGGACCCCTAGAGATAAACGGCACACCCGCCATCTAGAGCAGTAACGTGAACACATGGAATTAATAAGCAGGTTAGGCACCAAATCAAGAATACCAGTAAACTTGAACACACGGCAGTACATGCAATTTGGAGTGAAGCACAGAATAAAAGAACTAAGTAAATAACCAGAGCCTCAGCGACTGTAGGTTAATATCAAGAGGTCTAATATCTGGCAATTGCAATTCTGGAACATGGAATGGGGGGGGGCGCATAGAAAACATATTTGCAGAAATATGCAAATTTTTCTTTTTCTTTCTAAATTTTATTTTTAAAAATTTTAATGTTTCTTTATTTTTGAGAAAGACACAGGGTTCGAGAGGGAAGGGGGCAGAAAGAGAGGGAAACACAGAAGCTGAAGCAGGTTCCAGGCTCTGAGCTGTCAGTACAGAGCCCCAATGCGGGGCTCGAACCCATGAACTGTGAGATCATGACCTGAGCTGAAGTCGGACACTTAATCGACTGAACCACCCAGGCACCCCTCCAGATTTTATTTTTTAAAAATTCTTACAAATCCAAGAATATTATTAAACCCCATGCAGGATAAATACACAATCACCACCACTACCACCAAGACACCAAAAAAAAAAAAAAAAAAAAAAAAAGAAAAATGAAAAAAAATCAGCTAGAGAAAAAGACAGAATGTAACAAGGGACACAGATAAGAATACCACCCACTTCTTGCCATAATTTATACAATCTAGAAGACAATAGAGCATCCTCCAAGTGCTGGGGAAGAACTCCTATCAATTTAGAATTCTATATGTAGTAAAAATATCCTTCAAAAATAAAGCCAACATAAAACTCTTTAGACAAACAAAAGCTGAGAAAATGCATTGCCAGAACAGCCCTACAAAAATTGCTAAAGGAAATTCTTCAGGTAGAAGAAAATGATGCCAGATGGAAACTTCAATCTGCACAGACACGAGGAGTGCTGGAAATTGTAAATGGATGTGTAAAAAAAAAAAAAAGTGGTTTTTTTTCTAATTTTAAATTTTATTTAAAAGATAACTTAAAGGGAAAGTAATAACAATGCTTGGCAGGGTCATAAACTATGTAGATGTAGATTGTACAAGAATAATGGCTCAAAGGATGGGGTCAGGAATAAAAATGGTAAGGTTCTTATATTATATGTGAATGGAGATAGTACTATTTGAAGGTAGGTTGTGATGAACTAAGCACATATATTGTAAACACCAGCCCAACCACATGAAGAAACATGGAGAGGTAGAGCTAATAGGTCAACGGTAGAGACAAAAATAGAATCCTAAAAAATACCCACTATAAAAGAAGGCAGGGAAGAAGAAAGAGAAACAAAAAACAGATGGCACATACATAAAACAAAAAGCAGGAGAATAGATTTAAATCTAACCACATGGATCATTACATTAAATGTAAAGGATATAAACACTCCAATTAAAAGACAGAAATTGTTAAACTGGACCAAAAAGAAAGATTTGACTATCTGTTGCTTACAAGAAACCAACTTTAAATATAAAGACACATATAATTTAAAAGTAGAAATATCTATGCCATCTAAACTCTATTCTAAAAAAAGCTGCAGTCACTATGTTAATATCAAAAAAAGTAGACATCAGGAAAAAAGATATATTATCAGGGAAAATAATACATATCATAATAATCTAGGGCTAGATTAATCAGGAAGGCATAGTAACCTTAAGTGTTTACGTGCCAAATTATAGTGCTAATCTTGAAGAAAATACTAGTAAATCAAATCACGATGCATAGAAAGGGTAATATAACATGATTGAATGGGGTTTATTCCAGGAATCTAAGGTCAAGTTAATATAAAAAAAAAAAGGTTAACACATGAAAATCCATTAATTTACTGTATTATGAGAATAAATGAGAAAATTATGATTTTCTTAGTAAATTCAGAAAAAGCATTTGATGAAATTTAATAGCAATTCATAATAAAAATTCTCAACACATTAGATATATAAATAAAATTCCCCACCCTGAAAAAGTGTATGTATGAAAGTCTACAGCTAGCACCACCTGGGGATTGGTGATGGACACCTCCATCATTTCTATTCAGTAACGTACGGGAAATCCCAGCAAGCATAAGAAGGCACAACACAAAAATGAAAGCATACAGATTGAGAAGGAAGAAATAAAACTGTCTTTATTTGCAAATGGCATGACTGTGAACAGGGAAAATCCAAAATAATTCACTAAAAGTCATCTAAGCAGAGTTAGTGACTTTAACAAAATCAAAGAATGGAAGGCCAGTACACAAAAATCTATTGTGTTTCTACATATTAACAATAAATAAGTGGACACGGAATTCTTAAAAAAGCAATGTTGGTTAAAATAGCATCAAAACCATCACATATCTATGGATAAAGTCAACAAAGTCCATCTGAAGTAAATGAAGGAAAACCCAGATAAAAGGAGACATACACAATTTAGGGATGTTCAAGAAATGAGAGACTCAGTATGAAGTCATCAATTATCCCAAAGTTGGTATATACTTTGGCTCAGGTCATGATCTCGTGGTTCACAGGTTCGAGCCCTACATCGGGCTCTGTGCTGATGGCTTGGAGCCTGGAGCCTGCTTCAGATTCTGTGTCTCCCTCTCTCTGCCCCTCCCTTGCTCATGCTCTGTTTCTCTCTCTTTCTCAAAAATAAAATAAAAAACAAACATTAAAATTAACACAGAAATTTAATGAATTTACATTGCCCAAAATAATTTTGAAAATAAAGAATAAAGTTGGAGATCTACGCCACCTTAATTTCTGATCAAAACTAATCAGAAGACGGTGGTGTTGGTATAACAACAGGTATTTAGATTGAGAAGGACAGGGAATCCAAAAATAGAGCCATACATATATATCCTGTTGGTTTTTTTACAAAGATGGTAAGGTAATTTAATGGAAGAAAGAGTAGTCTTTTCAACAAATGGTGTTGAAAAATTGGTTACACGTGTGGAAAAAAAATGAGCTTTGACCCCCAACTTCAGTCCCTCCACAAAAAATTTACCTGAAATGGATCATCAACTGTTTAGGGTTTACACCAAATTGCAGCTTTAGGGTTTATATCTGATGCAAAAAGTCTAGACAGAGTCATAGTATAAAATATTTACCATCTTGGATAAACAAAGATTTCTTAAGTAGGTGACTAGGGTCTAAATAAGCACAAACCATAAAAAACAATGATAAATTGGAGTTCATCAAAACTAAAACCTCCTACTTTTTCAAAGACATTGTTAAGAAAATAAAAAGGCAAGAAACAGAATAGGAGAAAATATTCACAGCACGTAAATCCGACAAAGGTCTCATAATCAAGATATACAAAGCTTTTTTAGCTCGGCATAAGAGGATAAGAAACCCAATGGGAAACAAACAAATGGGGAAAAGATTCGAAAAGACACGTTGCAAGATAAGATATCCAAATGGCCAATAAACATGTGAGAAAATACTCAACGTAACTAGACAGCAAGAAAGTGCATGTGAAACCACAGTGGGCTACCCCCACACACCCAGCACAACGGTTAGATGTAAACAGACTGACAGGATGAGGTACTGATGAGGAGGGGAGCAGGTAGGGCTCGCTCATACATCACTCAGGGGAATCCACAATGTTCCATTGATTTGGAAAGCAGTTTGGCACTTTCTTACAAGTTAAACATATGCTTATCAAGCAACTCAGAAATTGTACTCCTAGATATTTGCCAAACATAAATGAATACATATACCCATGTGAGAGCTCACATATTCACAGCAGCTCTATTCACAATAGCCCCGAACTGGAAACGACCCTGCTATCCATCAAGAGGTGAATGGATAAGACCACGCAGCCGAAGAAAACAATAGCTAAATTGGGCTCATCAAAATTTTAAGCTTTTGTGTTTCAAAGGTCATTATCAAGAGTGAAAAAAAACCCAGGAATAGGAGACATCTTTTTTCCGGTCATGTATCTGATGGGTCTGACATCAGAATATACACGGAACTCTTACAAGTCATCAATGAAAAGACAAACAGCACAATTTAAAAATGGGCAAAAGATATGAATTGACATGCCTCCAAAGATAATCTACAAGTGGCCAGTAAGCACACAAAAATTCGTTTCGTGTCATAGTTGCCGGGAGATGTAAATCTAATTCACTTTGCACCCACTAGGATGGTCATGATCTACAGAACGGACAATCGCCAGTGTTGGGTGTAGAGCGATTCAGGCTTCATATACTGCTGTCGGGGATGCTCGGTGATGGAGGCACTTTGGAAAACTGGCAGCTCTTCAAAAAGTTAAATATAGAGTCACCATCCGACTCAACACTTCTAATTCTAGACACACACGCAAGCAAACTGAAAAAAACATGTTCATCCAAACACTTGTACAAAATGTTCACAGCAGCATTATTCATAAAAGCCAAAAATGTAAAAACCCCATGTCCAGCCACTGGTGAATGGACAAGGAGAAAGTGGTCTATCCAGACAATGGAATATTACTCAGCCACAAAAAGAATGACATACGGACCCCTGCTACCACAAAGGTAAGCCTTGCAAACACCATGCTAAGCGAAATAAGCCAGGCGTAAAACACTGAACATTGTAGGATTTCATTTATATAAAGTCTCCAGAGTCAGCCAATCCACAAGAGACAGGGGTTTGGGGGATATAGGAATGAAGGGTTGACTGCTAATGGGTACAGGTTTTCTCTGGGGGTCATAAGCATTTTCTAAAATTAGATGGTGGTGTTGATCGCACAGTTCTGTAAGTATACTAAAAACTGCTTAAATACACATTTTAAAAGAGCGAGTCTTGTGGTATGTGATCCATATCTCAACAAAGCTGTTTTTATTTATTTAAAAAAAATTTTTTTAATGTTTATCTATTTTTGAGACAGAGACACAGCATGAACAGGGAAGGGGCAGAGAGAGAGGGAGACACAGAATGTGAAGCAGGCTCCAGGCTCTGAGCTGTCAGCACAGAGCCCGACACGGGGCTCAAACTCACGAACTGTGAGATCATGACCTGAGCCAAAGTCGGATGCTTAACCGACCGAGCCACCCAGGCGCCCCAACAAAGCTGTTTTTAAAATGGAAAAAGTGGTGCCTGGGTGGCTCTGTTGGTTGAGAGTCCAACTCTAGATTTTGGCTCAGGTCATGATGCCAGGGTTGTGGGATTGAGTCCTGTGTTGGGCTCCATGCTGAGTGTGGAGCCTGCTTGGGATTCTCTCTCTCTCTCTCTCTCTCTCTCTCTCTCTCTCTCTCTCAAATAAGTAAGATGAAAACATTTTTAAGAAAATGGAAAAGGCATGAATAGATAAAGAAAGGAGAGCATATTCATACTATGGAACTATTACTTGTCAATAAAGACAGAAAACATACTGAAATATATAAATATATACGTGAATGTCAGGAGCACACTGAGGTAACGGTCCAGACACAACAGTGTGCACCCTTCAGTGTTCCATTTATACGAGACCCTAAAAAGCAAGTCGAATCTCTAGTCACAGCTGCAGGGTGTGCTGGGGCAAGTGGGGGTTTACTGGGATAGAGCACAGGGGGACTTCTGGGGCCAATGAAAGGTTCTCTATCATTGTTAAGGTGGCAGGCACGCAGGTGTGTAAAGCTATCGGAATCTATCCAAATACACGCTTACAGGGGGTGTGCCATCACGTGTCTTCCATACCCCAGTCCCATCGACTTCTGGAAACAGTTAAAACCTCCTCAAATGTGAATAAATACATGCAGTTTATTTACGATTAGTCTACGATGTCCATGTGTATCTAAAATATTTATGTTTTTAATTATTTTTTAAAAAATTTACATTAGAGATAGCATGAGCAAGGGAGAGGGGCAGAGGGAGAGAGAGAGAGAATCTTAAGCAGGTTCCACACTCAGCACAGAACCTGACCACGACCCTGGAATCATGACCTGAGCCAAAATCAAGAGTCGGACACTCAACCAATGGAGCCACCCTGGCTCCCCTAAAATATTTACTACAAATACTGTTCTGCGTGGTTTTTGTTGCAACCCACTTCCACTCTTGGAGGGAAATTATAATGCTCCCTCAGTACCTGGCTCTGCACGGGGCACTAGGAATAAAGGGGGAAGTAAGATAGAGTCCCGACACCTCAAGTTTACATTCTCATCATGGAGCCAGATGTGCGAACGACGTTTACGTAAAGAGTTGCACTATTGCATTTGAAAAGAGCCTCCAGAGTTAAAGGGCTGCTACCAAATCATGTAACACGCAGAGTCTGTGTGCAGGGGGCAGGCGGCCTCAGGGAGGGGTTCGTGGAAGATGTAGCATTTACAGAACAACCTGAAGGAGGCAGAGGGGGCCACATGCCGACGGGGCCAGGAGGAGAACCTGGCAAAGCAGTTATAGGGGACCCTCTGCCTGGGTAATCTCTCCATTGCTTTATCTGTGCCCTTGTGTGTTAATCAGGAAACGTTAGACCATGCTTCCGTAACAAAGCCTCACACACAAACGTTTCCTCCTTCTGCCGCAGCTCCCTCCACCTCATACCCTGTGGGCTGTCTTCCCCATCACTATGGGCTGAGTCATAGTGAAAGCTCTTTGTGGCCAGGCCCACGAGTGGCCGGGGTCACTTCTGCCTCCTCTGCATGGTGACCACCTAACCCCCAGACAGAATGGGAAACGTAGTCCTCCCACACACCATGAGAGGAGAGGGGGTGATGAACACACAGCAGGGATGCTGCAAACCCACAGGCCATGGGTCACTGGGCAAATTCTTACCTTGATTCCACTTAGCCCTGGGGGTAGTTGTGCCTGTGTCTTCCTAAACCCATGTCAACAGTAAACCCTATACAGCACACCCCTGCTACAGCCACTCTCCCTGCCTCTCCAGAAGGCTGGCCATGAGGGCTGGTTTTCAAGAAGACAATTAGATGACCTTTGCGTTTTCAACGACACAGGCTTTGCCGTCCGCCATGCTTAGACTGTGCCGGCCATCAGCAGCCACCGGCACCGCCGGGGTGGGAGTCGCTGCGGATACAGGATTGGAAAGCTTCTGCTTCTTGTTCGGCTTTCTGAGACTCGAGCCCAAATTCCTGGGCAGTGGCCACAACCCAGCCCCCAGCCTGGCTCATTCTCTGTCCCCCCATTTCTCCCCTTTCCTCTCGTATGAGGGAACTGCTCACCCTGCCACCTTTAGGGGGCCTCGATGAGGCCTGAATGAGATCACAGCGGGATGACATTTTAACGCTTCGAGGAGGCCGTTGCTTTTGTTACTATTATTGTTGTCGTTGCCATCATTGCTTTGCTGGCCGTCCTCCCGTAGGAAGGTCGTGCCCTCCTCTGGCCCCAGCATAGTTCTTGAGTTTCTGTTTGGCTCACTCAGCCTGAACAGATACTTCCCTCCCTTCCTCTTAATGAGGAAAATATAAGTTAATGAGCTTGCAAATGGGCACCAGGGCCATTTCTGGGAGCAAGACACCAGCGTGGTCTGTGTGGAGTGTGGCGAAGACGGGTCTTTAATAGGGAAGATGGAAAGGACGCCATGCTGTCCTGAGCACACAGCCGTCACCAAAGCCGTGAAGCTATAAACTGGGATTGTCTTTAGAAATGAACTTTTCCCCTCTCTCCAGTGGCTATTAAATATTTCCAAGGAAATTACTCAGAAGGAAAGGTGTGTAGCTCAGCTCTCATTTAGAAAGAGCTGCCTCATGGGAATCTGGCATCATGTGAGGGCCTGCAGGAGGCATCAGGGATCCTGGGCTCCAGCCCTTCCTGTCCTTGCTCCAACTGCTGCTTCTGGGGAGACACCTGGGATTCCCAGGACTCTCACCTCTTGTAGGATGGGTGTAACAGGACGAGCAGTGATGTTTATTATGTTCCTTGGACGCACCGAGCCCTCTTACATATATTATCTTATTTAACTATTAAAATAATTCACAAGGTTGGCATCATACCCATTTTGCAGGCATGCAAACCAAGATTTAGGTGATTTGCGGAGCTGGTATTGCAAACCAGGCCAGGATGAGTCCCCAAGGTCGTGACCATTGCAATATACCTTGTTGTCTCCCAAAGGCAGAAAATGGCACCATGACATAGGCCTAGCGTATTTGTCTGTCTTACATGGCCTGTAGCTCTATGGCAGAAGAGCTTGTGAAGGGTAGTTAGACTCCAATTTAACAAATGTTAACGACACATTGCTAAGTGCTAAGGGAAAGAGGCGATGCCTGAAAGGTGTGAACTTGGCCTTCAGGAGCTCTTGATTTAATTGTGCAAGGTATGGGGCAGACGGTGCTTGGTCAACAATCATAGGATGCCCAATATGGATGGAGCCATAGAGTGTCTTATAGGACTGAGTAAACATGGTAGTTTGAACCCATGACTCTACTTTGGCCCTCAGGCAGCTCTGCTAAAATATCAGGGAAGGGGGTGAATGGGCACAAAACCATAAGCACGAAGAGAATGTCAGGGACAAAACTACAAAATGTCAACACAGTTGCCAAAGGTGGAAAAGCGAAGGATGGGGCAACTGAATTAAACCAGTGGAGTCAGGTGAACTCAAGAGCCTGCCAGCGGGAAGTGGGAAGGACAGGCTGACCCATTCTGTAGAACCCTAGGAGGCCTCAAGAATCAGAGGCTCCAGATATCTCTAGAGGAGCAGTGAGTGTGTAGGTGAGGTTGAGAAAAAGGAAAGTTGTTTTGAAGTCTTTGTAAAAGAAGACGGACCACTCTCCTCCCTCTGCTCACCCTAAGCACCAGGCAACAACACCTGCCCATCTCCAGCTGAAAGGTTGAGTTTTACTTTAGGTGTCTCACTGAAAACGGGGGTTGGGGGGCAGTTAGCTGAAGAGATTTATACTCATTATTTAAACTCATCTCCCCTTCCACACTCAAGTCTTAGACTCCGGAAAGCTGGTTCCTGCTCCCAAGCAGATTAGAGCATGTTCTCTAGGTATGCCCACTGGCTGAAGGGGAGACACCCACAGGTGCTGGCAGTTGAGGGTTCCCCAACAACAAAGGCACTGTGCTTCCTTGTCACCACACATCAGATCCCCTCCAACCCAAACACAGCACGTATCCAGTTAACCTTTCATGATCTACTCACAAAAGTGAGCAGACTTCCGTGGCTACTTAATCTTGGAGAGAACTTAAAATGTGAGAGAAATCAAAACCAGTCAAAAAGAGTGAACCGAAACAAGCTAAATGAACCAGAGATAGTAATAGAGGGGGACAGTGACAACAGAATTACACTAAGTTCATATTTCCAGCGAAATAACGTAAGGTGTTGCCTCGTTTCAGCACTAGGATGTCATGACAAAGCAAAATTCAGAACACACAAAACATCTCATATAAATTAAAAATCAGAGAATAGAAAATTTTTTAATTCAAAATATTTCAGAGATAAAATTAAAGGAATTATCCAAAAAGTAAAACAAAATAAGGAACGGGTAGAAAATAATAAAGAAAAGATAAGCATGTGAGTGACAAGCTCAGTAGGTCTAATGTCCAAATAATGACTCTTCCAGGAAAAGAACCAAAAATGGAGAGAAGGTTATCCAAGAAATAATTCCAGAAAGCTGGCCTGTTGAATGAGTGCACATCACAGCGATATTTCAGACTACCAGGAATGAAGAGAAAACCCTGAAGACTCTTGGGGAAGAAAAAAGGTGGAAAGCAAATGATCAGCCATCATAATGGCATCAATCTTGTGAAAAGCAGCACAAGAAGCTAGAAGACAGAATTTATGAATATTCTAAAGCATTTTGATGATGGAATGAGGACTTTCTTCAAGCTCTCAAGTAGTTTCTCTCTGTATAAGTTCTCGGCAGCTCCTGGACAATATGTTCTGTGTGAACAAAACACAAACATGAAAGGGGAGTTGTGAAATCTTGGCAAAGGATCCTATGTGGAAACCGAATGGAGGATTGTCCAAGATGATGGAGGAGGGGAGGCTCAGGGCAGCAGTCTGGGGAGCAGTCCCTTCATGGGCAAACAGGTGGATATAAGGGCCAAGGAGGAAAGCCTCCAAGAAAGCAGAGAAACTGATGGATTATCAAACATGGCTCAAACAGGTCAGGAGGAATTCACTTCTGCTAGAATGTCCAGCCAAGTTAGGCTTTGAAGATGGGTAGATTAAATAATTTGGTGATTATGAACTCCAGGAAAAATAAAAATGCAGAAGAATAGACATGACTCAGCTCCTGCACAATCACAGCAGCCCAAGCAGTGAATGTTGACTAACCATACAAGAGGATGGGGAAGGGGAAGTATGCATGCAAGTTTATGAGTCAAGAGAGTTCCATCCTCACTGCCAAGTGTTAGAAGTCAATAAACTTTACTTTAAATTCCAAAGTCAAGAAGTAGCAGTATAAGCATGCAATTCAGAAATATGGAGTTAAGTGCCAAAAGAAACAGATGTAAGTGGATTCTTTGGGGAAATAGAAATAGTGAAAACTTGAAGGAGGCCAGTAACCCATTATCCTATTCCTCAGTAAAGTCCTAAACTAATTGAGGAATATGGCAAAGGAGCGGGCAGACATTACTAACAAGGCTAAGTTGGAGGGGGTCATTCAGTGCGAGAGCTCAAATGACTCTGCTAACTTCCTTTCCACTGATCTACCCCACCAATCTGGACTCAAACAGTGTGTCAGAGGGTGAGTTCGAGTCTGCAGAGCAAGACCCTCCGGTCACTCTCTCCCACTGGTCCCAGGCGAGAAGGGAGGGCATAAGACCAAATCCTGCCTACTTGAGACCTCTCATGGAGTGATTAAATACATTTAACAGGACAGACCAATGGCTGTTGTCACCAATCAGGTACTTCATTTCATCTTCTTGAAGTACAGTAAGAGCCAGGAGTATTTGGAGCAGTGATCTTTCTCCTAGAAACCAGAGAAGTGGGGAGCAGGTGTCTCCTCTATCAAGATCTGGGAGCAGGCAGGATTAGAGTAAATGGCTTCTGTTTTCACTATAAGCTTTGTAAAACTGTATGCAAGTACCAAAAAAAAAAAAAACCAATAAACTTTGATAAGAATAAAATTAAATGCTGAAGATTGGTTTGGAGAAAAGCATTTTTTAAAAATGGAGTACAATTTCAGTCAGTTCAGGAATAAGAAGTAATTTTTCAGACTGAGATGTAGGGAAAGGTATTCCCTTTTGTCTGAAGAGCCTGTGTCAAGGCACAGAGTTATAAAACTGTATGGTCTACCAGTGACAGTACCCCAGGAGGGATAGTGTGACCGGACTGTTGGTTCAGGGAGAGAGGGGAGATTCTTGAGATGGGGCTGGTGGGTGTTGGAAGCACTTGAGGAAGCGCCATGTTTGCAGGACAAGCTGAGGATCTTGGATTCCATCCTGTCCATAATGTGTGTGTGGAGGGGTATGGGTAAGGGACATAGTCAGATGTGGATTTTAGAAAGTGTAGTTTTCAAGCATTCCAGGGGATCAAAGGTCCGCAGGTAGAAGGCAGGAGGACAGATGAGGAAGTTGGTAATCACCCAGGTGAGAGAGAATAATTTGTTCACAGTAGCAACAACAGGTTTATCAATGATCCCAGTTGTTAACAGGGTCCAATAACTTCAGAATGTGGCTGACCATCCTGAGTAGCATACACTAAGAGCACCTTGGTGCCAAGGAGTGGATTTCTCCTTGCAGTGCAGTCACAGGGCGTGACTTTACACCTGGTCAGTAAACTCATGGCAGTTCTAGATGTAAGAAGACCCAGGAGTACTGGGCATGTCAGGTAACTGTGGCGTGGCAGGGCACCAGCTGACCATTCTTACAGGTTTGTTGCTTGGGCTAGACTTTTGGGGACTACCTGGGGACATTCATTGCTGGAAAAAAGTTCTCTGGAGAGAGTGTGAAGACTGGTTTAAGAATATCCAGAACAGTTTTGAAGGGAAGGTAGCACTTTAACTCAATTTTGGAGGGCAAGCTTGGAGCAGCACTGGGTAAAGAAGGGGTGGAGTAAGTTAAGGCAGGGGTTGGAAAGTTAGTGTGACAAAGACAAGTAGCAAGCCCCTTAGAATACAGAACACAAGAAATCGTGTGGAAATAAGCTGTATATAAGGAGGTCTGAGACGAGTTGTGAAGGACCTTGGATGTCAGAATAAAGAGCCATGGGTTCATTCTTGGGTAATGAGGAGTCATTGAAAGATTTGAAGCAGGGAAGGGATGTGGCCAGGTCTGGGTTTTATAAATTATTGTCCAAGAAGTAGAGTGGAGTTGGAGGCGAGAGATCTGGGACAGATGGGAACCACCTGGGAGACGTTCAGCAGTCCAGGTAAGTGATGATCCAGGTCTGAATTTAAGCGGTAGCCATGCTGTGAGAGATGAAGCTTGGCAGGAGAGATAGAGAGACAAATACCAGGCAGACATAGGACTTGATTGGGAAAAATTCTGGAAGGTAAGTGAGGATGATTGGGGTATTTGGAAGTGGGGATACAGCATGTGGTCCAAAAAAAGAGAAGTGACTTGCTCAAGGTCAAACCTAGAACTACTGCAAGCCTTAATTTAGGAGTCCTTGTCATCTGACTCCTGGATCAAGAGAGGTTTTTATTTTTGCATTGCTAGGCAAAGAACCAACTATCTGTTTCATTGTGTCCCAGCAGCCCGGGAATGATTAGTGTTGGTTGGGTCCTAGAAGCCTTATTTCATTACTGTTTGACATCTTCAAAGGACAGAAACTCCAGCCCAGACAACAGCCCAGGCTTATAAATTAGTCAATTTAGTTCCATTCCAGCTGGAGAAGGTGGATTTTCTCAACTTCACATCCTCTCTAAAATTGGAAAAGTAAGAAGAAACACCCTCTCAGCCTAGAGGAAACCACTATCCAGAAGAAAATGAACTATTTTCAAGGTTCTATGTGTCCTGTCATGGTTCTGTACTTAGGCAAAACAATTAGCTCTTCACATTGTGTTATTCCTGGGATTTGAAAAAAGGCATCAATGACCACACATTCACTTCAAACAGATCAATGTATCTAAGAGAAAAAAAGAACAGAAAAAACCCAAAGGGAACATGCACATATGTGTTACTAAATTAATGCATTAGCAGAGTTTGTGAAATGAACTCATTGATTTGGAAGAGGAAGACAAAGGAAAGTATTTCTTGAGCACCCACTATAAGCCAGGCACAGGAGAATATGCCTGCATAATATCTCATCTATCCAAGGAGGTGGCTATCAGTGTCCTCATTTTACCAAAGAGGAAATTGAGATACAGACAAAAAGTTTAAGTGCCTTGCTCAATTTCAAAACTACTGATCTGCAAATTTGGAATTCACCCCAGATACGGCTTGGGGACAGAAATCTCAGAAAAGGATATGCTCTAAAGATCAGAACGCAGTGAAGCAATGTCCTAGTGAGAGAAAGGTGGAACAGGAGAGACTTCCAGAATCACAAAAATGTTTCATGCTGTAACTGGGGTTCAGGAGCAGCTTGGGGAGAGGAAGCAGTTCTGCAAAGGGATGGGGAACACAGAATCAGAGAATCTTAGTGATTAAAGGGGATTATGGTGACCACCTAGTCCTTGCTCCCTAAAAATCTAAAACGGTGACACAGTCCAAACCAGTGTTCCTCTCTCCTCCTTGTGCACAGGCTCTTGAGATTCTGAGCAGCAGCTGCAGCCATTGAAATGGTGTTCATTTCCTTCCTTTGTGAGAGCTGCATTGCAAGTGAAGAATGAGGGAGAGTGGGGGTGGTCTGAGAAATGACTCACTGAGAAAGGCAAGTTCATAAATGGGTTGGCATTAGGATACAAGATGCTTGAAGCCCTCCTACTTGTTCATGGTTAATGTTGGAGTGCACTGAGTCCTCCGCTTTATACACTTGGCTGTGACGGCTGCGTTTATGAGTTGTAAATCTACTGGGGAAGAGTGAGTTCAGAGCGACAGACGGTTGTAATACTTTCTCTAGTTAATGTGCTCGGAAATGGAGTATTCCTGCCATTTGGGCTCATCGCAATTTCTCCTTGAATATGTGGGAAGAATACAATAAGGAGGTCAGAACCGTGGACAGAGCCCCTTGCCGACGAGGGAGCTGCTCTGGAATGGGTCTTGTGTCAGCACCGTGGACAGAGCCCCTGGTCGACCAGGGAGCTGCTCTGAGATGGCTTCTGTGTCAGCACCGCGGACAGAGCCCCTGACCCCCAGACCAGCGTCTACACTGGGTGTGGAGAGACTTCAGGACTCTTGTTAGCTTGGGCAATCTCCTACAACAGCAGACTTGTGTGGTGGTAGGAGTTGGGGGGGGGGGGCGGGGGAGGCGCGGGGCCGGAGGAGGAGCTTGGTCTCTGCACTTTGGTTCTCTGCTCTGTAGGATGAGGGGGGTTGGAGTGGATGATTGTCAAACTCGATTCCTGTCCAAAATGTTATTCCCTATTAGCATATCTATCTGCCTTTGTCTTGGTAGGAAGCTTCATTTTCATAAAATAAAAGTAACAGCCTCTTACATCTATAAAGCCAATTACAATCAGAAATACTCTTCACATCCTTTTTGTCATCAGACCCTAACCACGTGCCATGAGACGGTTTGGGTAAGTACTGATTTTAGAGCTGAGGATCCCGAGATTCACATTCATGTCCAACATCACTCAGGGAACCAGAGACAAGAATCAGATTCCAGTCTTGAATGCTATGCTTCCTCTCACAACATGATGACAGGACGGAGGTGGGCTGGTAGAGAAGCTGGTTTAAGACGTCCTTGCCTTCTAAGCTTTCACGGTGGGGAGTTTTGCATTAATAATGGAAAGCTGCTGCCAGAGGTATCTCTCTAAAACACAAATTTCATCATGTCGCTCCTCTGGTTTAAAGCCCTTTAAGGGCTCCCTGTGGCCCACAGGATAAAGTCAAATAATCTTAGTAAGACATTCAAAGCCCTTCAAAGTCTGACCCCAACCCACCTCTCTGGCTACAGCGCCTGACACTCCATCTCAAGCAGCTTAGTATCCAGTCCCAGGAAATTAGTTATTGTTCCACAGAAATCTCTTCTGTGGCTCTGAGCCTCTGCATACATTGTCCTTTCTGCCTCGGATGCTCTCCTTTCCCTCCCCTGCCTTGGGCAGATGATGGGTGAACTTGGGCTCATAACCAAAACTTACTCACTGTTCCATCACCTCTGAAGTTCAAGCCAGTTCAACAGGCTGAGTTTCACTTTATTCTCTGTGCTTCCACACAGCTTTGTTCTTACCTCAATTATCACATTTATCACACTGTACTCTAATTATTTGGGCACACTACTTTTTTCCAAACTAAACTGTGAACACCTCCAGGGCAGGGACTCCAGCTGATTCATCTTGGTTTACCCTGCCCGTACTGAGTTGCAGACGTTCACAGGGAATGTTTGTGCAATGAGAGCCTGGGATCAGAAAACTAGTTTACAAAAATAAAATTATGACAGCGAACCTTGGTCTTTAGCAGAGTGCCTCTGGAATGGTTGGAGGGATCTGGAATCTGTGGGGTCAATAAGAGAATATCCAAGTGCCAGTAGGAGCCATTAGCAACCAGCATCATTTAGCCCATTGCAGTGTTCTGGCCCCTGGGGTTGGGCGTTCTTTGTGGACTGGAGGCTATTGCTTCTAGGGCAGAATCCAGTTATCCAGTCCTCTCTGGTGTTTCCATCAGTAGGGGTGGGGCTCACTAAATGATTCATCCTACTGCCTTGTCTTGCCATAAACACAGTCAATGTTGGTGGTGAGTTTAGATCCTACATAGCTAAAACTCATCCCATAATTCAACAAACCTTTACTAAGCACTTACTATGATCTGAACCCAGTGCTAAGTGTGGGAAACACTGAGACAAACAAGCCACCGCCTGTCCCTTCCTAGAGAATACCCCAAGGCAAGGACTGTGGATAGGCATAACCCACATGAAAGAGGTAGGACATGGCAGACACTTCACACAGGGAAGGTACAGTCTAGTTTAGGGGGTCAGGGAGAGCCTCTGTGGGGAAGGATGTTATGCACAGGAGGGGGTGTAACACACAGCTCTTGCGTATTCAGATGTGTCCCATTGTCTGACGGCTGTCAGGCTCCCCTTTGACTCACCGTCATAACCTGTGGCTGTAAGCAGACCGCCAGACAGTCAAAGTCACTTTCACTCATTCTGAGGAGGTGCTAAAGAGAAAACTTGGCTGGAAGTGAGGATAAGGGGCGGGGGGAGGCTGTTGAATTTCCATGAGCTCCTGAAACCAGCCTTCACTTCCTCTGGGACCCAGTTGTGACTCCCATCACTTGAGGGTGTCACGCCTTAATGCCTCCATCATGACCAGACTCTGCCACTAATGGGTGTGTAATTTGAGGGATAATGCAAAATCTGTTAACAATTAGGGCTCCGGGTGTGTTACTAGCTGAATGGGTGGGTTGCAACTGGGGATCCCATGATGCCCTGCTGATCTGCAACACTTGTGTCCCCAAAGGCTATGACAACCACTAGCATCTGCAGGGTTGGCTAGATGGCCCCGTTGGGCACATGTGGGGCTGAATTCTTCCAGAAGTCCTTCGTGTGAAAATGTTCCAGATCTGATCCTCACAAAATCCTGTTAGGTAGGTAGGCCATGCGTTATTATTTCCACTTCATGGACAATACACCTGAGAAGTAATTTGGCCAGAATGAGGGGGTCTGGACAAGGTTTATTTTCTCCCAGCTGACATTCAGGTCACTGCTCTCTATATCAATGCTCGGGAACAACTCAACCTTCTCCCGACGGAGCACCTTCACAGAACTGCTTATTTAATGACTCTGTTGGATGCTGGACCATATTTATTTCTGCACACCCAGAACACAGCTTGGAGCACAGAGCGTCTCCATGAGTCTCTGCAGGTGACGAATTCCAAGGAGTGGGAGACCCAGGCCCAGCCCCGGAGCCCCCCGCCAGCGCACAGCTCAGACAGCAGCCTCCTCGTTTCGATTCCTCCATCCATAACACAGGGTGGGATTAGAAGACCCCAAGAAGTGCCTGCCGTGTTAGAAAGTTCAGACTCCTGCTCCCTCTCTTATTTCTGGGTAGCCTTGGTGGGGCCATTTAATACCCCTCAGCCTCATCTGAATAACAGAGGGAACAGAAGACCCCCATTGAGCGGTCCTGATAATCACATAAAACAACATATGCAAATCACTCCGCCCAGATCCCAACAAGCCTTGTTTGCCAGGCTGCAGCTACTTTTAGACGAGTCCCTCCGGGTCATGATGGCTCCTTTCGGCGCTCTGCCCCCACTCGCGCTGGCCCTGGGGGCCGGGGGACGGAGGAGTCCCCTGCCCGCCTGGAGCAGCATCCATAACCTCATCACTCTCCTGTGTGGCTTCCCCAGTGGGGCGACTGAACCGCAGAGATTGGGAGGAGAGAAACAGGGACGAAGGAGAAAGGGCAGGGAGGGAGGTGCGGCCGTATCAGTGATGCCAAAGAGGACGCTTCAAGTGGAATGCGGCACTAATTTAAGTCCCAGGATGACTGACGTATTTTCCATGGTGTTTTATTAATCAGCCTCAGATGGAGTGCAGTTTGCAAATTTCATGTGGCAGCTATTAAACGTTTTCTCCTACGTAAGTAAATGAAAGGGATTTACTAATTCCGGCAGACACATCATGAATTGATAATGGGAGTGAGCGCCCGAACGCAGGCGGACATGTTGAAGCCGCTCGCAACGCGGCCCGCACCCAGGTCCCAGCTAAATGGGTTTAATCCCTCACGCGTGTTTGCAGCCCCGTGAACTCAATGAATATTGATACAGCGGCCGAGGGCAGTGATGGTTGGGAGAAGCGTCCGGTCTGAGGGCCCGTGTTCCTGTTTCCCTTGCGAGGACAGTCCCGGAAGGAGGAATCGGGGCAGGAATATCCCCGGGTGGTTAATTTTCCACTGACAAGTGAGGCCTCTGGGTGTGAATTGCTGTCTCCATCCCCGAAGAGGTAAAGAAGTCTTTCCAGGAGGTGGGGGGGGGGGGGGTGGCAGAACAGGAAAGAGGCCTCCTGATGGCATGGAGGGCACCCCTGCACGTAGACCCCTGAGAAGCCAAGACCACCCGTGGGCGGGGACAGAGGCTAACCAGACCCCAGGCGCACCGCAGACAGGCCTTGCGTGCCCCCTCTCTGGGCCCAGCATGCACAGCTGTAAAACAGGAGCCTTGGGGTCAGGTCCACACGAGTGGTACGTGTCTATCTCCCCAGAGGTGTACTTTGCAGGCGGGCACGTGCGGGTGGGCACAAATGGCTGCACCCCGGAGGCTCTGGAAGCTGCAGTGGGACGTGCTGCGGGGTGACCCGTGCCCTCTCCTGCTTCTTTAACTTGGGTTAGTTTCAGTTCAACCAAGTTCAAATCCACTCTGTGACGTCACGGATACTTCTTTCTCACCCGCCCTGTGTCAGGTTCCGGGGGTGCAGGAGGCTGTGCTCCCCTAAACTCTGCGGGCACGTGTGCGATGGGCCCCACACGAAGGGGGCCTCCCTTTATCCCAGTGAGGTCCTCACGATCCGCATCATCATTTCCCTCCAGTTTACCTGCTTTAAACATAACGCGTAAAAGGCCCTTCCCTTCCTTTTGCTTCCTGAACAACTCCTGGACAACCTTCAATGCCTCGTTCCAGCGTCGCCTCCGCCGTAAACCTTGTAGCTGCCTGTCTGCCGCCATCCACTGTCATTCCCTCATCTGGCGCACAGCTCCGGTGGCAAGCAGACATCATATTTTCCACGTTCCTGTGAGCCCTTCGGATGCAGCAGGGACACGGCTTCCTCATCGTCACCGAACCCCAGGCCTAGAGGACATCCTGGCCTTGGGCAGCGTTCATGAATGAATATTTTTTCCCCCGAGGTCTGATGGAAGAAAGGGCTGAGAAAACCCATCAGTGTCCCCAGCCTCTGGCTCCTTCAGTTACGGCGAGCGTGTGGCTCTCAGCCAGACTGCCTCGAGTCCTCACGGTAAAGGCCTCTCTGCCTCGGCTCCTGTACCCGATCCCACACGCCAGGCTCTCAGCAAGACATGAGAAGGCATGCCAAAAAAATCACATCCGAACAGACAGAGAAAGAATCAGCACCGGGCGCAGATGTGACAGAGCTGTTAGAACGATCAGATAGGGCATTGAAAATGACTGCAATTACTGTGGAAAAAGCAGGCAACCTGCCAGGCCAACAGGTATCGTCAGCCGCGAGACGGAGATGCGAAGGGAGCATCCAAAGAAGGTGCTAGAAGTCAACCGCGGAACAGAAGGGAAGGGTGTCTCCACGGGCTCAGGCGCTGGCCAGACACCGCGGAGAAAAGCTCCCCGAGCTTGAGGAGGGGCCGGCAGAAACTTTTCAAACTGAAGTCACGGAGGAAAACAAGGACAAAAACAAAATGGGAACAAAATCTCCAAGATCCGTGGTATCAAAAGGCATAACAGTCGTGTAGCTGGAAACACCAGAGAAAGAAGGCGGGGGGGGGAGGGGGTGGGGTCCCAGACCGACCTCCAGCATTGGTGCCGCCCTTGACCTGCACGGCCCTTCATGGCCAGGACTCGCAGGCTGCTTGGATGCTTTCACCTGAACCGCCGAACCCGGACCCCATAGCGCGGGAGGAGGGCGGGGCACATGCCATCGGCTGGGATGCCCAGTGGCTGCAGCAGAAACTCTGTGCATTGAGAGCTTGGCCTGCAGGGGTGGCTGAGTCCTGCACTAACGGAGTTTACTGGGCAGAGTTTCGGCAGCTCAATAATCCCCAGGAGGCCAGGGAGTAGACAGGAATAAAGGGAGCTGCGCAGGGGGCGCCTGGGGGCTCGGTCGGTTGAGCATCCGACTTCGGCTCAGGTCATGATCTCGCGGTCTGTGAGCTCGAACCCCATGTCGGGCTCTGCTCTGACAGCTCGGAGCCTGGAGCCTGCTTTGGATTCTGTGTCTCCCTCTCTCTGACCCTCCCCTGTTCATGCTCTGTCTCTCTCTCTCTCTCTCTCTCTCTCAAAAATAAATAAACTTAAAAAAAATGAACCATGCGGCCAGAGATGCCGTCCAAACCGTCCCTCCAGTGCAGGGGGCCACTGTTGCCACAGCCGCTGAGAGCCAAACGCCCCACACAGCCCTCAGCTCACCCTGCAGCTCACAGGCTGTGGCCACGGGGGAAGACGTCTCTCCTGCTCCCGCACTGCGGGCACCCTAGGCCACTGTTCCTCACCGGGCGAGCAGGGAAAGGCAATGCTTAGGCTTCATTGAAAGCAGCGTCTGCGGGCCCATGATGGGGTGACGCGCGGGGCTCCACGGAGAGAGAGAGAACGGGTCCTTTTGGGCATCACCCCCAGGTGGCCAGGAAGCAGCTACAGACCTAGGAAAACTGATAACCCACAGAAAAGGTGAAATAGAAAGTCTCAAACACAAGGGTTGCACCGCCCCCTTCACCAACATTGCTGTGCTTTTTTAAGTTTATTTTTATTTATTTTGAGAGAGAGAGAGAGAGAGAGAGCGCATGCGGGGGGAGGGGCAGAATCCCAAGCAGGCTCTGTGCTGTCAGTGCAGAGCCTGGCGCGGGGCTCGAACTCAGGAACCGTGAGATCATGATCTGAGCTGAAATCAAGAGTTGGACTCTTAACCGACTGGGCCACCCAGGCGCCCTGATGCTGCTGCATCTTTAGCCCATCGTTCAAAGAACACAGTCACTCTGGACTGAATGTCTGTGTCTCCCCCAAATTCGTAGCTTGATATTCTACCCCCCCTCCGTGTGACAGTATTGGGATGGGGGGCCTTTGGGAGGTGATGCGGTCTCGAGGGCAGAGCACCCTGAATGAGGTCAATGTCCTTGTAAAAGAGGCCCTGGAAGGCTCCCTTGTCCCCCCTTCCACGTGAGGACATAGCAGGAGAAGACCACGTGTATGGATCAGAAAGAGGGACCTCGCTCGGCGCCCATTATGCCGGCACCTTGACCTTGGACTTCGAGCCCTCGGCACGTGATGAGGAGTAAGTTTCTACCGCCGGGCTCTGCTACAGCAGCCCCAACAGTCTAGGACAGCATCTGGCCTTCGTCGGACCTTCACAGTCGCCCCTGGGGACAGATGCTCGCAGGGGAGGACACTGAGGCTCAAGGAGGCTTAGCAAACACCGCCCACGGTTTGCTCAAGGCTGTGACGGGAGCTTTGTTCTCATTTTACTTTCCCTCGCCCTTAAGATGCCAGCTTTCTGGAGCCGTCCGGCTGGGCCGCGTGGACATCGCCACAGAGACTGGGTCTCTGTTCTCCGAGACGTGCTTCCTTGTCTTATTAAACTTTGTTGGCTGTAACATTTTGCACTGAAAGAGCTCTTTCTGCCGAACGCCATCCAGACTCATGCATTATTTACCAGCCAATATCGCAGAAGCGATGTATACAACCCCCTGTCCGCAGCCTCGGAGGCGCCGAGGGAGGCCAGCCCCACTCGTGCGCCACCGTTGGGTCAACCTCTCCACCCCTGGCTCTGCCACCGCACTTGCTCAGAACTCCTTTGGCCGAAATCGAGCGTGACTGGCGGGAGAACAGAGACTCGGTTCATCACCAGCCTGTCTAGTTAAGATGAAGAGAAAAGGGGGCTTTGTGATTTATGTATTAAATCTGCGGGCTTCCTCCGCCCTTCAAAACCTTCCCTCTCCTGGGTCTGTCCCTCTCTGCGTCCGGGGACGGGTAGTCTGATTTGCTCACCGCTCTGTCACATGCTCGGCTCATGCCTACGTCTGGCTTTATCCTCCCTGTTGGTCCTGCACCCCCCACCACCGGGGCTTTTCCACCTCCTAGCCAGCGACACCTTTGACCTCGTGCCTCACCGTGTCTGCTCTCCATGCGGTCAGGGTGCCCACTGAAGGAGGCCGGCCTCTGCCCGCGGAGAGTGGAGGGCAATCGCGCGGGCGGTTTTGACGAGCCGGGCCTGGAGGAACCGAGTGCCCAGTGCCTGTGGATGGCGACCGCAGGAGGCTGGGAGGCCAGCCTGGGAGGAAGCTTGCATTGTACCATTTATGGAAGTAGGGGGTCTGTTTTGCATGAAATACATTAAATATGAACTAAGTTAGGAAGCCCGAGGGTTATGCTATTGAGGATACACCGAGGCTGATGCAAGCGTCTGTGAGAGAGGCTGGGGTCAAGGACGGGTACAGAACTCTGGAGACCAGCAGAGATGAGGGCCCCAAACAGGACTAGAGGAAGGAGAGAGTGGACCCGGTGAGCGACGCACCCCCAGCCTGCGGACGACCCGAGAAGCGGGACAATCCGGGAGCAGAAGCGGGGAGCTTCCCTGGACGGCCAGCTCTTACAGTCACCGAAGCCACTCTTCTCATTTCCAAAATGGAAATCATAATGCCTGCCTTGCCTTCTGGCAGAACTATTACGGACACTCTCCCTGATAAAGGGCAGGGAAATACATCTGCAAAGTTCCGAGGAGGTTGGGAGGCATTATTCACAAAAGACGTTTCCATATGCTTCCCTTAAAGACCCAATTCCCCTTACAACATTTATGGGTTGAACCAATTTACAGGAATACATTTTGCACCTGATTTCAGGAGGGGCCCCGGGCTCCCCGTCCCCGTCCCTCCCCCGATGCTGTTTCGGGCCCTCGGCCTCCATCTGATCCCCCCCTCTGTGCTTTGTCATCATGCCTCACCCACGCGTGGGTGGCTCCCTCCCTCCCTTGTCCTCCAGGATCCCTCTCCCTGCCCTGCTTCCCCGGGATCTCGTCCATTCCTGCCTGTCACCCACCACCTGTGTGCCCAGGGCGTCAGACCCTCCCTTGCTTGGTGTTCCCATCTGCCTCTCCAACATGTGACGCCGTGCAGGGGCCGCTCAGAATGACTAAGGTAGCAGTCATCATATTTTCTCCTCCACTAACTCTGCTTCGGATCTCTCTGAGAACGGCACCCGTCGGTTTCCAGCGGCCCGCCTCCCAGCTTGGAATCGCCTCTGCCTCCTTCTCCTGCTCCCGCAAGACCCGCTGAGGACACATGAGCCCCTCCTTCCCTCGAGCAGCTCTGATTGGGTCCTGGTTCTGCACCTGCTACGGTGCCAGGCTCTGGGGACAGAGCTGGAGACACTGTCCTCGCCCTAGTGGATGAGCTGGGGCCCCCGTGGATGAGGTCTCTGCCCCCCACTGGGGCAGACTGACTCCGCCGGCATCCACTAGGTGCTAGGCAAACTGTCACAAGTCCTCGTGTGTCCCCTCAGGAGAAAGGGCCGGAAGCCCTGCCCGAGAGGAGCCGGTGTCATCTGAAGGACAGAGGGTGAACACGGAAGTCTGAGCTGTGCCTGCCTTTCCCTGGAGCTCCCCCAGGTCACACCCGAGTCTCTTCTGGAGCCCGGCTGTCCTGGCCACCTGCCCTGTCCCACAGCCCCCGGTGTCCCCGGCCGCTGTGCTGGAAACAAGTCCAGGAGAGACATCCAAGGAGTCAGCACCCCGGATCTCCCCTCGGGCTTCACGGGCTTCGAGACTCTACTCCCCACTCGGGGCTGGCGACACAGCCCCAGCCCTCCCTGCTTTTCCAGAATCTTCCATTCTGCAGCACCCCCCCCCCAGCCTTCTGGCTCCCCAAAGGTGGGACTCACTTCTCTCTCATGAGCCTCGGGTGGTCCTGCTGCACCCCTGCTTGTGGGGCTCCTGCCCTCCTCCCGGCCCCCGGAGGGTGTTAGCCTTTGAATGCTGCCAGAAGCCTGAGGCCTTCTGGGCAGACATACCTCCTGTGGCCTTCCGCGATCTCCCAGAATTCCCCAGGCCTGGCACGTTTATGCACCCCTGTGTTGTCACAGCGCTTGAAATACTGTCGGGGCTGATGGTGGGGACGATGGAGGTGGTGCTGACGGGGGTCGTGACAACGGGCAGCGGCTGCTGTGTCTGAAGTTCTGGCCTTGCCCGCCCATCTGGAAAGCCCATATGTGAACGTCTGGGAGCCTTCCAGAAGGAGGAAGAGGCACATCAGGGATTAATAGTCACAAATAAGCTAACCTGTCCTCCTCACACAGCGTCTAATCGTCTCGTCGGGGAAGGACTGGGGTGGACGGTTGACTCATTGTGAACCGGTTTTCCATTCTCTCCCTTCCCCAACAGGGACACACACACAACATGCACACACGCACGCGACGTGCACACACAGACACACACACAACACACACACACGCTCCGCCTGCCACCCCCTCCGACCACAGGCAAAGGATAAAGACCCGGAGATCACCGAGCATTTAAGGCAATGCTCCAGGAATTAAGGGAAGTGAGCCCAGGGCCCAGGGGCCGCTCCCCACGTCTGGGGGCTGTGGTAGCCTCTCTGCTTTCTGAGGCCGAAGAGGACGAAAGAGGAGGGATTTCCTTCTAGGAAAAGACGAGTGATCCCCAGGGTCCCTGGGCACACCTGGCAGAGGCCCCCCCGAGGGCACCGGGCAGTAGGTCCCCCTGAGGGCACCCGGGAGTGGGCAGCGTGGCTCAAAATCCCGAACTTGGAGGAGATACAGGCAAGGTCCCTTGTCTCCTGTGCTTCCTATGGCCCGGATCCAATTTGACTGGTGTCCTTAAAGAAGAGGAAATTTAAAGGCAGACAAAGAAGGAGAATGTGTGTGAAGGTGAGGACAGCCGTCCAGCAGCCAAGCAGAGAGGCTGGGAACACACCCTCCCTCACAGCCTCAGACGCAGCCAGCCTTGGCCTCCAGGACCGCAGGTGTCTGGGTCAGCCGCCCCGGATGCTGACACACCTGGCCGTGGGGAGGCCCAGAATCCCGCCAAGCACACAGGTGTGCGTGACCTGGAGGGGAGGGCACCCACAGCCCAGGGGACAGCCCATGTCCCGTGAGGAAGGGGAGTCCTCTCTTCCGTCCCTCGGGGGACACCTCTGGGACACATCCCGTGGGCCTCTCACAGGGTCCCGGCTGGGCTGCGGTGGGGACCAGCTGAACCGTGCACCCTTGTGTGGGTGATCGGTGTCCCTCACTCCCCAGCCACCCGTTCTCATCCCCCAGAATAATATCTCCTGAACCCCTCTGCCTCCACACCACGGTCTTAGGCCTGATATTCCCGAGTGGTTCTGGCCGGGACGTGCAGACGGTCCCAGAAGGCAGCAGCCCCACCTCAGGATTTTCAAGTCTGCTGAGATAAGGGGACAGGATTTAGGCCGAAGCTGCTATGGAATCACATTTGTCACGGGGAGTGTGTGGCGGGACGTGACATGTTCCCTCGTGTGCTGATGGCCAAAAAGTGCTCAGGAAATAGGTGCCGGGTGGGGACCCAGGATTTGTGGTCCTGGATGGAGCTTGGCCGCAGCTCCGGGGCTCAGTCTCTGTGCTGAGGACGCGGAAGAGAGTTCCCGCAGGTCCGATGGATGCTGGCCAGAGCTCCCGGGTGCAGGCCGGGAGGCAGGAGGCCGGAAGAGGGGGCTTTCGTCCGTTTGGGGTAACTTAGATGTGGGGGGACAGGGTTTGCCGTATCACGTTCTGTAGGCAGATTTGGTCTATCGTTTTACTCCAGGAAGGATTTTAATTTGAATCTTATATTTGCCAGATTCTGCTATGCCGTTGATTTAATAGCAGCCTGTCGGGGGCAAGGGAGGAATGTCAGGTTTAATCCCCACATAACACGTCTCACTGACAAGAGCCCACGTGGTGGCCCTATTGCTTGTTTCGAACGGCAACCCTGGACGTTGGCATCTCCGCACAGAATCTCAGGGTCCCCCGGCCGACGGCAGTGACGCCCGGCACAAGGTGCCAGGCAGCTTTCCCGTACGCTTAACAGCGGGGCCCCTTTGGACATGAGGGTGTAATCGGCACCCGGGCGCACCCCAGACGGCGGGCTGGGCTCCAGACCACACGGCAAAGCAAGTCAAATGAATTTGTGGTCTCCCGGTGGCTAGGAAAGTCATGTTCATGCTACACTGTTGTCTATTAAGCGTGCAACAGCTTTGGGTCCGAAAAACAATGCACGTACCTTCATTAAAAATACTCCCTTGTTGGGGCGCCTGGGTGGCGCAGTCAGTTAAGCGTCCGACTTCGGCCAGGTCACGATCTCGCGGTCTGTGAGTTCGAGCCCCGCATCAGGCTCTGGGCTGATGGTTCGGAGCCTGGAGCCTGTTTCTGATTCTGTGTCTCCCTCTCTCTCTGCCCCTCCCCCGTTCATGCTCTGTCTCTCTCTGTCCCAAAAATAAATAAACATTGAAAAAAAAAAATTAAAAAAAAAATACTCCCTTGCGGGGCGCATGGGTGGCTCAGTAGGTTGGGCGTCCGACTTCAGCTCAGGTCACAATCTCGCGGTCCGTGAGTTTGAGCCCCGCGTCAGGCTCTTTGCTGATGGCTCAGAGCCTGGAGCCTGCTTCCGGTTCTGTGTCTCCCTCTCTCTCTGCCCCTCCCCCGTTCATGCTCTGTCTCTGTCTCGAAAATAAATAAACGTTAAAAACAATAAAAAAAAAAATACTCCCTTGCTACACTTCAGCTCGGATCATGATCTCACGGTCCATGAGTTGGAGCCCCACGTCAGGCTCTGTGCTGACAGCTCGGAGCCTGGAGCCTGCTTCGGGTTCTGTGTCTCCCTCTCTCTCTGCCCCTCCCCTGCTAGTTCTCTCTCTCTTTCTCTCTCTCTCTCAAAAATAAATAAACATTAAAAAAAATGTGTTTAAATACCCTCTTGCTAGGGGCGCCTGGGTGGCTCAGCCAGTTAAGGGTCCGACTCTGGATTTCGGCTTAGATCATGACCTCATGGTTCGTGACATCCAGCCCTGCATCAGATCCAAGAGCCTGCTTGGGTTTCTCCCCCTCTCCCTCTCCCTCTCTCTGGCCCGCCCCCACCCCAGGCCCCCCCCCCCCAACAGATAAATAAATTAACATTTAAAAAAGTACTCTCTTGCTAAAAATCGCTAGCCCTCATCTGAGCTTTCAGCCAGTGCTTCTCTCTGCTGGCCGAGGGTCTGCCCCGAGGCCGACGGCTGCTGGCTGGTCCGCGTGGCTGCGGCTGAAGCCGGGGCGGCGGTGGCCAGTTTCAAAACAAGACAACAGCGTGAAGTTTGCAACGACAGCGGGCGCTTCCTTTCACGAACGATTTCTCTGGAGCAGGTGACGCTGTCTGACAGCATTTTACCCACAGAACTTCCTTCCCAAGTGGGGACCGTCCTCCAAGCCCTGCCGCCGCCTTACCAACTAGGGTTCCGGAATATTCTAAATCCTCTGTTGTCCTTCCAACAATCTCCACGGCATCCTCGCCAGGAGGAGCTTCCATCCCCAGAAAGCACGTTCTCCGCTCCTCCCCGAGCAGCACCTCCTCGCCCGTCAGCTTTATCCTGAGATGACTGCAGTTCGGTCCCGTCTTCAGGCTCCGCTTCTGATCCCGGCCCTCCGGTCCCCACCGCCTCCGCGGGGCCGTCCTCCGCGGCCGTCCTGGACCTTCAGTCTGTAAAAGATGCGCTATCTGGGAAGCACAGCTCAGCGAGGGGTGCCTGTGCACGGAAGGTTACGAGGGCTTCTCCTAAATCCCATATTTGGTTAAACTGAAGTCCTTTTTCTCTTCTGCTGAAAAAGAAGTGCTCACATGCATGCACAGCGGCCAAGGGGCAGCCCCTGGGGCAGAGGCAGACGGAGGCCTGGGGACCCCTGTGCTGATTATCTATCGCAGCAGAACACAGTTTTACAAACGACACACGATCCGTTATCTCGGACCCAGGAAGGCTGGCGGCTGGTCTGCCCAGGGCCTCGCTGGCCCCTCCAGAGAGTCAGCCAGGCTGTGTCTCATCTGGAGCTCGGGCCTCTTTCAAGTTCATGTGCATTGTTGGCACAATCCCGTTCCTTGTGGGGTGGGGCTCCTGCGGCCCCTTGGGGCTATCTGCCTTCCTCTGGGCTGGCAGGACAGGCTCCCTCTGTGCCTACAGTCACGACTTAGGTAGCATGGGACTGACCTCCTCACCATTTGCCATCTGACACGGCCAGATCGGGGGCATGATCACCTGTTCCTGTGTAAATCCCCAGTCATACACAGGGGAGAGGATTATAATTATACAGGGCGAGAACACAGGTGGGAAAGCTGGGAATCCGGCCAGCTGTGCTCCCTCCCCTCCCTCCGGGCTCTCCGGAGTGGGACACAGCCTGGGAGGGTCTACAGGGGACGTGTCCGCTGTCTGCAAACAGGTGGCCCAGGCACAGAGTGGCCTGGTGAGGGTCAAGGTTCCCAGCCTATTCTACTTCCTCTTGGCTTACATGCTGCCCCTCTGTGGCCCTGCATTACGGGACAGTCATTGGCCAGCATCCTCCGAAGGCAGGACATCGGAGACAGAGAGGGGATGGCCTCTAGAATCATTTTGAGAGAGAGAGAGAGAGCAGGCGAGGAGCAGAGAGGGAGGGAGAAAGAATCCCAAGCAGGCTCTGCGCTGTCAACACAGAGCCCAACACAAGGCTCAAACCCAAAAACACTGAGAAAATGACCTGAGCCGAAACCAAGAGTCGGATGCTGAATCGACTGAGCCCCCCAGGCACCCCTGGCTTCTATCATCTTAAAGACCTCCATCCGGGACCACGGACGGACACTGTGGCCACAGAGGCACAGACTGACGGCCTGACACCTGAGGGTCTTCCCTCCCACCACAGGCGGGGACAGCAAAGGAATTTGTGAGAAAAGACCTCCCTGCTTGGCACAGCCTCTTTCAAAGACCGTTTGCCCACTTCTTGTAAAGTTAAACATAGTCTTAGCATATAATCCAGGAATCATGCCCATAGGTATTTACCCAACTAATTTAAAAACGTATATTCACATAAAAACCTGCATGCAGATGTTTATAGTGTCTTTACTTAGAATTGCCAAAAATAGGAAGGAACTAGGATGTGCTTCAGCGGGTGAACAGATAAGCACGCTGTAGCTCGCACACGGCGAAATGCTCCTCCGTGACAAAAAGAGGGGGCCGTCGGGGACGGCAGACACGGGGAGTCCTGACCGCACACGGCTGGGCGAAAGGCGCCAGTCGGAAAGGCTGCACGCCATACAGTCCCATTTATGGGACATTCTGGAAAAGGCAAAACTAGGGAGACGGTAAGCAGGTCGGCGGCTGCCAGGGGCTCGGGAGGGGTGGGGCGGGTGAGCACAGAGGGCCCCCCAGGTGGTGGAGTATCGTGCGTGAGGCTGTGACATGGGTACATGACATCATGCATTTGTCTAAACCCTGGGAGCCCTGAGAGTGAACCTTAATATATGTAAATTTTAAAGACATTTTGAGGTTCAGGGGATCTCAGGATAGAGTGAGAAAATGCGTCCCAACAATCCAACTGTATTACAGATACATGAACCGTGCTCACCGCAGGGGTGGGGAGAGGTGCTGTCCTGAGCGACTTTGAAGGGAGCGAGTCTGTGACCAGGGGCAGGGGCGCTGCCAGATGTCTGCTCCAGTGGGAACTGGGTCCCCGGGGCCGGGCTGACAAGTCACTGCTGCTGTGCGGAGGCCGGGACCCTCCGTGGTGGACACGGAGGCGGGAGCTGGGCCTCTCACCGTGAGTGGAGGTGACAGGTGAGCAGGACGGGCCGGAGCGGGCCGTGGGGTGCCAGGGACGGTGTGGAGCCCGAGCGCAGGTGAGGTGCCTCTGGGTCACCCAGAAACAGGCGGACGCACACAGAAACGTCCCCAGGTCTGTGTGCCCATCCACAGCGTGTGTCCCTGCCCTGCCGGCTGAGGGCCCAGGGGAGGTGACGTCCGGAGGCACCAGGCACTCCCAGCGCCCAGAGAGGCGGGCGCCTTGGAGAAACGGCCGGTTCCGGGACCAGGACTAGCCCCGGGCACGCGAAGTGAGCGCGGGGCCTCCTGCTGTGTAGGCAAGTAGGAGACGTCCACGCGGAAACATTCGGACGGGGCGAAAGCCCGCTGGAAGAGCGCCCGTGGCCAGGCTGGAAGGACTTCGGCCACAAAATAAATAATATTGTATTGGATTATAAAGCAAAGTGCAAAATTAATATCCATGAGGCCGTATGGATAGAAATAAGTTATGGCATACGCAAGAAACTGGGGGAGGGTACACAAAGCTCTGGGCCCGAAAATCCCAGATAATGTGGATACTCTGCCCTCAGGAGGGCGCGTGGGCCCCGCTCTGTAGGTGTGGGCAGCACGCCGTGACGTCCTTCCCAAGAGGACAGTCTGGAAATGGGGAAAGAGCACCCTGACCGTGCAGAAACACTGTGGCCAACACGACTCAGTCAGATGGCCAAGGCCAGCATCGTCGTGTAAGTCACGTTGATGGCAGGTGCCCTCGATGTGTGTGACGAAAATGGAACTCACCTCGGCGGCCTTCCTCCCCAGATGTGTAACCTCAGTCAAAAAATGAGGAAAGCATCAGGCACATCGGGAGAGGGGACCGTCTACAAAATCCCGAGCAGCGCTCCTCACAGCTGCCAAGGTCACTGACGACAGGGCCCGTCTGGGGAGCTGTAGCACCCACAGGAGACAGGAGACGAAATGCAGTGTGGTGTCCCCAGGGCGGGGTGGGGGTGGCTCCTGGGGCAGGACAGGACAGAAGACAAAGACCGAGGAATTCTTACTCTGGACTTTTGTTGATGATCATGTCTCCATATCGGTTCCCTATTGTGACAATGTGATACTAATATGCTAACAACGGGGTAGAGCGGGCGTCGGGTGTGTGGAAGCTCAGCGCTGGCATCACCCCTGTTCTGTAAATCTGTCCGTATTGTAAGTTTCATGCTTTAGGTAAACACACGGACACACACGCATCGAGGTGGCATTTCCTCAGTTGGTGACGTCCTGCCTTCCGCGGGAGAATCCCTGGAACCACGTGCCACAGGGACGCCGGAGGCTCCACCGTCTGCTCCGTGTCAGCACCGTCAGGCCTGGGACCCGCCGTCTGGGGAAAGCTGGCACGTTTGGGTTGAAAAGCTCCCAGAAGATGGGGCGCCTGGGCGGCTCAGTCCATTGAGCATCTGCCTCTTGATCGCGGCTCAGGTCATGGTCTCCCAGTTGGTGAGTTCGACCCCCACATCGGGCTCTGGGCTGAGCCCGGAGCCTGCTTGAGATTCTCTCTCTCCCTCTCTCTCTGCCCCTCCCCACTCGCCCTCTGTCTCTTTCAGAAAGAAATAAATAAACATTAAAGTTCCCAGTTGGTCTCCCCCATTTGGCTCAGTGCGGAGTTCATTCCAGGAGCAGGAATCCATTCCTGCGGGGGCTCCCTGCTCGGGGCACACCCAGGCCCCTCCCCGCCCCCACAGAGGGCCCCCGGACCCCCGCCTCCCGGGGCCGTCACCGGGACAGAAGGACAGGGCGTGTGGGACCGTCCGGCACAGGGTGGTCACAAACATGTGGCTCGTAGGATGATGGTGTCACTTCTGCCCCATGTCCCCTCGTGTGAGGGACAGGCAGTGCGTACGCATGACCTCGTCAACACCAGCAGCCCGCGGACTGCGCTTCAGAGAGCCCAGGTGACTTCCTCGCGCTCACACAGGCCGGCGGAGCTGGAGCTGGGGTTGAAAACCCGACAGAAGTTTCTTACACAAGATAGTAAACTCACTAACTTAAAAGGAAAGTATTGTTAAGTTGGACTTCTTTAAAATTCAGCTGGTTGTTAAATTGGTACAGGGCCTCTCTGGGGTCAGGCTCCGTATCTGCGTGTCTTCCCCCAAACTCCAGGCCCGTTATGGACGAGCTGACGGCCACCACGCGGCCGGTGTTGGCCAGAGGAGAGGGGACCGTGGACACAGTCTTCCAACCAGCTCTGCTCTCGACCAGCACCGGGGCCCCAACCTCCCTGGCAGGGGGAGGGGTGGGTAGGCCTCTCACCCCGGCTCCCTCCCCGTGCGCTCATTCCTGCCCCCACCAGGACAGGGCGGCCCAGGGAATCCGAGTCTGATAGGAAAGAGCCCTAGTCTACGGCCATACCACCCTGAACGCGCCCGATCTTGTCTGATCTCGGAAGCTAAGCAGGGTCGGGCCTGGTTAGTACTCGGATGGGAGGAAAGAGCCCTGGACTTGGCTGGGCCGGCTTCTCCCGGACCATCGTCTCATACCCACGTCCCTCCTGGTTCTTCGGGGGGAGGGGGGGTGTCATCCTCCCTAACGGGAGAGGCCCAGGCATGCCAAACGGCTCCAGGTGAATGCCAAAAGTGAGCAAACCCAAGAAAGACAGTGTCAGAAGAAGGATCCTCAGAGAAGAAAGACCCACAACCTTGCCCCTGCCTTCACCCCCTCACAGAGTGGCTCTGGGCAGCGAGCAGGGCTGTTCGAATTATCTGGGGTCCCTGACGGCTTAGAGAATCAGGTGAGGTCTACGCACCCTCCTCAGAAAAATGTGCAGACACGGGCACACAACCTTGCTTATGACTGTCACGATCTTTGGGGTTCACGGAGCCCGTGAAGCCATGTTAAAAACCCCAGTCCCCGTGCGTGCCACAATCAGTACAGGGTAAATGACTAAAGAGATAAAATTAGATGTCTACCTCATCGCAAACACAAAAATAAGTTCCAGATGGAGTAAAGACCTATATGTGAAATGCAAAACCGTAAAACGTTTTTAAAAAGCACAAGAGAATGTTTGTATCGCATCTCGGTGGTGACAATACAATAAACACACAAACCAGAAGAAAGCAAACGACCCAGGAGGAAAATGGACAGAGGACGAGAACGCCAGTGCGCAACCAGGCAGCTCTCTGGCGCGGAGACCCAAGAGGTCAGTAAGGCACGGCGGGGGCCGGGGGGGGGGGGTTGCTCATCCACACCCAGAATCGGGGAAAAGCAAAATAAAGCCTTAACGATGCACCATTTCACACCCATCACCTGGCAAATGCTGATGCGTCTGATAACACGAAACGTTGGCGAGAACGTGGAGAGACGGGAACTCTCACCATCGCTAGCGGGCGGTAAATTGTCGGAGCCACTTTGGAGAGCAACTTGGCAGCTCCTGCGGAGGCTGAGGTGGCGCGAGCTCCCGCGAGGACCGCACGGTTCCGCTCTGGGTGGCTCCCTGCCGGCGACGGCGTGCGCTCGCTCACGACGACGCTTGTTCCCAGAGGCTTATTCGTCAGAGCAAAAGTGGCACGCGGAAAGAAGGTCTCTGCCCGGGGAAACGTGTCCATACTGGTTGTTCGCACGACAAGAGGCCCAACGGTGGTTACGAGTGACCTAGATCCGGCCCCATCAGCACAGATCGAACTCCAAGATGCGCTATTGAGTGAAAAGGGAAGTCATGAAAGGGAAGGTGCGGGACGGCCCCCGCACGTGGGTTTCTGGCGCACGCAGCCATATTCTGTTTCGTGGACGAGCACACTGGCTCCCGGACAGCAGCTCCAGGAGAGAGGAAGGCTCCCCTCCGTGGGTCGGGTGGCCTCGCCTCTGGTCCTTCAGAAACACCGCAAGCAAGCGGGGTGAACTGTTAACACCGGGTCCCCCCGGGAGCCGCCTAAGTGCCCGCTATCTTGTCGCGGGTACTTGGCTACATACGGGAGGTCGCTCACACTTTCATTTTTCTAAAGACAATGTCTCACGGTTGTTTTATTTTAAGCGACAGTAAATGAGCCCTGCCGTGGCCCGGGCGGCGTTGCGCCCTGTTCCCGCCGCACCCCCCCCCCCCCCCGGTTGGGCTGGGACACAGCGGCACGCGGCAGGCTCCTCGGGCTGGGGCCAGGTCTGCAGGGTGGATGCAGTAGGAGGGGGTGGTCCTGAGGGGAGGCCCCAGGAGCACGGGGCTTCTCACTGCCGGTTAGGGACCTCGTGATGGGGCCCAGTCCCCATCCCCGTGTGCAGCATCCCTCTCCTGGACCAGAACAGGGCTGGCCCAGCAAGCCTACTTCCTATGGGAGACAGCACCCATTTCCTAGGGGACACAACCACCCAGCCCCCGGTTCCTGTGGGACAGGGCACCCATAAGAGGGTGCTGTGGGGTGGGCAGGGGGGGTCTCTCTGAGGACCCGACAGTGAGCTGAGAACTGAAGAAGAGAAAGATCCGGTCACTTGGGAAAGTAAAATTTTTTAGGCAGAAAGAACCAAAATTACAAAAGTCTCTGAATCGGAAGAGATTGATGACAAGGAAGGCCGGTGTGGCTGGAGCATAATAGGGCAAGAGGGTTTGGAGATGAAGAAGAGGAGGAGACAGACTGAGCCCTGACACTGAGCCCTGACTGGGCCTGAATCCTTCATACACTGAGCCCTGGTCACACCCTGAGCCCCCACCCTGCTCACAGACTGAGCCTTGATTGTCATAACAAAGCAAACTGATTCCTGGTCATAGAGAGAGCCCTGACCTCTGGCCCAACATGCCCCCATCCCCTGTCGTGGGCTGAGGCTTGATCCCTGGTCACAGACTGAGCCCTCATCTCCGGTCACAGATTCACTCCCGATTCCCGGCCGTGGGCTGAGCCCTGAGCCCTCCGTGCTCTCAGCCCTGCGTTTCCCTGGTTACCAAATGCTGCTTCTTGGGGGAAGATGGGAAGATGGCTGTGGCCGGGTTCTGCAGCAGGAAATCCCCCAGGCTCCTGGGCGCTGGGCAGGGACGGTCCCTGGCCCGGCCTGCACGCCTCCCTTCCGAGCAGGTACGTGAATCACGGAGGACACGTCAGGGCACGCGGCACGAGGCAGCTGCGTCTGTGTGCCTCTGCAAAGCCACCATGTGGTCCGTGATGCGATGCTAATTGCTCTCAGTGGTGCCTGGTGCTTTGTTAAAAAAAAATTTACTGTTGATTTTATTGAAAGGCAAAAATAGCACAGCATATGCTCTGACCATCTTCAGTGCTAACTGGCAGGGTGGATGGGCCCACTTCTCAGGCCCCCTTGAGCACCCAGAGAGTCTCCTGCTTCCGAACACACTTCCCAGGGGCGCCCGCTGGTGGGAGGGGCGCTCCGCAGGTAGCCGGCCGAGGGCTTCACATCCTGTGTTTGCTGGGGACCTGACGGCTCAGGGCAGAAGTGGTCCCCAGAGCCTTCGCCTGGAGCCCCAGAACTTACAGTTTGTCCGCCCGGGGAGGATAGGTGTCGAGCAGTCAGGTGACGGGGCCATGGTGACATCTTGCCATGCTGTTGACGTTCGATGTCCCTGATGGTGCAGATGGGGACAGGGAAGCGGGGCTGTGGCAAATTAAGACACCTGTCCTACCTGTCCCTAGCAGCGAGACATGGCTGTGAGGGACAGACGGGGCAGGAGTGTCCAGGAACAACCCAGAAAACCAGCAGGGCAGGATGTCTGAGCCGCCCTCTCCCTCCCTGGCTCTGCCCCCCTCCCCACGCCACTGGCTCCAAGCCCATCCCACTGCCCACTCGGCCCGGGACGGAGTCTACAGTCTGCTGACCCCGAGCATCCACATGCTCGGCCTGTGGCCACACGACAAGAGGCCAGCAGGTGGCTGTGTCCTGCACCTCACTGCCACGCGGCGACAGTTGTCCAGACTCAGGGCCTGAAGGGGTTGCAGGGTCCCATCTCCCTGTGCCTCTGTGTGTGCGTCTCTCTCGTTTCTCTAGCTCTCTGGCTGTGTCCCCCTGTGTATATAGCTCTCCATTTCCTACCTTTCTTTCCGCTCGCCCACGCACCTGCCCACTGGGCAAACACTGTGAGCACCCCCTCGTGCCCACCTAGCACTGTTCCGGGTGGATGAAAGGGAGGGAGCCCTGGCCCCGCAGACCTTGCCCTGTGCAGGAGGAAGGCAGAGCCCAGCATGCGTGGCAGGAGAGGGGTCACTTCATCTCTGCGGGCGTCAGATGGCAGGGAGGGAGGGAGGGAGGGATCAAGGTGAGGGCCGGGAGTGACGCCGAGCACAGAGAGCCTCCCGGGGGCCCTGGAGAGCAGCGGGTCGCGGATGACGGGCTGGACAGGATGGACCGTGTGCTCTGGAAAGTTGACCCTGGCCACTGTATGAATGGGTCATTTCAGGGACCATTACACAAGGTTGTTTTGACCTCCAGTGCCCCCCTGCCGTGCTGCGTGAAGTGGGACAAGTGGCCCGGTGGCCTGAGTCCGAGTGCCCTACTGTCCACAGCAGCATCTGTGAGTCAGGAGGCGGGGGGTGGGGGGCCCAACGCGTGCAGACTGCCAACACGGCCGGCACTGACCACACGGGAGCCACCGTCACCCAGGCCCGGTGGCCACGCTCCGCGCTCAAGTCTGACCTGTAGCCCCACTCCATCACCTTCCATCACCCTCCAGAAGTCCCGTCCCGGGATCTACTGCATCCCCACACCGTGTCCCCAGAGGAGCATTTGAAGGGTGGCCGGCTGTGGACCCTTCCCCAGGGTCCCTTGGCCCTGGGTCCTCCCCTCTCCTGCTGCAGCAAGCCCCCCACATGCTCGGTCCCCCAGGCTTGACACCGGTCCCCTGCCATCCACCCTGCCCCTCTCCTGTGCTCCCCAGCGCTTGGGGCCAGAAGCTTCCATGCTGGCAGTGGTCAAGCGTGTTCTTGCTCCTTCCCTAGAACACACCCTGCCCTCCCCCGCTCCCCATCACCGCCTCCCGTCCGGACACAGCTCCAGCCCCTCGGCAGCCTGGCAGGCGCACCCTGGGATCGTGCGCAGGGCTCTGACGTGGGTCTCTGTTTAGTAGAAGGAAGTCCCGGCTTCCAGTCGCCTTTTGGGCCGCCCCCCGCTCCCCACCCTGCTGTCCAGGACCCTGGTTTGCCATCCCAACTACTGCCCCAGCCCCTCCCTGCCCCCGTCCTCCGGGGCTGCCCAGAGACACAGTGCTAGGGCCGACCTGACCTTCTGACCCTTGTCCGTCTGTCCCACCTCGGGGCCTGTGGAGAGCCTCGCTGCCCAGCCGCTGAGCCGTGCGTGAGGACACCACCCAGCTCGCCCTCCAGCCTTCAGGACTTTGCGAGCGAAGTGCTCCTCCGCGGTGCTCCTTGGCCCCCGGCCCTTGCACATGCCTGTCCTCTGTCAGCACTGCCCTCCCCTTCCTTGTACTGCTGTTGGGCCCCTACACGTTCCCCAGGACGGCCTTCCCAGGTAAGCCCGCCCTCACTCCGTCATCCAGCTGTAGGCCGTTCAGCTGTAGGCCGTTCCCCACAGGAGGTCACAGCCGCTCCATAGCGCCTCCACTAGGGGACAAGGAGGAGGAAAGGGCGAGCTCGCCCATTGCCTCTGCCACCACAGTGCCCGCGGCATCGTCGGGATAGGAAATCCTTTACAATTGAAAGGTCAGCCGACTGAACGGAGGCATGGACATGAGCGGTGCAAAGGCCCAGGGGTCTGCAGGGTGAGGGATCGGAGCGGAGTCACTGTGGGGCAGGAGCCACGCCCACGGTAGACAGGTGTGACCTCGCCTGTGACGCACGAGCCGGGGAGGTGGGGCCCGCCGGGCCTCAGGATTCTCTGCTGTAAAATGGAAGCATCGCCCAGCTGCCCGAAACGCAGCCCGACGTGGACGCCAGGACTCTTGCCAACGGCGAACGCCATGTCGTCAGAGTTCCTGGTCCGGTCCAGCCCTCTGCTGCACCCTTTCCACAGCATGATCCCATTGCGGGATCAGCACACGGACGCTGGGTAAACTCAAAACTACAGAAGCCTTCTGAGGACCTTCATGAGGGGCTCTGGAAAAGTGGGGTGCCTCCAGCCTCTGTTGCAGCTGCTGCAGAGTCCCGAGGGGGGCCGGCCGGAGCCCTGTGCTCTGCGCCCTCCCCTCCTCCTCCGTCCTGGAAGGTGCCACTTCTGACAGGTCCTGACAGCCGAGCCAGGGAGCCAAGCCCGCACAGCGTAATCTGCCGCGTGGCTGTGTGAGGCCGCTCACCCCTCCCCCAGAGCCCCCCTTCCCAGGGCCCCCCTCCCCCAGAGCC
>NW_024412417.1:46932371-46945199 GCF_014898765.1 Herpailurus yagouaroundi | reverse complement strand
CCCCCTCCCCCAGAGCCCACCTTCCCAGGGACAGAGGCACAGGTGCAGCCATTAAGCACCAGCCCCTGAGGGCCATGTGGCAGGATAATCAGCTGTCACCAAAGGACTGCTCTGCGTCCCAGCCCTGTCAGAGTGACCCACACGCAGCTCTGCCCCACAACCCTGGTGTGGGTGCTCTCCCTGCACACCAGGGACCCCTGGAAATGTGGGGGGTGCTGAGGAGGGAGGGGTTGCCTTTGAAACACAGGATTCCGCAGCCTCGGCAAGGCAGCCCAGGGAACCGCTGCTGGGAGCGGGCTCCGGGGCCAATGAACGCGCGCGCCGAGCCACGGCCCCGGGAGATCGAGAGGCCCCGTTTAATTGGAAGCACCTGCTCTGCCATCTCAGCCCGTGCAGGAGAGGGACAGGGAGCCGGATGCTCGGTGCATCTCAAGCAGCCACTTCTCGGAGCCCCAGCTCTCGGTGCTCCAGAAATGGGTCCCCGTGGAGGACAGGAGTAGGTCGGGAAGCAACGGTGTCTGAGGGCCTCTCAGGCTCCAAAGGGCCCTTCTGTTCATGAAGGGGCAGCGCCCCTGCTGGACGTGGTCCAGGTGATGTGCGGGGCTCCACCCGGTTGCGGGGCCGTGAGTCCCCTGCTCTGTTTCTGCCCAGACAGAAGATGAGGCTTCGGGCCCCGATCCCGGGGCGTGCAGAGACACAGAGCTCCGGCTTCACCGTGGACTCGGGTTTCTCCGTCCTGCCCTGGATGGGAGGTGGATTGAGGGCCAGGGCTCAGCCCTTCTCAGACTCGAAGTCACAAAGCTAAGCCGGATGCTCCCAGCCCAGACCCTCCCTGCTGGGATCAGGGACAGGGAACATGCTTCACCTTTCCTCTGACAGTTCGGTGCTCGGAAGACCAGATGTGACCTTCCTGGTGTGGGCGCACCGCGCGAGGGCAGAGCCGTGGCCTCGGTTGGGCGTGCTCCTGCAGCGTGGCACCGTAACCCCCTGAGGGGCTCACGGTACGTATCCTCTCGCTCGCCAGCACCCGGGCTGGTGGCGGAGGCCAGTGGCTCACCCCACAGACTCCTGCAGACAGAGCGTCCCCCGGAGAAAGGACAGTCCTGTAGGCTGAGACCCTGGCCACCACCTGAGGTCAAAGCGAGGTGGCGGACGACCAACTTCTTCCATGGGGTGAACGGTCCGGCCAGCTGGTCTCCGCAAACCTCCCTACGCCAGATGGCTACGTGCCCGGGGGGGTCTCGGTGCCACCGTGAGCCCAGACAGGCTGCCAGTCCATCCAACTCTGGAAAATGAGTGGACTGAGCCCAGGATGCTGGGGGACACCCATTAGGAAAGAGGGGACATCGTATCCGAGGGAGGAGGTCCACGGCAGGCTGGGCCCACGCGAGTGTGGGTTTGGGCAAGCGTGCAGATCACGTGGCCGGTGCCCCGCTCCGGGGGGCACGTCCACGGGCCCAAGGACCCAGAGCCTGCAGGGTGGGCATTCTTACTCACTAGGTGCCACCAGGAGACGGGAACCCCTCAGGGTTACGAGGCCAGGGCCAAGCTGACAGAAAGGAAGCTGAGGGTTACACCTCGGGGGAAGCCAGGCAGGGAATCTGGGGACGCTGGGCCGGAAGGAGGTATAATGTACCATCCGTCGTTCACCGAGGCCAGGAAAGACACAGGATGATCACAACTCAAGACCGAGACAAATCCTTGACCCCGGGGAGTTCACAAGATACTTCTGAAGTCCTTGAATCCCCCTGTCTCAAGACAGGCCCAGGTCCAGGCTCCAGCTGGGATGGGATGGGAGCACAGGGCTGGGGCCCTGGCTCGGCAGGTGAATTTGGAACACCGCAGCGACTGCTTCCTTCTCCCCGTGACACCCTTGGCGGGAAGGCCCCCACCTTCTCCTCTCAGCTCTGTCCAGTGCAGGGCTCCATGGAGCTTGGGTCCTGCCTGCGCGATCGAGTCACCCTGTCCTCTCCAGCAGCCATACGTGACAAGTCTGGGTACAGTGAGGTCTAGCGCCGAGGTCTTTATCTCACTATCCCGGCACAGTCCCAGGCCCAGAGTGCGTGAGGGAACAAATGTACACATGAGCGAATGCAGGCGTGCGTGAACGTGTGCCTGGAAAGCCCAGAGGTTCAGTGCAGGGCAACCCCTCTAGCTGACCCTTCCCATTCAAGTCCAAGCCTGGAGAATCCCTTCATCCACACTTGGGGTAGTTGCCTAATTTTTCTCCCCCCGGCCCCCACCACACGGGCCTACGCCTTACCGGGCAACGTGGAGGGCCATCTCTGCAGGAAGCCCCGTCCCGGTGGCGAGGCTGGAGGGGGAGGGGGTGCCGGCGGGGTGGGGTGCTCCCCCAGCAGAGCGGTAGCCAAGGGCAGGCCCACACGGATGGCTTTGTCAGCCTAAAGGACCACCACCGTGGAGGTCTCGGGAGGGGTCCCGGGAGACGGACTCGGGGGGCCCGGAGGGAGGGGGCGTGTCCTGCCCACGTGCCCAGGGGAGGGCAAAGCCCAGGTTCTCCGCGCGCCGGTTTTTCGGGGGGGTGGGACTGCTTGCGGGTTTTACGCCCCTCTCTTTATTAACGCCTCGCTCTCCTCCAGATTCTAATCGCCTTCCAGAAAACAGCTGCTATTAGCTTCTCCCCTGAGCCTCCAAATCCCCGGAGCTCAGCAAAATTCCCCTCTGATTGAGGCAGCTGTGCTCGGAGCCGCGCGTCCGCCTTCGGAGCTCATCAAAGCCCCTCAAAGGGGAGATTAGCGGCAGCATCCCATCAGGCACGGCATTGTCGCCATTCAGCGCGCCAGCCGCGCTTGGCCACTGCGGCCTCGCGGAAGACACGGAATTAGAGAGTGCGGGGCTCTTGGAAGCACAGGCTTTCAGAAGCACGGAATCATCAAATCTTCCCCCCAAATCAGCTTAGGGTGTTAGAATTTTAAGGATGCATGCTTTCAGAAGCTCAGACTCTTAGAAGTCACCTCGAATTTTATTCCCATTAAGTTTGGGGTAAAATAAATACATCTAATCTGACACCGTCTATGCAGCCCAGCATCCTGGTTATTAGAAGCCCAGAAACGCGACATCTGTGGGCCACAGAAATCATGCAATCTGGGGACGGGGCGGGGGGGCGGAGAAAAGACTCTGAAGCACCCCCTCTCCGAGCTCCCCCAGGCCTGCCCTCCCCCGCCGCTCGCTGTGGGAGCAGGGCTCACTGTCGCTGCCCGGTCTGCCCCCTCATTACCCAGGGACAGCTGGGGGAGACGCTCCCCGTCCACTGTGACTGATGACCCCAGGCTCCACCAGAGTTCCCTGCACGTTCACACCCCAGCCTCCTGCCCCCTCAGTGCATGTTCACACCCCAGCCTTTTGCCCCCACCAGTGAATGTTCACACCCCAGGCTTTTGCCCCCACCAGTGAATGTTCACACCCCAGCCTCCTGCCCCCCTGTGTGTATTCACACCCAGCCTCGTGTCCTACACCATTCATGCTCACACTCCAGCTTCCTTACCCACCCCATGCATGTTCACACCCTATCCTTGACCCCCCCCAGTACCAGCAAAACCCTCTCTTTCCCTCCGGCTGATGTCTTGAGATGCCCCACACCCACCTGTGGCCCGTATCCCACCCCCAATCAGATGTGACTCGCTGGGGCCCTTCTCAGTCACTGAAACAAAACAACAGGATGGGCTTTGGGAAGTAGTTGCTGTGGCCAGAGGAGAGGGCAGGGGGCCCTTCCCCATGAGGCAGCCCATCCCCGCCGCCTGTGCTCTGGCCTGTCTGGTTCCGGACCACTGGAGCAGCCCCTCGGCTGCCCTGCCTGGCACGCCCCTGCACCCCACCCTCCCTCATGCCCTCGCGGCCCCAGGTCCTCACATGCCACATCTCCACTACTAGTCTTGGCATTCAAGGCTCCCCACCTCATGACTGGAAACTGCCTGTCCGTCTCCTGCACCCTCTTGGGTGCCTCATGTCCCCGGCAGCCAGGCAGCTCTGGACCTCCACCACCCAGCGAGTTTCCTGGCCTCTGGGCCTTTGCACGGTGGCTTCTGCCCCCTGGAATGTCCTTCTCCACCTGGTAGCCTTCCCCCTCACACACCGTATGAAGCGTGACCCCCCCCCCCAGCCACACGGTCCCCTCTTGTGGTCTCTCCACCCTCTGTACCCCCACCCGGAGCATCACCACCGAGTTTCTCCCTCTCACTCGGTCAGGAGTTTCCCATCTGCCAGCACTCTCCCTGGCCCCTGTTCCCCAGCAACAATCCCGAGGATCCTGAATGATCAGCTCGCCCTGTGCTGATGAGGACACACTCATGTTCAGAGAGGTGGGGTAACTGAGGCAAGGTCACACAGCCTCTAGGCAAAAATTCAGCTCTGCCTATTCGAGGAGCCGTTTAAGTCTCTGCCTAAAGAAGGTCTCGTGGCCGGCGACCTCAGCGGGTCCTGCTGAAGGAGGCATCCTCTAGAGATGGGAAGCACACAAAGTGCGGCCCTCAGTTTCCCCATCCGTAGAGTGGGCTGACGTTCTCCCCGCTGGATGGGGCTGACGGAAGCACGTTCTGCAAACCTGTTATCATGGCAGCTGACACGGCACAGGCACGCAGCAAAGCGAGCGCTCCTGGGGCACACGGGCCGGAGGAGGAGCAGGGGGCCTCCCGAGACCCAGCGCCCAGGGCTTCTCCGAACCTCTGTTTCTTCCTCGACTTCGGGAGAAGGGAGGCCGGTAACTTGGCCCCTCTGCCCTCCCAGTCTCCGCACATAACGGAGGCGGCTCTTCCGGCTACCAGGTGTCAGCCATCTTTGCCAAATTAACACCATGTTACGTTTCAAGATCACTGCAGATACAGCGGGGACTCCTGTCATTCCTGTCATTGTTTACCTGACAGGTAAACGGATCTCCCTGCTCCGTTCGCGCCCTGCAAATATGTGCGTTTGTGTTCTTCACAAGAGCCTCGTGAGGGGAACAGCCAGGGGCTCGATCTTCGCAGGGGAGTCGTCGTCTTCAGGAGCGCGGCTCAGGGCAGGGGCCCTGGCGGTGGGGGAGGGCATCCGTTCCCCTCCCGATGGTGACAGCCGGTGCTACCCTGGGGAAGCAGCCCTTCCCAACCCTTGGTCCACGTGGGGGTGTGGGACAGGCTGCGCCCACCCCCAGCTCCAGGAGCCCGCCCAGGACCAGCGTCATCTTTCCCGGACTGGGGATAACAGTAGGTTTCCGTCCCGGGACAGGTCCTAGAAGCACTGGGCGACTGGGAACCCCTTCTCCTGGAGCCGCCCAGCCTGCTCTCAGAGCGTGGATGACAGACGAGCTGAAAGATAGAGATGATAATGTCCTGGGGTGCCCGGGCCTCCCTCTTAGGCCCGAGCCAGTGAAACGGGTTACTGTGTCCTGAGACCAGGTGCTCCAAACCCCGTGTTTCCTTCTTGCTGGCTCTGGAGAGGGAGGTCAGGCCCTCCGAGGAGGCTGGGACCCGAGCAGGGGCGGATGTAGAGGCAGGAAGGCAGGGTTACGAGACCAGGGGCCCGGGAGCCCGCGGCCGTGGCTGCCCTGCCTTCCAGGGAGTGTGGGCCGGGCCTTGATCCCCGAGACCCTCTGAGAGGTCCACGCCCCGGGCCAGTGGCCGGCACCCGGCGTCGCCGCATGGTCGCTGGGCCGCAGACGTATCCGGCTGTGCAGGTGGGCGGCCAGCAGCCCCGCTCGGTGCTAATGACAAACAGCTGCTCCTCGGGCGGGTAGCACCTGCCCTCGCGCTCGGGGAGGCCTGCGAGCTTGTTCCCTGCCAGCGCCTGCTGCCCGGCATAAAGCCAGTACTGGTGAGCGGAGCGTCACCGGCAGTCGGGCGCCGGGGGTCGGGGGGGGGGGGCTGTCCTGAGATGAGCCTCTCCTGCCGAGGAAGCGCCCCTGGGGACCGGGGGCTGAGCCAGCTGCGGAGCTCTTCCGGGCCAGCGCTGAGCCGGGCGGGGACCGATCACAGCCCACACGGGGCCGGGGGGGACACACCATTCCGAGGCCCGTGGGCAGTGTTAGAAGGGGGTCTTCCTGAGAAATTCGCACTGACGCCGTCCAGGGGTCTCCTGGTGTCCCGATGAGCGCACGCTGCAAAATGACAGCAAGCCAGGACAGGCCATTAATCCGGCCCCAAGGAGCTGGGCTCGTGGAGGGCAGGGGTGTCCCAAAGCGGGGTCTTCGTTTACCTACAGAGTCAAGGACGGAGGCAGGTGAGGGGAAGCATGGCCTTGAACACCGGCTCAGCAGACCACGCGGGCTGGAGCTGCAGGATGTCAGGACTGGGCAGAGGACAGGTGGGCCCAAGGCCTGCCTCTCTCCAGGTCCCGGCGCCCCGGCTCGATCTGTACCTCCTTGCCCGGCCCTAGGCTGATCTCCATGCCACCCCCTGCCCGCCCGCCACCTCGGGCAAGCGTCCGGCCCCTGCATGTCGGATCCCACCAACAGAAAGAGCAGAGGAGAGGGGCCCAGAAGCTGCCAGGCCCTCCCCTCAGCCCTCTGCATGCTGCCCACCCACCCGATGCGCGGGCTGCCTGGAAGTCAGTCCGGAAGGTCGGGGTCCCCCTGCTCTGCCCCCAGCTCCAAGGCCGCCCCCACCCCCAGCAGCTGTGGCGACGCCAGCCCTCTCCCCACCAGCTCTGCCGGGGGCAAGCAGGTCCAGGAGAGGGAGGCTTGGGTTCTGGCATTTTCCTTCTCATTCTCTTCTTTTGACTTTCTTACCAGCTTTTAAGAAGGCCCTTTGCTACAGGGGAAACCAACCTGTTCGTAGATCAGACTGGGCGGTCAGGGAAGAAGCACTTTGCACCCAGAGCCGGACACTGAGGATGCCCCCGAGGATGCTGTGAGGGAGCTACTGTGGCCCCACTGCTCAGGGGAGGACACTGATGCCTACGCGGGCTGGGAACCTCGTGGGCGGCTCCACTGTCTGTAAGTGGCAGGGGCAGGGTACACATCCGGCCCAAACACCTCCAAAATTCATGTTCTCTGCCCAGGACTGTGAGCCTGGAACTGGGCTGAGCCCTTCCCTGAGGCTCTGCCCCACCTTTTGACCACCTCGCCCATCCCTTCCGGATCGGCCCCTCAGCCTGGCTGCTCGGGGCTCCAGGAGTCCAGGCCACATGGACCCCTCATGCCTTCACGGAAGCATTTGGTGACGTTGGTGTGGTGGTGATCGTGCTGAGACTTTCCGCTTGAACCCATGAGAAGCCGGTCCTTCCTGACGAAACCTGACAAGCATTTCCACCAGGGTGACGGCCGAGAAAGTGGGCCTGAGAGCCGCCATCTGATGTTCAGTCTGATGTCAAACTGTAAATATGCCTGGATGACTGACTAGACATATTGAGGAAAGTGAAAATCCAGGAGAAGTAAAGATCCAAGTGTGATAAACAAAACTTGGAAAAGATTAAAGCATAGAAAAGTATTCTATGGCCTCACGGTAAAGGACAATTTCTGAAATAAAATAAAAACGGAGACATAGAGGGGAAAGATGATCAATATGGACGTATCCACATATAAAACTCTCCTCTGAAAAGGGACCGTAAACACACAGTTGAAAGATAAGTGATTTCCCGACAAAAGACTTCCACAGCGTGTAGCAGATAACAGATCAGTAGCCAGAATACATAAAGGACACCTACAAGTCAGTAAGGAGACAAAAAACCCAATGGAAAAACAGACCAAACCTAGAAAGGGTTCACAAAAGAGGAAATCACAATCACATATACATATAAATACTTGTTCACTCGCATGTGATGGTTAACTCAGCATGAGTTGAAACAGCATTTGCACACTTATCAGGACGGCGAAACCCCAGAAGTCTGACGATTCCAGGGGGAAGGAGCGCGTAAGGTCCGGGAAGGCCTGCCTGTGTCGGCGTGAGCACACGGTAGCACAGTGCTGGAGTCAGCTAGAGGCGTGAGACCCTGCAACTTCTCACCCACGCCGGCGCCCTACAGAAGTCAGGGGTGGGGGACAGCACGACTGTGTGGCGAAGGGCCCAAACCCTGGGCAGGCTCCCTGGGGTGTCTCCCGGCCATTTAGCTCTAAGCAAGCCACACACCTTCTCTGCCTCTCGGTTTTCTTAGCTGCGAAGTGGACGCTTCCCCTCTGGACTTCACTGTGCAGGCTCCACGGGAAGATGTATGTAGAAGTACTCGAACAGCATGCACCGCACAACAAGCCTGACGAAGGACAGTTACTTTCGCTGTGAGTCGTAGCAGCAAACGCTAGATGTGCGCCAAATGCCCATCGGTGCGGGAAGGAATGTGTGCGTTTGAAGATCTTCACACGATGAAGTGCACAGCAGCCCTTAAAAACGTAAGAAATAGGGTGCCTGGGTGGCTCAGTCGGTTGAGCATCCGACTTCGGCTCAGGTCAGGATCTCGCGGTTCGTGGGATTCAGCCCCACGTTGGGCTCTGTGCCGACAGCTCAGAGCCTGGAACCTGCTTCGGATTCTGGGTCTCCCTCTCTCTCTGACCCTCCCCCGCTTGTGCCCTGTCTCTCTCTGTCTCTCAAAAATAAATAAACGTAAAAAAAGAATTTTTTTAAACGTATGCAATAAACCTGAATTCACAACAGGGATGAATCTTAAAGATAAAATGTTGAGGACAAAGAAATTCCGGAACATTACACCATCATCCCAGTTATGGGAATGTTTAAACACAGAAAACAATAGAACATATTGTTTATGGTCCTTGCATGGAGAAAGGTATAAAACGTGGACTGATTTCTCCCCAATTTATGACCGTCAGTTGCTCCCAGGAAGGGACTTTTTTTTCACTTGGGGCGACGGGGACGTGGCAGCTGGTGACTAAATCCTTTCAGGTTCTCTGGGGTTTGTTCTCAACATTTTTTCTTTTACAGCAAAGCCCCTTGCGGTGTCCCATCATGCTGGGATGCTCCCAGTACCCCCACCCCTGCCCCCCCCCACCACCCCGGCTCCTACACTGCCCACAGCTGCCCTGCTGTGCCCCCTCGGGGTCTCCCTATCTGTTGTGCCCTCTCCCTGGGGGGCTTACCCCCAAAAACCCGTTACCAGTCAGATGTCAGCTCGAAGCCTGCTGTCTCGGCCGGCTCGGGCCACCCTCACTAAGCACCACACCAGCCGCCCAAACCACGGTATTTATTATCTCCCAGCCTTGGAAGCCGGAAGCCTGAGACCCTGGCGAGGACAGGGCTGGCCCTCCTGAGGCCTCTGTCCTGGCGTGTGGATGGCCGTTCCCTCCCCGTGACCTCAGGAGGCATCTCTGTGCCTGTCTGTGTGCTGGTGTCCCCTTCTTGTGAGGACAGCAGTCACACTGGATCAGGGCCCGGGTGACCTCCTTTACCCTAATCATGACAGTAACGACCCCCTTCCAGGGCACATTCGGAGCTCCTGGAGGTTAGAATTCCGAGGGGACGCCACGGGGCCCCCACGCCACCTGTGAGCTCGCACACTCTGGGCATCGCGTGGTGGGGGCACTTACCGCCATCGAGCCTCCTTGCCACGGCTCTGTCGAGCCCCCACCCCAGACTCACACCCTGCGTGGCTCACAGCGTAAGCAGCATCTACAATGGTACCGACCGCGGCAGGAAACCTCAAACTGGGCTTGCTTGGGACGATTCTCTAATTAATGAGGGAGGGAATGGGTCTCACCCCCTGCCGACCCCGTTCCCTCAACCGGGCACCGGCCCCGCCCTAGTCTACCCAGGCGAATGCGCTCGCTATTAAAAACCAGAGATCGGCTCCAAACCTCAGCGGACTGGACCGTGTGTGATTATCTGGACTGTGAGCAGCACCAGCCGAGCGGCCCTGCAGACGTGTCAGAGAGGGGGGATGGCAGGTCCCCAGCAGGGCCGGACCAGCCACACACGCCCTCGACCCCCCTTCTGTCCACGTGGCCTGCCCAGGGAAGGGGCCTCTCCCGACAGGGGGCCGCACCGGCTCGCGTGAGAGAAAAGTGACCACCGTGAAGTCAGATGCAGCCGGGGAGACCAGCCGCCCAGGCATCCGGTCGGCTGCCCGTCGGTTTCCCAGCCCTGTGAGGCCGACCTCCCCGCCCCTCCCCTGCCCCTGACCCTGCGCGTGGGAACAAACCATGCGACGGGGACTCACGGTCACCCATGACCATGTGCATCTGCACCTCTGGCCTGAGCCCTGGACCCAGGTCCCGCCAGAGAGCGGCATCCCGTGTGTGCCTGGCTAAACCTCCACCCTCGGGTCCTACTTGAGCCCAAGCGGCTCAGTCCTCCCTCCGCTGCCTTCTGCTGAGAGCCTCCCAAGCTCCCACATGCATCCCGAGGGGCTCCGCCTGGCACCTGGGCTCATGGTCCCCGTAAGGGACACTTAGCAGAACATGAAATGCCCCGAGACACAGCAGAGACGGCAGGGGTCACTCCTGGAAGTTGGGGAGGCTGAAAACCAATCAATCAATAAGGATTCCCACCCTCCTACTGCCCGGCCTCTGAGACCCCTGCTGTGCCCATGAATGAACGCTCACACTGGCTCCCCAGAAGCAGTTTGAGACAGAGAGGCGTGTGTGTAGGTTGAGGCACTCCAGACAATGCCTGTAAGAGAATAAGAGACACGGGACATGGCAGAGGAGAGGCTGAATGCTGGCATCTTCCATGGAGGCTCAGCTCATCCCACGGGGAGCTCTGGGGCTGAGAGGGACCTGCAGAGTTGGCCCAGACTGGGTCAGGGCTGTCGCACCCGGACCAGACGTTGGACGAGGCCTGCCCCAGGGAGAGGGTGGGCGGGGTGAGCCAGCCCCCTCTGCTGGAAGGCAGGGCCCGCCGAGGGCCCAGCAGTGAGCAATCAGCTGCCTCCACTCTGTGCAGTGGGGCAGCGGACGGCACAACCCTACATCTAAGACATGATCCTGTTGTCAACAGTACAGCAAAGGGAGCATCTGGGGACGTAAGGCCAGGTGGCCAGACCTCAAGGAGAATCGCCTTGCCTCAGCTGCCAGGCCGGGAAGACACGGGCCCTGGGGAAGCCGAGAATTTGCCCCACGTTCTCTTCTTCCCACCTTTTCCCCTTGGAGGCCACATCCCGACCACCTCTACCTCTCAGCTCCCGGCAAAATCCAGGCCCGTCCAGCCTCAGGGCCCCCACAGTGCGTTCTTCTGTCTGGAACACTCTTCCCTCGCCTCTCTCCCTCCCTAAAGGGCACTTGTTCACGCAGCCTTCACTGATGCTTCATATGAGTCTAGGCGTCGCTGCTTTGTGTTCCATAAACACGTCCCACCTGCCATTCAAAGAGCCAACTACTGTTTGTTGAGTGACTGCGTGAGTGTAACGACTTCTTCTGTACAACTGTAAAGATCGTCTCAAAAACAAAAGACAGTAGAGCTTCACTTTTAAGTTTTGCTGAACAGAAGAGAGAGTCAACCCATGTGGGTGGAACCGACCAGACATCAGAAATGGCTGGGGATGCCAGAAGGCGCTGATGGGACCAGGCGTCCCTAAGGTGGAGAAGCGGAGGCCTCAGCCCCAGGAAAGTCCGTCTTCTTTGCTCGTTTTTCTCCCACAAGCCCAGCGCAGCCGCCTCAGGCTGCCGCGACGGAGAGAGGTCCTGGAAAGCACCTTTCAGCTCCTCCTTACCCTGTCAGCCTTGAGAGGCGAAGGGGCCACAAATAGCAGGATCCACGGCTCTGGTCAGCACTGCTGTGCGACTCTGTGGTCCCGGGGCTCTCTCCGTGGTCGGACGGAGCAGGAGACGTGTGACAAACACCGTCCCCACCATCACCATCCCAGCTGTGAAGGGCCCGTCCTCTGTGTCTCTGCACATAAAGAATGCCTTCGGAAAGGCCAACATTATTATCATTTCTAAGTGACACCCACCAACTGTGCGGTCACCCCTCCGAGCCTAATCTGAACTGACAGCTTTTCTGGAAAGAATGCCCAAGTCATCCATCCACAATTTTCCATGAAATATGTTTCATTAAGATACCAGCTGGACAGGCGGGGAGTCAACCATCTCCCTGTGGAAAGCGGATGGAGGGCAAGCTGGGAAGCAGGTGCCCGGGCCGTGCTCCCAGAGCCGCACCCACGCGCTGAGTGACCTTGGACAAGCCATGTGGCCCCGCTCTGGTTTTGTTTCCTCACCTGTACAAAGAGAAATGCGAGATGGACTTAAGCCAGGACGCTGAGCGCTGGGCGGGTAAAGGCATCCAGGGGGAGTCCCCTCGACACCGTGCACATCTCTGGACACAGGCACAGACACCAGCACCAGTGACACTGATGCCTGGCCCCCCGCCAGCACCAGCAGTGACGTGTAACAGGAGCACAGTGATACCAGCAGCTCCCGCAGCCCAACGCCGCCACCACTCACCTACTCAGTGGGGTTTTTTCAGTGACAAGAGCTTCATTAAGTGCTTTAAATAATTAACGCCTTCGTACTCATAATCCTAAGTGATAGACCACGTATCACTGTCCCCACTTTACACACAAGGAGCCCGAGGCACAGAGAGTTTAGGTAACAAGGCCAAGGTTACAGAGCTAAGAGTTACAGGAGCCCAGTCGTGCCCGGGCCACTCAGGGTTGTCCGTCTGCACGATGACCTACTGCTTCCCAGGTTGAGTCCTTCAAACGCACGAGAACAAGAGAGGGTAGAGGCACTGCCCGAGGAAGTCACGGCAGACTGCCTGGTGGAGGGAACACCTCTGCCGAGACTGAGGGAGAGTCAGCATCTGTGGTGGGAGGCAAGGAGGTCTCCCACAAAGTGAACAGAATGAGCAAAGGTGTAGACGGCATTGCTGTGGGCAACCTCCACCCTCCTCCTCCTCTAGCCATCTTCCTTCATCATCACCACCAACACCATCGCCATTGCCATCACCATCATCACCA
>NW_024412417.1:46930359-46932361 GCF_014898765.1 Herpailurus yagouaroundi | reverse complement strand
ATCATCACCACCAACACCATCGCCATTGCCATCACCATCATCACCATCACCATCACTTTCATTACTATCACCATCATTATCATCCCCATCATCACCACCATCATCCTCACCAACACCCTCATCATCGCCCTCATCATCACCACCACCATTGTTGTCACAGACCTGATCGTCACCACCATCACAAGCACCATCTCCTCATGTTGCCAGATGAGCAGGCCGGTTGCAGGGTATGGGTTTGACGTCTTTCCAGGCAAATTCATTCCTTCTTCACTGAAAGTGCCTAAAAATTCATCACGAAGTAAAATTTGAATCAGAAACCAGCATTATGTCAGATAAAGCTCTTCTTTAAACATCCAGAACAGATTTCATTTTTCCCAAGCCTCCATCAGAATGGATGTTTATGAGTAGAGTTGGCCACTTCCAATGTCATAATGGAATCGGGGGCTCCCCAATCCCAAAAGTGCAGCCACCAGCTGAGAGCAACAAGTCTGCCTACCAGGGCAGGAAATGGGTAAATATTTCTAATTTTATTCCTCTTCCAAGGACTGGATCAATTATTATCAGCTCCCTAATCCCCTTATCACCATCTCGTGGTTCTGAAAAAACAAAAAAACAAAACGAAACAAAACAAAAACCTGGAAAGAGGGAATTCAAAGGCCCATCAAAATCTCCCCAGTGGGGGAAACACTTGGTCTAGCTCAGTATGATCGTCAGGATCTTAACCAGGGACAAAAAGGGCTGAATCTTGAGCAGATACCCCTCCCCATCAAGTCAGGCTCCGTGGTGATGCCTTCCAGCAACTTCCCGTGGACCTGGCCCTGCTGAACTTCCCACCCAGCTGAGGAAGGGCCAGAGCAGGAGATGCCCCCCTGTGCCTTTGGGAGGGGTCTAAACAAACACACAGTTGCTTGACTTCTTCCAAATGAAATTGAATTTTATATGTCAGCATTTGGCCAGGAAGGAAAAATAAATGCCATTGAAGGCCAAGAAGTAGGATGGTCTGGACAAGAGAATCATGGTTTCCCTTGGCAGAGAAATGAACCTTCCCTGCCCAGCTAAGTGCCACCACCCTCTGTCTAACCACCTGTGGCTTCTTGCAGCAAATGTCCTGGAAGGGACCCCTGATGCCCTGAGGTTCCCTCCACCACACGGGCCTCTCAGCATTTCTTCTCTCCAGGGATCGGGGCCAGGGTCCTGGCCACTGCCTGTCACTGATTTCCATCACCCCGTTTCCCCCGTGGGGTTCTGCCCTCAGCCACATGGGCATTTGCCTGGGTCCTCACCCCTCCAGCCCCCTCTGGAGACAGCCACCCCGCCTGTGCTCAGGATGCCACAGAAGGGATCCTGGGGGCGGAAACACAGTATTTGAGCCTATAAGTTTCTGGCTTCAGAACCTTATGTGGAAATCCCAATCTGGCAGCTGCACCGCACAGAGGCCCCAGCGATCTTTCCGCTTGGATCAAGCTAAAAGAAGGTGGTTGCAACTCGAATCACGCCTCCCAGAGCCCAGCCTGATCTCGGTCCCCAGCGCCCCTTCACTCGGTGGTGTGCAGCTGGCCAGCCCTCCTGACCTCCCTCCACATCCACTGGCAGGGGCCTGGTCAGATGCCCACACACACTCACCGGACGGTCGCACAGCCTCTCGCCGGCATACGTCTGGCCCCTTCTTCCATGTGTTCACACGGAGCCGGAAGCAGCTTATAAAACGAAATTCCAATTCTGCCCCTTCTTCTCTGGGCTCAGTCTTCAACATGGCCTGTGATGTCTGCGGCGTCGAGCCCCAGGAGGCACACCCTCCAACAGCCGAACCAGCTCCCGGAAGGATCCGTGCCCTGGCAGTACAGCCCCCAGGGCCCCCACACTGACCCACAGCAGTGCCCTCTCGTCCTCCCTAGGGGCTGACTGGAGAGCTTCCCCAGGGCCTGGACGGCACCTGCTGGCCCCACCCACCTCCAGGAGCCTCCCCAGAACCTCCCCAGGAGCCTGGATGGCACCTGCTGGC
>NW_024412417.1:46917138-46930349 GCF_014898765.1 Herpailurus yagouaroundi | reverse complement strand
AACCTCACCAGGAGCCTGGATGGCACCTGCTGGCCCCACCCACCTCCCCAGCAGCCTCCCTCACCTGCTTCTTTGTTCTCACAGTGGGCATCCAGAGAGCACTAGTGACAGACCCTAGGGGTCGCCGATGCCCGTTTCCTGGTACTCAGCCCTGGGCACTCCCCGCCCCTTGGGTGCAGGTGGGACTTGCTTGAGGCGGTAGGAGGCGGCACGGCAGTCCCCGTGCCATTTCTGAGATTGTGCCGCATCAGACTGTGAGGGGGCCCCGCCAGCGGGCTCCCCTGCTCTGAAGAAGTGAGTGGCCGTGTTGGGGAGGCCCGCGTGGCAAGGGACGGAGGGTGGCCTCTGGCCACAAGGAGCTGAGTCTTGCCAACAGCTGGGTGAACTGGGAAGCAGACCCCCTCCCCCCGGCCCAGCCTCAGATGAGAACACAGCCCAGCCCGGCTCTCCTGGGCTCCAGACCACAGACTCTGTGTCCCTCCAAGCCCCTGATGCCTGCAGTGACCGATGACAAGCGTCTGTCCCGTGCCGTGCGCTGACTACGTCAGGAATTTGGGAACGGAAAGGTCTCTCCATGTAACGGGCAACAAACAGGCAAGCGGACCGCGACGGCTCCTGGGGCCCGCCCGCGACGGAGGGAGTGGGAGGCCTTGGGAGGACGGGAACTCTTGGGACCCTTCTTGAGCGTCAGAATTGGCGTCTCAGTAGAAGTAAGGAAGGGAGCTCAGCAAACGGCGCCCGCCCCCGGCATGCAGGGAGCTCGCACTGGGGAGAGTGAGTCACAGGGATTTCACGTCCTGGTGCAGCCGCGGACAATCAGTGGGAACTGGGACACCCGTGAGGAATTAGCGCTTCGGGCCACGGGTTGGGAGAGGAGGAGGCAGGAGCAGAGCGTCAGGGGGGCGGGCGGGGGCTCGTCCCGAGGCAGGGATCGCCGGGCACCCCCGCGTGGCAGCCAGGGTCCCCGGCGCACCGTCTCCCAGGCCCCTCCGCTCTGAGCCCTGGGGGTTTGGTGGAGACCCGCCTTCTCTGTGAGTTGAGCGGGCTCACTTCCCCCTCTCCCTGCAGAAATGAAAGGCGTGATGCTTAGGGTTGCAGCGGCGACAGCTTCCAAGCAGCTGACCCAACAGAAGAACACCAGGGAAAGAAACCTAAAGAAGACTTTGGGGACACGGAGGCTGTGACATGCGGCCGGCCCAGGGCCCTGTGGACCTCATGCCATCGGAACCCGGCTGGGCCGGGCCCTGGAGGAACAGCCCCACACCTGCCAGGTGTCCGGTACACCAGCTGAGGCTGATCCCCGGGCCGCTGCCACCTCCCTCCGCCCCTTTGGGCGTTAAGGAGGGACACCGCTACCCCAGGGGACCGTGGAAAGAGAGGAACAACATTTGGGAAAGCACTGCGTGAACACCCTAATTATTTCTAGGTGCCGTGGTAAGAAAGCCATATATTTTGAGCAGTTTCTGGTTTATGGGACAGGTGTGTAAAGTACAAAATTCGGAAAACGGCCTGCGTCTCACTGAGGCTCCGCCCTCCTCCCAGAGTCCCCAGTGTCCCCGAGGGGCCGCGATGGGCAGAAATTGGCAGCGTCTGCTGCAAGTTTGCTGTCGGGGCCGTTGGGCCGCAGACCCCCGTCCACCTGTGAGAAGCTGGGTGACCGCCCTTGGACACCCAACGGAAGGATGGAAGTTTATCCTCTAGGGAAGGTGGAAGTAATCGTGTCTGTCCTGGCCCCATGAGGCCCGGCCAGGAGCAGCGCCAGCCAAGAGCCAGGGCTCGAGCTGGAGTTTGCACGGAGCCTCCCGAGATCCGAGCCTGGGCGGGCACTGGGGAGGCCTCCCCGGGAGCTCGACCAGCCTGGAGCAAAGACCTGAAGTCATGGCCTCAGGGCCCCCCAGGAGGTGGCCAGACTGGACCGGCCCACGTGCAACCCGCAGGCAGGCCAGACTCATACCACGCACGTCCCCCACTCGGGCTCTGAGCGTCCCTTCCTCATACAGCACCCAGCCCGGGGTCCCCCGACACTGACGGGAGCATCTGCTGTGGGAAGCAGAGCCCGACTCCCGCAGATGAAAACAGCTTGGAAGGAATGGACCGTGCAGGTAGATGAGGGTCTCCCAGAGCGAGGGTTGGGGCCCTCAGAGGCACAGAAGAAACACGAGCAGGAAGCGACAAGAGGAGCCAACCAGGCGAGAAGGCGCTCGGGGAGACAGAAGGCACAACAGCGGAGGTGAAGCCACGTGTACAGGCCGAGCGGGGGGGAGGGAGGGACCTTCTCCAGCAGAGCAGATTCAAAGGAAATAAAGGGCCCATCCTGGAGGACGACTGTCTTAGTAACAGGAAGCAGAGAGAATCGAGACAGCAGAGGGGGGATCCACCCCAGAAATGACTCAATAAATTGTCCCCAGTGGAGGGGCCCTGGGTGGGCTGAACCGGGTCCCCAGAGCCACACGCTGAGTCCCACCCCCAGGGCTGCAGGGTGACTGTGCTCGGAGGTGGGTCTTTGCCGAGGTGGCTGAGGTAAAGGAGGGACCTGGGGACCCCGATCCAGGCTGACTGGTGTCCCCACAAGAAGGGGAGACCAGGATGCAGACATGTGTTGGAGGGCGACCACGTGAGGGCATGGGGCGGGGGTGGGGGGGAGGACACCATCCACACGCCAGGAAGAGGTCTCAGGAGGACCCGCCCTGCCCACTCCTGGGTCTCGGACCCGCAGCCGCCGAGGTCGGAGAAGTAAATCCTGTGGTTAAAGATGGGGGCCTGTGTGCTTTGTTAGGGTGGTCCCAGCTGACCCCCACAGGTTTCCAGGTTCACCGGGCCCTCTGGGAAGTCGGCACCTGGAAGAAAGTCCACCCACAGCAGGGCACGTACATGGAGAGAGAAAGAGAAAGAGAAACCTACCCAGCTCCCAGACGGAGCAAGAAACAACCAGCCAACAAACAGGCTTTGCCCAGAAGACGGGGAATCAAAAGGCCATCGGTGTTCTGAGCAGGGGGCTGGGGACCGGAAGCCAAGCATGGGAGGCCTGGCTGCTCAGGGAGCTCGGTCCGCACCCCAGGAGCCCGGCCAGCCAAGTCACGGACTTAGCGAGGGTGAGCATCAGCGCTCACCCTCCAACGGCCCAGACACCCCCACACCCTTCCCCGGGGAATCCCTCTGAGCCACGCGGAGCAGCAGGCAAGGCCCCAGGGCTCCCAGGACCAGCAGCAGGACCGGGCAGAGGAGAGCAGACCCCGTGGAGAGGGAAGCACCAGCGTACGGGAAGTATTTACCCAACTGCTGGGGATTGGAGGTGGGATTAGCGCTAAGTGTACAGAAAGCTAAGCAAATGACAAAGTAAGACCCTTATCCACTCCCGTGACAGCGCGGCGTTTCACAGAAGAAGAGAGACGAGGTGGCGGCAGGGGGCTCGGTGAGCAGGCGGGTCCACGGTCGGTCGGCGTGCGCTGAAATGGGGACATCCTGGCCCCCGGAGGGCAGGGTCCAGCAGGCACATTGGGTGAGTGGCCGACAGAGCCCCAGATGAGAGGAAAACTGGCCAACCTTGTGTGGCCAGTTGGAGATAAGGAGAGAAAATGCCAGGTCATCTGGGAGGCCGTGGGAGTATTGGCCTCTGGGGGCGGGCGGTGGGGAGGGGCAGTGCCGGGCAGGGGTCTCGGGCTGGTCTGGCACAGCCTGCGGGCTGGGGACGTCTGATGGCCTAGCTTGCGTCCTGGAGCTGCCATACCGAGGGATCACACACGATCTACCCTCTCCTGGTTCTGGAGGCCGGAAGTCCCAAATCAAGGTATCGGAGGGCGGGGCTCCCCCAGAGCCTCTGGGGAGTGAGCTTCCGGCCTCTTCCAGCTTTGGGGGCCCAGACCTCCCTGGCTTGTGACTCCGTTGCTCTGTCTCTGCCTCGATCTCCACCTGGGCTCTCATCTCAATGCGTCTCTCCCCTGTGTGCCTCTCATAAGGACACTTGTCATTGGATTCAGGGACTGTCAAGATATTCTCATCTCAAGACCCTTAACCCAATTACATCTGCAAAGACTTTTTTCCCCAAACAAGTTCACGTTCGCTGGTTCTGGGGGTCAGGTGCAAACATCGCTGGAAGGACAACATTTATTCCCCTGTAATAGTCTTGATTTAAAAAAAATCAAGACATCTCGCTCAGATTCCCTGCACAGTATCCATTCCTCCTGCTTGAATGCCTCTGGAGACGGGGGGCTCACTGCGTTCCATCACTAGACAGCTTGGCTGGAAGCCTGTCTTCATGATGGGCTACAGCTGCCTCCCTGATGCCTCGGCCTGCCAGCTCCAGGGCCGCCCCTGACCCGCCCCTGGCCCACATGGAGCCCCGGCTCCCCTGCCCTAGGCACACGGCCTGGCCGGGCATCGATGCTCCGTGCGTATCTGGTGAGGCATGCCCCTGAACCCTGAACTTCCGATGGCGAAGCTCAGGCCTGGGTCGCAGTTGCTGTGCACAGGGTCGCACGGCAGACACCGTGGCGTTGACCCGGGGACCGGTCTCTTGCTCCCCCGGCAGCCTGGGGCAGCGGCCCGTCTCCCTGTCTCCGTGGCACCGCGGTCCCACACGCCCACCGGCTGCTCGCCCCGCCAGCGCTCGCTGCGCATCCCACGGGTCCCGGCACCTGCTCACGGGGACGCACCCGTCCCCCTCCTCTGCCGTCACCACAGGGCCCGTTCACCTCACTTCACACGCATCCAGCGCTGGGATGTCTGCGGGAGGGCAGTCCGGCCCTGGGAGCCGTCCACCCTCCTCCACGAGCCTCACACAGCAGTGCCCACGCCCTGAGTCATTCACTCGAAAGCATTTCTGCTGAAATTTCCAACAACCATGCCAACCAGAAGCTGCTCTCACAGAGAGGGCATCTGGGGACCATCAGGCACACCCGTACAGGGCAGCAAGGAGGACCCCCTTGATGGAGGAACCCCCCCCCCCACAGATCCCTCTTCCTGCCCCGATGCTGGGGGAAGAGCTGGGCGCAGTAGGCTTGGAGGCGGTGTGGGCCCGTCCGTGGGGCACAGCAGGCTGCTAGGGCCTGTCACCTGCCCACCCTTCATCCGACTTTCGTCCAACAAGCATCTACCCAGCATCCACCTGTGCAGGAGACGGCAGACGCTGACGAGGTCAGACTGATGCTAGAAGGCCCCCTGGACGCTGTGGCTGCTTGGAGATGGCGCTGGGAGGGGTGAAGAGTGGGGGGCAGAGAGACCAGTGGCCAGCGGTGGAGACACGGGTGGGAGGCCGCACAGCTCTGCCCCCAGGCCTCCCGTCCCCGCATCCTGGCCCCAGCGCTCACCGGCTGTCCCAATGGCTGTGTGGGGAGCCCAGACTGTGACGGGCCCTGTGTGTTTGTAAGTGAGGGCAGGACAGTGAACTTTGGAATATCCACCTGATGGGGGAAAACTCGCAGGGCTGAGTGATGTGGGGGTGAAACCAGCCCAAAGCGCCTGAGGGTGAAGTGGATGGAGCCTCCTCCTGGGGTGTGGAGGCTGGATGGTGCACTCGCTGGGCCAGGGCGTCTGGGGGGCCCTGTGGGGAGTCGAGTTCACCGGGTGTCTCTGGGAACCAGCGGGAGCCGGCTGGACAATCACCTCTGCAGCTCGTGGCGGCGGACCCAGAGGAGCCCAGGGCTGACGGAAGCCGCGTGGGGGCCCCCAGGGCGTGAGGGGACCGGGAGCACCTGGGGAGGACCCCCACACGGCTTCCTTCTGCCCGGGAGCGCCTCTCACACACCCCACTCACCCCCACTCAGGGCTTGGGCCACAGCCTCCTCCCCAGCTGGCTTTCGGGCCATCAGACAACCCCTCCTTCTTCCCCACACAGCCCACCTGCCTGGGCACCCGCGCCCCTGCTTCCCTCTCCCCTCCCTGCTCCCTCCCACCCGCTGATCCGTGGACCGTCCTCGTCCTCTGCCCTGTGTCCTTCCTGCGGCACCCAGAGCTCCCTCAGTAAGCCTGACTCAGCCCTACCCCTCCCCGCCCAAACTCTCACAGCCTCCCACCCCTCTTCCGCGGTCCCGAGCCACCGCCGTGACATCCACAGGACCGCCAGTGGTGCTGGAATGTTCTGGTCCCGCCTGCCCAGCGGGGCAGCCGCCAGCCACATGCGGCTAGTGAGCACTGGCGCAGAAGAAGTGAATTATTTTAAGGTTTTTATTTACTTATTTTTAATTTTCTTTAATGTTTGTTTTTGAGAGAGGGGGGTGTGAGCAGGGGAGGGGCAGGGAGAGGGGGGGAAAGACAGAGGATTTGAACCGGGCTCTGTGCTGACAGCGGACAACCCGACTCGGGGCTTGAACTCCCAAACTGTGAGATCATGACCTGAGCCGAAGTCGGATGCTCAGCTCGCTGAACCACCCAGGCACCCAGGGACGGCTGGAGGCGGCCGTGTGGGCAGCTTGGGGCGGGGCTCCTGTGGCTAAGTGGGAAAGAGGACTCTGCCAGGGAGGAGAGGTGCCAGGGGCGAGGCCACAAAGCCCCGCCCGCCCTGCCCCACCCACACGGCAGCCTCCAGCCACGGGTGGCTCTTCACCCTCAAATCTGAATGAATTAAAATTAACCGTCATTCTCTGCGGAGAAAAGCAGGAAAGGGCTGCATGCCTCCACCAGCCGTGTCACTGGCAGGCAGGTCCCCGGAGCTCAGGGCAAGGCATGGCGAGGAGGCCAGAGTCAGAGGGCAGGGAGGGGGGGAACCAGGCCTTTGAGGTGGGAGGAACAGCAGATTGGAGAACCTCAGCAGGGGCAGGGTTTGGATCCTCGGTGCTGGTGACAGAGACTGGGCGGTGGGGCACTCAGCTCGACCCAGACTCAGCCACGCACCCCCGCGGCATCGGTGAGCCACGCCCAGTGAGACTAGAGGACAGTCAGCAAGGAATCGACCGAGCACCCCACTTCTAGTGAGGAAGGGGGCCTGTATGGTTAGAAATAACAGAAGACAGGACAAAGGAAAAATGGATTCTTTGGGATTGATGAAAGTGAAAATGTGCGTCAAAAATAAACCCTAAGATGAAAATCAATGTTCCCTTCCAAGAAATTAAGAAATACGTATCAAAAGCTTTAGATGGGGGCGCCTGGGGGACTCAGTCCATTAAGCATCTGACTCTTGGTTTCGGCTCAGGTCATGATCCCGGGGTCGTGGGACTGAGCCCCACGATGGGCTCTGTGCTCGGAGTGTGGAGCCTGCTTGGGATATTCTCTCTCTCTCTCTCTCTCTCTCCCTCTGCCCCTGTCCCACTTGTGCTCCCTCGCTCTCTGTCAAAACAAAGAAATATTTTTTTAAAACCTTTAGATAAATTTACGTTCAGCCCAATATTTCCCTGTCATTTATCCGTCTGAGACAATAGTTCCCTGAATCGAGGGGAAAAAATAAGCTTTTGACACAAACATGCTCATTATGGCCTTATGTGAAAATATATGAAAATACCGGAAATAATATGAATGCTCACCCAGGGACAATTCCATAAGCAAGACTAATTCTTACAGTAAAAAAGAGGTCAATAAAAAGAATATGTAAGAGCACAGAAAATACGCAGGGAGCACGGACTGAAGACGCAGGCTGGACACACTAATTCCAGTCGTTCCAGAAACAGGAGCCGACAGAAGGAGAAGGCTGGAAGGAGGTTCCCTAAAATTACAACAGAGCGTGTATCCAGCCAGCGGCGTTTCTTCCTACACTTCTGGTTTTCAAACACTTTCAGTGAGTGTATGTGCCGCGAGTCCTGACGACACGTGCCTCCGGACGTGAGGGAATGAAGAAGACAGGTCGATGGTCTTTGCTGGTTCACTCTCCCCACCCCGCAGTCCAGGACTCTGTCATCCGGGTCCCAAGAGGGTCACGGCCTAGGGGTGCCAGGGACTGCGTGGTGTGGGGGACTTTCAGCAGAAAAGGCGTTTGGGGCAGACATGGTGGGGAGGAGGGCGTCTCGGAGAAGCCTGACTCGCTCTCAGGGGCCCCTGCGCATCTGAGGTCTTCTCGGAGATGGGGACCCGGCTACCCCCAGGACGGCCCTGAGAGTAACAGCCGTGGCAGGTGACACAAGAGTCCTCTGAGGTCACTCGGGGGACTTCGCCCACCCATCGCTGGGAAGGGGCAGGAGTCTGGGCCCAGATGAGGTGAGGGTGGGGCCACGGAGAGTCAACACCCCATCGAACAGGTGAGTCTCCACCATCCCCTGTTGGGGTGGGTGGCCACCTCCCATTGCCAGCGTGGGGGCCCAGGGAGGGGACACAGAACAGGAGGACTGGCCGGGAGGGGAGTGTGGCTCACGGTCAGGAGGCAGCCGGGCTCCGGGCGGAGAGGCTCTGAAATTCTCAGTCCTCACTACACAGCACAGTGTGCCTGACGGGCGGCTCTCCACAGGCTGAATTTCTTTTCTCTTCGTTTTTCTTCCTTTCAACGATCAGCAGTTGAAGAGGCTGGTTTTGAATGAGGAAGAGGAGGCCCATGCTCCCGGCGGTGGGTGTCCAGCAGGGCCCCTGAAACTGTACAGGAAGACGGTGTCTCCCTGGGTGCAGAGGTGGGACACGGGGAAGGCGACCAGGGAGAAACACGCTCACCAGACGGACAGACGGACTCAACAGCGCCCACAGACAGAGGAGGAGACAGCCAGGCCGGAAGAGGCCTGGGAACAGCATGGGGAGAGGCGCGGAGGGGTGGGCCATCGGGGAAGCGAGGAAGCTCAGGCTGGCCATGGGCTGGGAGGCAGAGCTGAGTCGTCCTCCCCCCCCACCCCCCACACCTGGGTGGCTGGATTTGGTGACTGGCCTCTAGGGTCCTCCTGTCTCTCCGTCACTCTCCCGCCACCTGCCCATCACTGCCCACCACCTCGTGAGGACGCTCAAGCAGCTGTAGGGAGAGGCCTCCAGCTGCAGCCGCGTGGGGCAGGTCCTGGCCCCGGACAAGCCCTTGGACGGCAGCGGCCCTGGCCAGCTGACCACAGGTGTGTCAGCAGCGAAATAACCTCTGAATCAGGAATCGTCCTGGAACCAAACGCTACGGCAGTGATCCTGAGGCAGAGAGAGAGGTGGACACCTTGGGGACTCCAGGGTCAGGCCCGCGGTTCCAGGAGCCCTGCAAAGTCCCACACTGTCCAAGCAGGGATGGACCGTCCAGCCTGACACTTGTTCACACACAGGGAGACTGGGGGCCAGGGGCCGACTCACTCAGGCCGCAGCCCTGGTGCAGCAGAGCAGGGGTAAGACGGAAACCCCACGCCTGTCCCCATCCTCAGCCCTGCCAAGGCTTTGGGGCGGAAAGAACCCTCGCTGAGTCAGGGACTCCTGAGGGATCCCAGCGGCAGATTAGGAAGCCAACAGCCTGGACCGGGGAGCTGGTTTGGTGAGTGGATAAATCCAGTGCGGGCAGCGGGGAGGAGGAGAGGCCCCAAGGTGAGGGGCCATGTCAGAAAAAGGGCCACCCACCTCCCACATGGGCAGGGACGGTGCCCCAAGAGCTGGGCCTGCCACCAGGACATGGGGCACAAGAGGGGATGTAGCCCGTGCTGGGGACATGCCCTCTATGTGTGTGTCCTCCTGGAGGGGGGAGGAAATGGTGCTCAGAGCAGTTTCCTGCCAGGGCTGCATCCTGGAGGCCCCCCTGGGAGAAGGGGTGAGGTCACAGGGGCTCTGGGGACTCAGGACGAGGCACAGAGAGGGAGTGCTCCCTCGTGGCACCTGTACCAACTGGTCATCCGCCCGCCCCGCCCCCAGGCCCCCACTGCAGTGACCAGACCAGGGAGGTGCTGGGATGCTAGGTCGTTGGCCAAACCACGGGGCAGTCCAGGGGACCGGAGACGAGCACACACCCACAGGGGTACGGTCATCGGGTCCATGCCCGTCTTCAGGAGACTGGTCTGGGCCGCGGGAGCGGACAGGGTCCCTCTCGCTTAGCCTTGAGCCTCGTGCCCAGTGCCCAGGACAGAGCCTGAAGCCCGCCCCGCCTTGGAAAAGTGCGCGTAGCACGAATGAATGAAAGGACGGCTGGGTGGGTGGGTGGATGAATGAGTGATCGAACAGATTTCAAAGTCCGCCCCCTCGGCTGCCCAGCTGTCCCTGCCCCCAGCCTGTTCCCAGCTCTCAGATTTCCAGAACGGAGAACACAAACCTGCCTCGGCCCCCGGCTTTGTGCGGGGCTCGGCGGGGGGCGGGGGGCCACGTGACCCTCTGCTCCTTCCCGAGGCCCAGCCTCTCGGAGGGGCGGGGCTCCCTGCACCGCGGCCCCCAGAGGCCGCCCCTCCCCCCACCTTATCTACAACTGTTTAAATCAGTAAGTGGATTTGCTCAGGGGGCCGTGCTGGCTGGGCCTGCGATTAATTCCCTGCTTTCTCCGCATCGGGGAGGGGATGCCCTTGAGTTGATGTCACAATTTTCTCTCTCCCCTAATTAAACAGAAAGCGCGGCCCGCGAGGGGTGGCGCCGGGGGCGAGAAAATGAAGAATTAAAGGCTCCTGCCTGCCCAAGTCCGGCGGTTCGGGGCTTTCCAGTTAGTATTTAAAAGCCTCCCCGCGCGTCTGCTGCACAGAGATAGGAGTGGAGGAGGGAACGCGATTTCGCCCGCGCACGCGTGTGGGGGAGGGGGCGCCTCAAAGCCCCGAAGCCCTTGGCTAAACGCGGCTGATCGGCCCCTCCGGCCGCGTGAACGGGGCACAGTGAGGCTGGGCGACCGGGGAGGGCCCTTCCCGCCAAGCAGAGCCCCTTGGAGGGGGCCTCCTGGGGGCCGTGGCTCCGCATGTGGCGGTCTCCTGCAGCCCTGGGACTGGTTCCTGTTCCCCCGTGTCACGGCTAGAGAAACAGATCCGGCCAGGAGCTGGCCCGCCTCCTTGTCCCCCTGCGGGCCTGGGGTTGAGCGGGGTCTTTGGGTCCCTAGGCTGGACCCCGCTGGCCGGAGTGGCCACACCGCACAGCCTCACCCCCCCCGGGGGGGGGGGCCCCCCCCCCCCCCCCCAGGCACACATCCTCCCTGCACCAGAACGCAGGGCCCACCCCGCCCTCTCGCCCTCACTCGCTCCCTGCCCCTGCTGAGTCTTGTCGCAGAAGCATGCCTCCCCTGAAAGGCTGCTGAATACATCTGCCAGTCTCCCGGCCGCGTGTCCCTGGTCCTGCAGGCGTGTTCCGCAAGGACGGGGCCCCTGGCAGCAAACAGGCCGGCTCCAGGAAACAACTGTCTGAGGGATGAATGAATGCGTGAATTAATCAGTGAGTGAACTCGCTCTCCCAGCCCCGCCCTCTCCTTAGGACTTCCGTTTCCCCCGGCAGGGGCGTTTCAAGGGAAGAGGAGGTGGTGGGGAAGGGGGGGTGGGGTCAGGCTGCTTAGGAGGGACGGGCCGGGGGCTGGATGGCCAGCGCTGGAGTGGGCGGCGGAGGGCGGGCCCTGCCGTGTGCCAGGCGGCTGGGGGGGGGGGGGGGGGGGGGTGGGGGGGGGAAAAAAAGCGCGGCGAGCCTGCGCCCCACGCCAGGAACATCACCAAAGGCTTGTCCCACAGTCTCTTTTGACCCTGCGCGGCCGGCTGGCCCACTGTGATCACTGTCGCTTGGAGGAGGAGACAGGAACCCCGTTTGTCACAGGCCGGCGCTTCGTAAGTGGCAAAGCGGGGTCTCGAGCCCAGTGGCCTTCTTCCTTCGCAAGGCGCAAGGCGTCCTGGCTGGGGCTGAGGTCAAGCCTGGATCTCCATCCCGAAGCCCCCAGCCCCCCCTTCCGCCTGCCCCGCCCCCACCCTCTGGAAGAAGCGACAGGGGCGGCCGCCACAGTAACAGTGACCTGAGCCCGGGGGTTTCCCAGGGGGCAGCACGCAGCAGGCCCTGGGGCAGAGCTGCCCAAGTCCCCGCCGGCCGCCCAGATGCCAAACGCTTATTAATCTCACAGCGCGAGGCCCTCTGAAGTTATTACCCTCGCCTCCCTCCGTCTCCTTTGTCTAGGACGTAATTGTCTGGGCCTACCTCTCCAATTCTGTAATTAATTGCTTTGGGGAAGGCAGCTCACGGCTTAACTCCTTCCCTTCTGTGTCTCCGACCAAAATCAGGTGGCGGGTGGCCTCACGGCCTCTGCTTGCGCCCCGGCGGGGGTCGGGACCTGAGGCTCGAGGCCCGGCCCCGGCCCCTAGCTGCCAACCTCAGTTGGCCCCACTTCTCAAAAGCAGAGAAAAGCCCCTCCCTGCCAAAATGGTTAATTCATCTGCTCTGCTTAAAGCAACTCCAAATCTCTTGACAAGGATTAGACCCATTCGAGCGTATCTGTCACGCTAGTCAGGCCACGGCCAGAGAAATGAAGAAATCAGGACGGAAGTACAGGGCAGGGGGCGGGGGTGGGGGGAAGGGCATGGCCTGGCTTGGGGGGGCTGGGGGGGCAGGGGTTCTCGGGGCCCTGAGGGAAAGGGCTAGCAGCCGCAGCACCCCAGGTTACCAAGGACGGGCCGCCGGCTTTGACGCTCACTCTGTGCCGGGACCGCTCTGAGCCTGCGGGGTCCGACAGAGTCTCCCGGCCCTGCGTGGGGCGCCAGGCACACCCAGGACAGAGAAGGCAGCTGCAGTTTTAAGAAACTGGGATTTGCAGCTACGCCGGCTCGTGCAATGCCCAACGGTGGGGCACGCGGTGCCTTTCTCACCGTGTCCTCCCAGCGCTGCTCGTCCCTTGCTTTGCGTTTGCCCTACAATTGCCCATTTGCCCCAAGTCACACAGAACTTGCCCGGGAGCTGGAACGCTTTCGATGTTTTCTAAGATAACTGTGCTGTCCTTTGACCGTCACCAGGAACTAGGCTTAGCAAGGATGCTAAGAAACCCCCCCTCTCCCAGTGACAAAACTGAGGCCAGGGGAGCAGTCTACGCTGCCGCTGCCGGGGTTTGGGGGGCGGGGCGGTGGGGTGCGGGCCAGGGCTCCGGCCTCGCTGGCGGGCGATGCCCCAGGGCTGCTCCAGCCTCCACAGCCCAGAGCTGGCATGCCCTCCTCTCCCAGGAGTGGGAAGCGAGGCACTGGCCCTGGACGGGGAACCCGAGGGGGTGCCAGGAAACTCCGCAATCAAGATAAATACCATTTTCATGCAGTATGTGAAAAATACCGCACACACAACGGTCCAAGGTGAACAGAATATCAGAAGTTTAAATAAATAAAGATTGGATCCCATGGAGCTGGGACCAGGGAGAGTCAGTGCAAGAGGCTCGGCAATCCAGATGAACAGTCTTTCTTTTTTTTTTTTTTTTTTTTTTTTTA
>NW_024412417.1:46880348-46917038 GCF_014898765.1 Herpailurus yagouaroundi | reverse complement strand
AGAGAGAGGGAGACACAGAATCAGAAACAGGCTCCAGGCTCTGAGCCATCAGCCCAGAGCCTGACGCGGGGCTCGAACTCACGGACCGCGAGATCGTGACCTGGCTGAAGTCGGACGCTTAACCGACTGCGCCACCCAGGCGCCCCCCCAGATGAACAGTCTTTCGATGCAACATTTTAAAAACAAAAGCCCCCCCTAAGGAACCCCTGGGGGGATAAACATCTACATTGTTAAATGGACACAGGGTCCACCACGCACACACGCGCACCCTTCACGCTAACCCCGGCCCCGGCCGATGCTGTATTGATTTAAAATATTAGTTTGCTCCGCGTGGATATATATGCATTTATTTTCATTCTTTTTTAAACGTAGCATTAAAAGGTCATTTGTCTCGGTCACCGAGTGTTGCGGTCCTCACATTAGCTCCAGCCCTGCACCCACTCCCGCCCTTTCCCCACAGCCCAGCCCAGAGACCGGGACCCGGAGTAGGGACCCAGGGACAGTGATCCTCTAGGTGCCCAGACGGCCTGAGGCCCCTCCCCCTTCCAGGAACCTTGCACCCGCCCCCACCACCCCCGCCCACCTCCCAGAGCACCCAGGACCGAAGCACTCCTGGAGGTGCCATCTTGGAGGGACCAAGGCGGCCTTGGGCAGATGAAGCCCGAAGCCTTGGGTTTTCCTAACACCCCTGCTGACCTGTTACGGCCGAGGCCCCTTGGGCAGGCTGCAGCAGGCGCTGGGCCCAGACACACAGGCTCCGGCCTGGCTGACTTCTCAGGCCTTGGAGAGGACAGTGACCTGTCAAATGCAGTGGGACAGGGTGCGGGGCTGGCTCGGGAGGCCAGGCGGAAGGCCTACCTGTCCCGAAGGTGTGTGGGGTTCGGGGTGGATGAGATAGAGCAGAGAGGGACGTGTTCTCAGCCCCTCCTCAGGTGACCTTGAACGGCCACTGCTCTGCTCTGACCCTCAGTCTCCTCGCCTGGGCCTCGGGTACCAGTGAGGCAAAGGAGACCCGTTCCGTGGGCACTGACCTTGTGTACAGCGGGTCAGCTGTGCAGGGTTTGGATGGCGAGAGGCCGGGCAAGCTGCTGGCGGCCTCCACTCCCCTTGTCCACAAAAAGGGGTGAGGACAGCACCTGCTTCCCAGGGTTGTCTCAAAGATTAAATGAAGAGTGCCCGGCACATGGCGAGTGGCCATGAACGGGGCGGTCTGAGGGCTCCTGTCTACGCACTATCTCATCGTCCCGCAGCCTCGCCCTAGACACGAGAGGCCGTCGTAGGCAAACGTGTGCTGGGCTGGACGGAGGACGCCATACGAATGCTATTTTCTCAGTTCCTCATTTCCAAATCTGCAAGCTGGCCCCACCCTCAGTGGCTGGGGTGGGACAAGTGGCCTTGAATAGTGGCCACGTTTTCCCCACTTTCCCCTGAAGCCCAGAGCCCACAAAGCAATCAGTCTTCCATCTCTCATAAGTTAATAATAAATGAATTTCCTTGATCTTTTTGCTGACACTGAGATCTAACGTGCGGTGTCTGTGGCAATAATACATTGCAACAACAGATAATACCCCGTGTGACAGCTCAGCAGAAAAGCACGCACAGGGGACTCAATGTGCCCCATGGGCACCTCGGCTGGCTGGGGGCGGGGGTGCATCTCCGTGCTGCCGGCCTGTGGAAATTCTTCCAGCAGGGCCCCGTCTCACATACACCATGGAGAGGGGAGGGCAGGAGAGGGGCCAGGCGTCCAGATCCCGGGGCTCTGAACCTGCCCTGCATTTGACAGTGGTGATCCCGGCACACCCTGGCCCCCAGGAGCCCGAGCTGCCCTTTCTGGAAAACACAGGGGTTAAGACAGGTGAGGAATGAGCAAAGGCTGAAGTTGGCATTTGCAGCAGGAGGTCCCTGAACAGCCAATGAAGACCCGTGACCAGGTTCGTCAGCACCTGAGGAGCAGGGGCCGGATAGGCCGTGTGTCCCCATCAGAGCAGAAGCCCGTGGAGGAGCTCTGGCCAGGGCGCTGGGACAGGACTCCTGTGTGCTGGTGTCAGCTGGGGCCCACGCCCCAGCTCGGCCCTGTGGAGACCCTGGCGGGGCTGAGGAGTGGGACACGGAGGAGGAGACCCTTCAAATGGCCTGGGGTCTGATCAGCCATCTCTTCCACTCCACATCACCAGGAGCCCCCAGACCTCAGAGCACCTGACGGCAGGCTACGTGGGGCGGCGGGAGGTCAGCTGGATCGGGCCACACTCCGGGAGCCGACCAACTCACTCTGGGGCACGCGGGGGCTCCGCCTGGACTGGGTGACGGGACGAGCGGCTCTGGCCCACGTGTCCCTCATTCTCCCCGCTGGCCTCCGCCGCTCCCCACCCCCACCGCCCCTGGCCTCTCCCCCTGACACTGGTGGGCAGGGCAAGAAGCGAGTCCCAACGTGCCAGCCTGTGTCCCTCCTCTGCTGACTGCCCACCGCTCGTGGCCAGCGCAGCCCAGAGCCAGAGGGGAAGGCAGTCCGAGGTCATCCGGCTAAGGCAGTGGCTCCGGGGAGTGCCGGAGGGGATGTGCCGGTACAATGCGGGGTGCAGGTAGGGGATGCACCCGGAAAAGCTGCCAGCAGGTGTCCACCTGCAGCACCGGAGGGTCTTAGAAAGCAGCATCGACTGGGACAAGTCAGCAGGAAGACCTGAAGACAGAAGCCGCCTGAACAGTGGGACATATTTGTGGGGACTCGAGGGCCTGACAAGAGCATCAGAGGTGGCACCCAGGTAAAGACGCGGAGTGGGAACCAGCGGGTTTCGTGTGTGTGGCAGAGCCACGAGGCCCAGCCTATGCAGCCAGCTGCAGTGACAAGAGTGAGGGACCCTCCAGGCGGGGATGCCAGCAGCCAGGCCTGGGCAGCTCCCCTCACCCCTGCTTCCTCCACACCCCTGATATTGGCTTCTTTGGCCTCCGAGACAAAATCCAAGGCCCTCAGTGCCCCCTGCACGTCACCTGAGCCGGCCTTGCTGGCCCCAAGGTGTCCAGTGTCCCCTCCGCCAGGGAATCGCACCGGGGGTCTCTCCATCCAGGAAACACCCTGCCCGGCTCTGTTCCATCCACTTCTATGCCGGGCCCCAGGCAACCGTCACCTTCTCCAGGAAGCACCCCGGGCCGCTGGCTAGAGGTCCGGCCTCCCGGGGATGCCTGGTGCTGGCCTGTCACAGCGGAGGTGGCCCTCGCCTGGCCTCTGTCACTCTCCCCATTCCCACCTCCCCGCATCCCCTCCCAGAGACAGCACCCGCAGCTGGAACGAGATGTTTCTCATGTGCTAGCATTGCCTACTTTTACTGCATTTTTATGTTCCCATAAACAATATGTAATGTTCTTTTGTAGGGTTTTAAACTTTACATAAATAGTGGGTTACGCCGTGCAACGCATTGCAGCTAGCGTTCGTTCGCGAGACAGCCGCGTGGGGAAGGGTCGTTCTAGCTCAAATCCTCACTGCCCTCCCCCACACCAGGCCTTTCCTGACCAGGGAGCAATCGCACACCGTCCTCCCGTGGACGGGCGGACGTGTCTGTCTGCACATGTCGTGAGGGATTTTCTGGAAGCAGCACTGCTGGGCACGGGCCACGGGCGGCTTCACCGGCCGCCCTGCTCTCCGCGCGGCGGTGCTGGGGCGCTTCCACGGTGGCGGCTCAGAGACCCCTTGCTCCGTGCCCTCGAACGGCTGTGGGCCGGCTCCCAGCCTCTGCCAGCCCACGCGGGTGGAATGGCGTGCCTGCAGAGTAACCGCCGTTCCCGCGATAGTGACAATGAGCTTCCTTTATGTATTTGCCATTTCGTTTCCTCGCTAGCGAGCTATGCAAAAACTACCCATTTTTCCGTAAGTTTTCTCTGTCTTTTTCGTGGAGGTGCTCTCTCTGTCCTAGACACTGATACCCTGTGGGTTATACACACTGAAGCCACGTCCGCTGCAGCGAGCAGCGCAGGAGACTTTCAGGGTCCTTTCACGTCTGGCGCCCCCCACGCGGTACCATCGTGTTGAGATTTACCCGTGACGTCACTCGAGCCGCCCTCTCCCCCGTACCGCTGGACCGCATCCCGTGACACGGGTACCACGCGCCACGACGTGATCACCCATGCAGGCATCCGCGGACAGCGGGGCTGTCCCCTGGTTTGGGCTTTTATGAACTTAGTTGCTGTGAGCATTCATGTGCAAGTCTTGGCTTAGACACACGCCTCTCTTCTCCTGGGGAGAATGGCCGGATCATACGGTGGGCGTATGTCTAACTTTTAGGAAACCGTCACACTGCGCTTCCAAGGTGGCCCTACCGCTGTACGTCCCCATCCGCCGCCCATGAGCATTGTCGCCCCCATCCTCGCCAACACCTGATGCGATCGTTTTTTCCATTGTTACGTTCAGTGAGTGCGCGTGGGGACGGTTCCTAAAGACAAGTGCTATCGAGCATCCTCCCATACGCTCCCTTGCCTCCGTGTATGTTTAAGTGTCTATTCAAGTCTGCAGCCATGCTTTATTGGGTCGTTTTCTCACTATTGCGCATGGAGAATCCTGCACCTGTTCTGGATAAAAGTCCTTCATCGGGTACATGACGTGCAGGTCGTTTCTTTCAGCCCATGGTTTCTATTGTCAGGCGCTCCACAGTGTCTCTCAGTGAGACGTGTGCAGTCTCGATGGAGTCGAGTTTGTTCGTTTATTTTGTGGTGTTCAGGCTGAGAAATCTTTGCTCGCTGGGAGGTCACAAAGGTTGTTTCCATGTTTTCTCTTAGGAGTTGATGTTTTTCCTTCATATTTAGGCCCATGATCTATTCTGAAATTAATCTTTTTATACAAAGAATAGATTGAGGTTTCTTTTTTCTTTTTGGCATATGGGTGTCTAATTGTCCCAATGCCATTTGTTGGCAAGACCATCCCTTCTGCACGAACTTGCTTGCGCACCCTTGTTGAAGTCATTAGTCCACGTGTGTGTGTGTGTGTGTGTGTGTGTGTGTGTATGTTCTGCTCCATGGGTGTGTTTGTCTAGCTCCATGCCCATGCACGCTCTCAACCCCTGGGCTTTTATGATAAGCCTTGAAATCAGATAGTGTCCATAATCAGTCTTGCTTTTTGTGAATAGTTCTGGATTCTCTTTAGGTCTTTACATTTTCATAAGAATCTTAGAATCAGTCCACTTTTTTTTTTTTAACTGCTTAGGTTTTGATTGGGATTGCATTGCATCTACAGACCAAATCTGAGAGAATTAATATCTTAACAGCACTGAATCTTCTGACATGGGGACAGGGTAGGTCACCTCGTTTATTCAGTTCTTTCATTTCCTCCAGCAATGTTTTATAGTTTGCCAATGTACAGGTATTTCATGTTTTTCACAGATATGTTCCTATGTGTTTCACAACTTTGATGCTATTCCCAGTGGTACCTTTAAATTCCATTTCCTACTGATCCTTACTCATACATGGAAATACGATTGTTTTTTGTAGACTGATCTTGTGCCCTGCAGCATTGCTGAACTCAGTTATCGGTCTCAGCACGGTTTTGTGTTGTGTTTTGTAGATACTGTTAGACTCCCCCCACCCCCCCAAAAAAAAACATGTTTTCTGTGAATAAAGAGTTTTTCTTCCTCCTTTCCAGGCTCCATGACTCTTATTTCTTTACCATGAATTATTGAACTGATGGGAACTTCCACTATAATGTTAAATAGAAGTGAGGAGAATAAATATGGTACTGCTCTTAATGTTAGCAAAAAAAAAATGCTGCCTTTCATCACTAAGAAAAATGTTATGTGCAAGTTTTCACTAGATACCTTTTATCAGGTTGAGGAGTCTACTTCTTTTTTTAAAATTTTTAGTGTTTATTTTTTTTTGAAAGACAGAGAGAGAGACAGAGAGCAAGCAGGGGAGGGGCAGAGAGAGAGGGAGACATAGAATCCAAAACAGGCTTCAGGCTCTGAACTGTCAGCACAGAGCCCAACATGGGGCTCGAACCCACAAACCGTGAGATCATGACCTGACCTGAAGTTGGACGCTTAACCGACTGAGCCACCCAGGCACCCCGAGTCTACTTCCATCCCTTATTTGCTGACAATTTCCAACCATAAAATGTGTTGGATTTTGTCAAATACTTCTTTTCAGTTAAATACCATTTGGGACAATTATGTAATTTTTCTTTTTTCATTTGTTAATGTAATAAATTAAATTAACTGACTTGCAAAGGGTAAATCAACCTTGCATTCCACATGGCCATGGTGTATGATCCTTTTTGTACATCGTTGGATTTGATTGGACACAATTATGTTTAGAACTTACACATCTATATACATAAGAGATATTGGCCTGTGGCTTTGTTTATTTTTTTTTTTTTATGCAACATCTTTGTCTGGTTTTGACATCAGGGTAATGCTGGCCTCACAGAATGAGTTGGGAGGTGACTTAGTCCGCTTGGGTTGCTATAACAAAATACCGCACACTGGGGGACTTATTTCACACAATTCTGGAGGCTGGACATACAGGATCAAGGCACCAACCAATTTAGTATCTGGTAAGGACCCACTTCCTGGTGGGTAGTTGTTGCCCTCTCACTGTGTCCTCCTGTGGCAGGAAGGCTCTCTGTAAAAGAGCCGGGTGGGGTCTCTCTGACAAGGGCACTATCCTCATTAATGAGGGATTCACACTCAGGTTCTAACCACTTCCTAAAGGCTTCACCTCCAAAGGCCATCAGGGTGATGGGCATTATACCTTAATATATGAATTTGGAGGGGACACAAATATTCAGTCCATAACAGAAAGTATTCCCTCCTGTCCGATTTTCTGAAAGAGTTTCTATGGAATTGACATTATTTCTTCCCTAAGTGCTTGGTAGAATTCACCAGTACAGCCATCTGGGGCTATAGTTTCTTTGTGGGAAAGTGCTTAACCAAAAGTTCAATAACAGATATGGGCCTCTTTGGGTTATCTCTTTCTTCTTGAGTGTGTCTTTCCAGGAATCTATCCATTTCATCTAAGTTGTCAACTTTTTTGGTAAAAACTGGTTTGTGATATTCCTTTCACAATCTATGTCATGTCTGTAGGATCTGTAGTGATTCGCCTTTTAGAATCCTCTTGTAATTTGTGGGTGCCTGGGTGACTCAGTCAGTTGAGTGTCCGACTCATGATTTTGGCTCACGGTTCGTGGGTTCAAGCCCCAAGTCAGGCTCTGCACTAACAGTGCAGAGCCTGCTTAGGATTCTCTCTCTCTCCCTCTTTCTCTGTCCCTCCCTCACTTACACCACACTCTCTCAACAATAAATTTAAAAAAAAATTTTTTTTTAAATGATTCTGGTGTAATTTGTGTCTTATGTCATTTTTTCCTAATAAGTCTGCTTAGAGATTTATAAATGATTTGCCTTCTCCAAGAGCTAGCTTTCGATTTTAGTGATTTTCTATATTGTTTTCGCATTTTCTATTTCATTGCCTTTCATCTGATGTTTTATCATTTCATTTCTCCTGCTAACTTTGCGTTTAATCCACCCTTCTCTTAGGGCAAAAGCCCGAGGCACTGAGTCACTGAGTTCAGACCTTTCTTATGTTCTGGTATAGACAACTATTGCTACAAATTTCCTCTAAGTACTGCTGTGATGACACTGCTAACATTCTGACATGTTACATAGTCATGTCAAATGCTTTCTAAGTTCCCTTTTCCAATTTTTTCACCTATGCATACTTTATAAATGACTAATTTTCCAATATTTTGAGGTATTTCAGATATCTTTCCATTATTTTTTTCAGGTTTAATTCCATGTGGTCAGAAAATCTATTTCATATGACTTAAATCCTTGTAAATGTTTTAATGGCCCAGAATATATTCTAGCTTGTATTTTGTATCACATCCATTTAGAAAAAAAATTTTTTTTTATTATTATGTCTCCCAATTTCTGTGCTCTTTTCTCCCTTGGGAGACACCCACTGCATGCCTATTAGGCCATCTGAAGTTGTTCCACAGCTCAGTGAGGGTTTTTTCATATTTAAAAACATGATCTCTTCCCTCTCACTTTCATTGCAGATGGTTTCTCTTGCTATGTCTTCAAGCTCACTCACCTTTTCTGCTGCTGTTCAAGTCTGTGTTAATCTCATACAATGCATATTATCCCACACACTGACATTTTCATATTTACAAGTTTGATTTGAGTCCTGTTCTTACACCTTCCATGTTTCTACTGAGGTTTTTTGTTCCCTTTATTAAGATTTATATTTATTAATCCTTTCTCGTTAAATTTTTTAACACATATATATTCATATCATATCTACGAATTCTAACATCTGTGTTCCAGATAGACTTCAATTGATTTTTTTCCTCCTTATATAGGTTATACTTTCCCACTTTGCTTCATGCTTGGTGGCTTTTTATTGGAAGTCAGACACAGAACGTTTTATTTTTTAGGTGCTATTTTTAGATACTTATAAGTATGTTTCCTCTTTTTTTTTCTGGGATGCAGTTCACGTACCTAGAAACAGTTAGATATTTTCAGGTCTTGCTTTTAGAACTGTTGGACAGGACGAGAGACGTGTTCAGTGTATGCCCAATCATCCCCACACTTGAGGTAAAGCCCTTCTGTGTGCTCTGCCCAACAAACATCCCATGAGTCACACGGACTTCCAGCCTGGCTGGTGCGAGTGTCAGGCACTATTTCGTCCCATCCAGCCTCAGTGACTTTCCTGACATGTGTGTGCTCATCAGTACCTGGTTGACTGCCCAAGGGAACCTTCCGCCGCCCCCAGCCTTCCCCCCCCCATGCAGCTTCTCCTCGCTGGCGCTCCTCCTGGGAACTCTCCCCAGGCTCCCTGCCCCCTTAATAAGCTCAGGGAGACTTCCAGGGTCTGCCTGAGTGCCCATCTTCTTGATGTGGCCCAGAGACTCAGGGCTGTAAGCAGGGACAACTCTAGGGCTCTCCTCATTAGTATCTCACGTCTCAGAGGCCAGTGTGCTTCATTGCCTGAGGCCCAGTGTAATGAAAGCCACTGTCTCCTATTATTTCTAATTCAGAGCTTGTTTCCCACAGGAGCATATCCAGTTCCTGTTATTCTGTCTTTGTTGGAAGCAGAAGTCTTCCGGTAGCTTTGAAGACAGGTGACTAATCCTCTGTATTTTTAATCGTGACAATGTGCCATGCACAGGGCATCTTTATTTGTCTGGCTCCGTTTCTCTGAGGGCAATTCTAATCTGAGGACTAGCGTGGCTCTTTATTTCTGGAAAATTCTCAGCCATTATCTCTTCAAACCATGCTTCTCTACTATGGCATCCAGTGGCAGGGCCTCCATTTCTTCCCCCACCCCGCTGACCGCTCGTTCATTTCTGGCTCTGTCTGTGTTGTGCTATCGGTGAGCTCCAGCACAGTGCATCCAACTCATTACTCTTCTCTGTGCTATGTCCCTTCCGAGGTTTATGGCATCATTTCCTATGGCTCTGTGTTTATATCCAGGATTTTTATTTGGTTATACACATCCATTTGATCTGGTTTCTTTCCTGCCTTTCCCCCCATACTTTCTTATTCTTTCTTAATAAGAATTACACCTTCATTAATCTCCTGTAACCTGAACCAGTTTATTTTAAAGTCCTCCTCAGACTGTTCTATGAAATTAATTTTATCTGGAGCGAATTCACATTCCCATTGTTGATATTTTCACTCACTTTTTTTTTTTTTTTTTTTTTTTTTTTTTTTTTTTTATGGAAGCCAGACTATCACCTTTATTGCTGAGAAAGATTGAGTTGGAGGGTGAAGCTCGCTGCAAGCGCCATGGGGCTGCCCAGCGGGAGGCAGACTTGAGCCCCTGTTGCAGGAAGCGCTGCCCCAGGGGGACAGGCCCCCCTCCACCGCAATTGCAAGGCTGCCGGGGAAGACACACCATAAGGACGGAGGAAGAGAATGCCCCTAAGGGAAAGGGAAAGGGCATACTCCCTTATTTTTCCTGATTTCCCAGGGCCATTCGGGTCTCCGTATCTGAAGGAAACACCAGGAGTGGGGCAGAAAGGTAGCCCCAAAGTGCAAACCAAACCCATGGCCTCCTGTTCACACCTGGCCCTCCATCTCTGCCCTCTCTCACAAGCCTGACACCGAGAGCATAGCCACAAGCCTCCTTCCCACTTCTCCTCAGTCACTGAGCACCCCCCACCCCAATCCTCAATGTCCCCCCACCTCACTCCCTCTGACTGCCAGGCAGGGATGGCACCCCATCTGTCCCGTCCAGAGCCACTCACTCTGGGTCTCCAGCTGCCTTCATCAACATCCCATTCTTTGCACGCTTTGGGATTTGCTTCGCAGCGCATAGGGAGGAACAGGGTCTTGTTCGTTTTATTTCCCTCATACTCTCGTTCTTCTTCTCTCATTATTTGAACTTCTGGACAGCTCTGTGCAGGACCACTGAGCCGGGGTCCTGACAGCAGGGGCACCTGTCCCTCAGGTCCCCTTGCAGATGCTGGGGCTGGGCTCCTGGCACAGTCTTTCTCCGCATCGAACTTGCCTCCCTTGGCCCGTCTGTGGCCCCAGGTGGCCACCCCTGGTCTTGTTTTGTTTGTTTGCTGCTGCCTTTTCCAGGTGGGTAGGTGCAGGGAGAGGCAGCCCTGGCTTCAGGCCGAGAAGCTGGCTGGTCCTGCTGTCCCACGGAGACCTTTAGTGCCATTTACCTGTGGGAGCCAAGCATCCGGCCCCCGATGCCCATTTCTGAACCCTGAGCCCAGTGCCCCCGTGGCTTCAGCTCTGTTCACTGTTCTGTTTCTTTTCCTAAAAGGGATTTAACTTACTTCTCTAGCCACTGCCTGGAAGCCAGCACATGAGGCCCGCCATGACCAGCCCCTGCCTGCTTGCAAACCCCACCCTCCCTGCTTCCAAGACCCCCTCCCCGCCAACAGCACTGTACCATCACTCCTCCTGCTTTGCTCGTGCCAGAACCCCTCTTCAGCCCATGTTTTACAACTCCAGTGGGTGTCACCTCCTCCAGGAAGCCCGGGCCGATGTTTCACCTCAGCAGGTCCTGAGTACACTTGGGCCACTGTGTGCTGGTTTTCTGCCTCCCTTGTGGGGGCTGTGCCTTCTTCACGGCTGGGTCCCTGGCCCCGGCACAGAGTAGATGATTCGTGAGTGACATTGGTGAACAAATGCACGCCCATCCGCGTTGCAGGGGCTTTGGGGAGGTCCCCAAGACCCTTCCCAGTGCAGCCTCATTGTCAGACTCCGGGCCGCCTGCACACGCTCCTCACCACCGCAGACTGCACGCACCCCTCGCCATGCCGTCCAGCATGCTTCCCTTCCTGTGTGTGCTTGTCTTTTCTCCTGGGCGGTGTCGTTCCATGGTGCCCTCTGCCCTCCTGCCCGGATGGCCCGGCAGGCTCCTGGGCAGAGTCCTGGGCAGAGCGGGGACTCAGCTCACCACAGAGAGGGAGGTGTCACCCTGGGAGCGGGAAGGGGTGGGGTTGGCTGATGGAGAGCCAGAAGTCAAGACGGTAAGGTGGGCATAGCACACTCGCGTGTCCTTCCCCTGCTTGCTGTATCAGCACACATGCCTGGGCGAACATTCACACGCGCCAGGGACGCTCTCCTGCCAGGAACAAGGTGACAGTCCTGTCCTCCAGACCCTCATGAAGTGAAGTAAGTAAAAAGGGGACAGTGACCTTCAGGGAGTGACAGTGACAGGGAGGGGAAGGTAGCCAACATGGGAGGCGGCCAAGGAGGTGGCCTTGGTGCTGAGACCCAGGGGAAGAGCCCCCAGAGCCCAGGGGTCCAAGGAACAGGCTTAGCAGCTGGAGCACAGAGGCAGGTCGAGGACACAAGCAGGAGTCTGGGTGTGAAAAGAACCCGTGGGGGCCTGTGACCCACGGTCAGCGTTGTCACACTGGTATACGAGGGCACTGGGGGGGCGAGGGGCACAGAGACCGGCACCGAGGCCGTGATGTCCCCAGTGCAGAACGGGGGGGCCGGGAACTCTGTTCTGGACACTGTGAGGTCCAAAATGTGAGCAGGCCCGGAGGCCGCAGCAGGCGCAGAGGGCCACGGACGTGAATCCGGAGCCTGGGCACAGGGGGCCACATTGAAGCCACAGGAGGCCCCGGTAGACAGGGAGTAGAGACCCTCCTAGGCAAGGACCCTGGTGCCCGAAGACCCTTCCCGCCCAGGCCAGCCCCTCGCCCGCCTCCTGAAATGCAGACTTGGCCTGAGGACAGGGCTGGAGCGCTCAGGCAGGAAGGCCGTCCTGCGCCATTGAGCCGTGTGTCCCTCGGCGCTGCCGCGGACCCCAGGCTGCGGTCTAATTGCCGCCCTCACTGTGATCTCAGAAAAGGCTGCCACCTGCCCGACATAAAACGAAGGAAGCTTTCTCTCTCCTCCTCTGAATGGCCAGCAGGGAGGAAAGCAGCAATTAGGCATCAAAGCGCAGCGTCCCGCAGCTGCCACGCTGGAGAACTCACTCCCTCGCGCAGTCTCCACATCGCCGCCGGAGGCAAGGGTGCTCAGTCAGCTCCCACTCCCCGCATCTGAGCGAGCCCAGCAGCCGGCCACCCCCCACCACAGAGCACGCAGGGGCCGTGGCTCTGGGTCCTGGGCTGGATCCAGGGACGGGCGGCCCTGAGGAGAGGGGAGGGGGCTCCAGAGACCCTGGGAGGGTAGAAAGACTGTGCCCGGGAGCCTCGGGGAGGCCAGACCCAGATGGCAGGACCCAGGGCCCCTGGAGGAGGCTGGTTCGTATTCCTGAACAGCCACCCCAACGCGGGGAGCAGCCCCAGGAGGCAGCAGACCCGAAAGAGGAGACTGGCGCCCGGGAGCCTCCTGACTCCTGCCCTGGACACGAGGGCCAGCTCGGGGCTGCCTCCTCACGCCGTCAGAGCTGCTGGGCTGGCCTAGCCCGGCAGCCGGTGAACGCCCGGTCCACTGTGTGCAGGGCCACCCGTAAGACAACAAAGCATCCCCCTTGCAGGGGTGGGGTGAGACGAGCTGCTCCAGGGAAACACAGACCCACGCAGTCTGCAGAAACTGGGGCAAGAGTAGAGAAGCAGGTCTGGGCCCCACACCAGCTACAGGACCCAGCCCAGCCATTCGGCCTCTCTGTGCCTCAGTTTGCCCATTTGTGGATGAGGGCCGTTGAAAGGACCTGTCTCCTGGTGCATGTTGGGGGGCGGGGGGCGGCAGGAGCAGTTCTTAGAGCCAGGGCCCAGCCCAGCGCCCACGCGGGGTAAAATCCGGAGGGCTGCCTGTAGGGGACGGCGGCCTGGAGGGAGCACCTCAGAAGAGGCTTGGCAGACAGAAAGAGGACCCCTGCTGACCTCAGCAGCCCCCTGACCCCCTTAAGCCCGCAGAGACACCTCCTTAGATCCTGGAGCTCCTGTCTGTCACATACTACTCAACGGGTGGCCCCGAAGTCATTCACTCGTGACCCTGGGATGTCGGGGTGGGGAGGACACCCAGCCGCCTGCAGGGAGTGCTCAGCCTTGAGCATTGCCAAGCAGGGAACCTGGGCACTGGGCTCTGTGCTGGTCTTCTTCCTGTCCCCGGCCTGCACGCAGGAGCCTGTCCCCCACAACTGGCATCACATGCACTTGCCCTGGAGGGAACTTGTCCGTCGCCTCCAGGCCCCCAAGCACCCCTGCTCCCTGCTAGCTGTTAGCCTGGCCTGCCCGAGTCGGACCAGCCGGGTGCCGGCCAGCTTCTGCGAAGTCACCTCACCACTACCACGTGCAGGCTCCTCTCACGTGACCCTCGTCCTCGCTGAGCACCACGCTGGCCCCTTACCACAGTCTCCTGAGATGGGTGCCTCGCCCCCACCCGCGAAGCCGCTTCTATGCCCCACGTCACAGGTGGGGCATGAGTATATGAGCATCTCGTCCACAGAGGCAGGCAGGGGTGGAGTCAGGCTGCAGCCGTTGACGTGACGCTGTTCAGGTTCACCGACACAGCTTGTGGAGCCGCTAGGCCGCCCCAGGCATCCCCTGGGGCTCAAGGCAGAGCGCCCGGGCCCTGGGCTTGCCCTTGAGTGCGTTCTATCATGACACCCTATCATGTTCTCACATGCGCTCAGCGCTGTGCACGGGAGCTGAGTGGCCCTGAGCCCTCCTTCAGTCTAACCTCTGCAAGCCTTTCTCATCGTAAAGCGGGGATTGTTAGAACCCCCCCACGGGACTATTTTGAAAATTATATGAGGTATTGAATGTGTAAAGCACCTAATAATAATATAAATGACGATCACTGCCCCCTTGCTACGACTACCGAGGTCCCAGGTGCTGGGTTAAGTGCTGCGTGCTCAGCCCGAGACTCCTATCAGGACACCCGTAATTACCCACATCTACACATATGGAGACCGAGCCTCAGAGAAGTTAAGCAAGCTGCCCAGAATTACACAGCAGGGAAAAGCAGAGTTGGGGTTCCAGATTGGTTCTGTGTGGCTCCGGAACTCAAGGCCTGGTATTCAGCCATTCATCTGTCTGCCGGCCGGCACACAGCCGCATGTTACCGTCAGCCCTGCCTGTTGCCCGGGACCCAGCAGGTGCTGACCAAGAGAGGGGTGGGGGACGCGCAGCACAGGGCACAAACACTCTATTCTTCACCCCAAAAGAGCCCCTGTGGGGTCCCAAGGCCACCGGGGGTCTCCACTCCCCCCGACTTTCATCTTGGCACTAGATTGACCCACAAGTCCTGGACTGCCCAGGGGAAAAGCCTGCCCCCTTGCTGACATCTGCGTGTCAAAGCCCAGAGGTGCGCATCGGCATGCATCTCTCAGACACTGGGGTCATAAACACCCCACCCTGCACGGCCCGACCCCACCCCCAGGAAGAGCATTGCCTGGATTAGAACTTTGTTAGTAACGAGATTCTGGAATACTGCCTGAGCTGGGAGAGGTGGAGTCGGGGTGGGGGGTACCGAGAGCAGCTGTGGGCGGGGGCAGTCTCAGGGGACCGGGACACTAGAAGGTCACACCGGGACAGCTTGCACTTTGCGTGATGAGAAATAGCCGGGCAGTGGATGTGGATGATTCCCCTGCTCTCTGGGGGCACTGCCCCGCCTCCAATGCAAGGGGGATTCGGATCCAATCCCTGCAGGTCTCGCTGGGGCCCTGCCGAGGCCAGACGGGAGAGTGGGCCCGTGGCAGGGGGCGAGGGACAGCGTTTGTGGTGCCACCGAGGGCAGGCCTTCCGGCCGTCTCCTTGCCTGCCATCCACTCCTCCGGCCAGCCCAGCCTAGACACGCCACCGCCCCCCGGGGGCTTGGTTGGACTGTGGGAACCAGGACCAGGGACATGCCTCGCTCCGCAGGGTTCCCAAGGCGGGTACTGGGGTTTTCTCTGTGTGGCCCCAGGGTCGGTCCGGGTTGATAAAGGGAGTTGGCCGTGGCATTGCTGCAGTATTTAAGGCTGGAGGTGGTGGTGGGAGCCCTGATGGTGTTAACGGGCAGGGGATGATATTCTGGCTGGGGTCACGGTGGCCTACAACCACGGGCCATGGTGACAAAGGAGCTGGTCGTGGCCATGACCACGTAGAACACGCCTGGTCTGTTGGGTCCGGGCAGAGCCCGGTCACCATAAATGAGAACGACAGGGCACAGGGCGCGTTCATCCCAGACTTATCCCCTGGCGTCTCCTGGATCTGAAGATAAACACTGTTAAAAATAGGAATGAGTCAAGAATTTTCTTTCCCCTCAAGCAGTCTCCTGGACAGATGGCGAAATCTCTCTGATGGATTGGAGGCCCTCGGCTCCTCCCCACCCCTCACAGCCCAGCGAGATCTCTCTCAACATTCCTTCTTTTGTACGGGTTATTTTTAGCGTTCTTGGAAAGATCCGATTCCAGACATAAAGACCGAGTGGCCCCCACTTTACTGTCTTAGTTCTAGACCCGCCATGTTCCACACGGAAGCACTGGCCCCACGTGGCTACTCAAAGTTAAATTTAAAGTAGGGAGAAATGAACAAAACTAAAATTGGTTCCTCCGCCACACGAGCCACAGTTCAAGAGACCAGCGGGCACGTGTGGCCAGCGGCTGCCGGGTCGGACGGCACCGAGAGAGGACGTTCCCCCATCTCGGAAACTCAGAAAGTCCCAGGGACCTCGCCGCGGCAGACGGCCCGCCTCAGCCTCCTCCAGGCCCAGCACGCGCCCTGCCGTGGGTCCAAGGCATCCACACCCGTCTGCGGTCTCAGTCCTGCCAGGCAGGCCGGAGGGAAGACAGTCTCGCCAGCCTCCCTGGGCCCGCACCCCGGTGGCTAAGCCTCTTCTCCACCGAGCCCCCTGACAAGAAGCCAGGGTCCACTGAGGCCTGACGGCCAGAGGGGCGGGCGTGGCAACCAAGTCAATTACCCCTTTTGTCTTCACCCCAGCAGACATTGTAAGGGAGGTCACGTCAGGCACCAACAGGGAAGAGGGAATATCTTGGGCGAACTTTTGCCCACCTTCAGAGCAAAGCATCTGGGTTTGACTAATTCTAGAGCAGTTGCTCGGGTGTTATTACCCCAAACACGTCCCCCACCGCCGCCGTGTCCCAGGCCAAACACGTCCCCCACCGCCACTGTGTCCCAGGCCGAACCCGTCCCCCATAGACAGTGTCCCAGACCCAATATGTCCCCCATAGCTGCTGTGTCCCAGAACCAATATGTCCCCCACCGCCACCGTGTCCCAGGCTGAACCCATCTCCCATAGCCACTGTGTCCCAGACCCAATACGTCCCCACCGCCACTGTGTCCCAGGCCGAACCCATCCCCCATAGCTGCTGTGTCCCAGACCCAATATGTCCCCCACTGCCACCGTGTCCCAGGCTGAACCGATCCCCCACAGCCACCGTGTCCCAGACCCAATACGTCCCCACCACCACTGTGTCCCAGGTCAAACACGTCCCCCATAGCTGCTGTGTCCCAGACCCAATACATCCCCCATAGTTTCTGTGTCCCAGACTCAATATGTCTCCCACCGCCACCGTGTCCCAGGCTGAACCTGTCCCCCACAGCCACTGTGTCCCAGGCCAAACACGTCCCCATAGCCACTGTGTCCCAGACCCAATATGTCCCCCACCGCTGCTGCGTTCCAGACTCTGTACCAAATGCCAGGGTACAGCAGAGTGACACTGGGCACGTGCAAACTCAAAAAAGCTTAGGGGCGGTTCGCTCCCCTCCTGTTTCAAAAGTGAAAAGTGACAGACCCTGGCAGGTGGGCAGACGAGACACACACAGGGCAGCTGTCATCGGCTGCGACGAGAGCTTTGGTCCGGGGGGGGGGCAGCCAGCTTGGCAGCGGGACCGGACCAGGAAGCCAGGGTGCTGCCAGGCCTGTGCCGAGGCGATCTGTGCCCGGCCCTTGGCCCGTCATCGCTGTGACTGAGCAAGCTCCTGCTGGTGCCGGGCCCCAGGCCTCTGAGACACCTCGCACAGCTCACAGACCGATCCCGCATCTCCCCGAGCACCTCCGACGTGCGAATGCTGTTCGTGGTGGACTCACACGCAGCCTCTCCGTCAAGGGCCGGGGCAGCGGATCAGTTACCAACCGCTGAGTAACTTAGCACTAAATGACACGAAATTTTGACACCTGATTCTCTCGCAGTTTCTGTGATCAGGAATAGGTGTGCCTCGGCCGCTGGTTGGCTCTGGGTCTCTCGTGGGCTGCAACCCAGGCGTCCACTGCAGCCGCGGCCACGGGGCCTCAGACTCTCGAGTGGCGTTGGCAGGGTGCAATTGCTCATGAACTTGGACGTGGGCTCCCCCATGGGGCAGCTGACACACGGCGGGTGACTTCACCACAGAGAGCGATCAGGAGAGCAAGACAAGGCGTGAACAGATGAAGTCCTCGTCTTGGTGCCCGACACCGGAAGTGCTGGCCCTCTGTTTCCTGTTAGAAAGGAGTCACGGGGCCGGTCCACACTCCAGAGCAGAGGACCAGGGAGGACACGAGGACATGAACACCAGGGCTGGGGGACCTTCAGGGCCGTGCCAGAAGCTGCCTGCCGTAGACATCATCTGTTCTCCTTTCACACTCGGGGAAACGAGGCCCAGAGAGGTCAAGTGCCCTGGCCGTGGCTGCAGAGCCGGTCGCCGCGGGCCCGGGAAAGGAACCCAGGCCAAGGCTCTGCGTCACCTCCAGATATCCGCCAGGCCCTGGTGGCGGCCTGAGCTGTCACTCCTGGAGCACAGATTCCCAGCTTAAAATGAGTTGTGACATCTCTTAGTGCACGCGGGGGCCCCGGGCGAAACGGAAAAGATTTCATAAATATGGAAATGGCCGTGTCCCGCTTCCCCAAGGAGGGCAGCTCAGCCCCGCCTCCTCCCACCTCGCCTGACAAGCCCACACCGTAAGGGGATCAGCAAAGCCTTTTCCATGAAGCGCGAGTAAGCAGGAGCAGAGCCCATCCAGGAGGGGGTGGCTGTTCCCACCCTTCCCGTCACCAGCCGTCCTCAGTGGAGGGGGGATCGCGCCAGTGGGGTGAGGGCTCTGGGCCCCTGGGGGTCCACTCACTGCCCTGGGGCGGACACGCCTTAGCCCTGTGCACCCTGTCCCGGCCGCGAGGCCTTGGGAGGCCACAGCCCGGCCTCCCGAGCAGACAGATGAGGAAGCCGAGGCCCAGGGAGGCGCCACGACGTAGCAAAGGTCAGCAGCTTCGCGGCAGAGCGAGATCTAAAGCCACATCTTCGGGCCCCCATCCTCGCTGCTGCCGCTAAGGAGACGTCCTAGCTCAGCAGAAGTGCGCCTGTCTCTGGAAAGCTCTATCCATAGCGACCACAGGCCCTCACACCCCGCCTCCGTTCCCAGTGCCCCGCCCACCCTGCTGTGTCCGTGCAGGATGGGAAGAGAGAAGGGTCGCCTCTGTGTGACCAGCGAGGGTGCAGAGGCGACGCTGGCCGAGTGCCCAGGGCACCACCGTGCAGGGCAAACACCAGAGATGCCCAGACAACACGGGAACATGCGCTCTGCAGGGAAGCCTAAGCCTCTCTCGGACCCTGAATGCATCCTCTTTTCTGCCCACCCCCCACCTCAAAGCCCCTCCTCGAACGCCCCTGCACCTGCAGCCACAGGAGTCCTCTCCTCCCTCCCTCCCTCCGTCCGTCCCCGGGGTCTGAGCCACATCTGCTCCTCCCACCCCTGCCCCCAGGCAGGCCCACACAGCTTTTCAACACATCAACGTCCTTGGCCACGTGACCAGTGCGATGCAAAGGTCCCCTTCCTCCCACGGCCTCGCTGACCCAGGTGGTCACTGTCTGCTGCCCCTCCCCAGCCCTCTGCAGTCAGGCCATGAGCCAACCTATGCTCCAGCCCTTGCCCTGCCTTACTTAGCTGACCGGCTGCCTGTCCCCCACAGACTGTGAGCAGAGCGGGGACAGAGAAGGAAGGACCGACAGTGACGAGCCTTTTCTGCCAGCCAGCGGGCTCGGGCATGCGGTCGTGGATTGCGGACAGGGCTCAGCATTCCTCACAAGGGTGGGTGCCGGAAGGCACAGCAGAGCCCTTGTGAGGGAGGAAGGAGCACCGCAGGTCCCGGGACCCGGCCTCAGGAAGCTGTGTGAGCCCTGGATGCAGAGAAGCAGCCTCCTCCGGGGAGCCCCCCAGGCCTGCTGCAGCTGTGAGAAGCGGAGCAGAGGACAGCCCTGCCAGGACCGCAAGAGGCTGGAGATCTCGCAGCCTGGGCCCACCTCATTGGTGTCACGCGTTCCTTCAACACGTATTCACTGAGCACCTGCCGTGTGGGAGCTGCTGGGAAGCTGAAGGTGAACAGGACAGATCCCACCAGTGTCCCTGAGAAGCTTCCAGTCTGAAGGAGGGGCCCCAATGCGTAAAGGAACCCATAAGCTGCGGGGCAGATGGGCAGGGAGCCCACGGGCAGGGATGGGGCGGCGCGGGCTGGAGGGTGACCGGCCCTCACCTCGGGGAGGTGGAATCGGCACAGCAGGTGGTGAGGCCGCGCATCCCAGACCCGAGAAGCCGGACGCAGTGGGAGACGGGCGAGTCACCAAGGGCAAGCGCTGCCACAGAAGCGCCACGAGGCACAGACAGGCGTTCTGGTGGCGCTTGGAAGGGTGGCCCGAGGACAGGCCTCGGCTCATCTCGGCAGCAGGGGGCGGCCCGCAGAGGGGAGGAAGCCCCCCCCCCCCCAAGCTCCGGAAACCCGGCCCCATCTGGGGGGTGGTGCCAGCCCCAAGCAGTGGGGCTCGAGAACCGGAGATCAGCTTCCTGGCCCGTGGACAGCCTCGGGAGCAAATGACACCACCTCCCGGATGCCTTCTCATCCTGCACGACACAGTAACAGCACCTTCCCTGCACTGGAGAAGTGACACCACACGTGCCGAGCCACGGTAGCTGCCCCGCAAGAGGCGCTGAGCTAACGGCCACAACCGGTTCCCGGGCGATCGGAGGACACTCGGCCCCCGCTCCGCACAGGGGCAGCATTTCGAGTTCCCCCAGGCCCAACCGAGCTCCCTAAGCTCCTGGCCTCTCATTGGCTCTCACCGGGTCACATGCCCATCCCTCAACCAATCGCTGCGGCCATGAGAATGTGCTACCGTAATTGGCCGGGGAGGGGATCACATGTCCCAGGACCGGCTGTGAATCTCCCTTGGATCACGTGGGCCAAGAAGGGGGGAGGGGGTGGGGGGAAGAAAACCAGGAGCCGGTGGGCGCAGGAACGTGATGTCCCACATTGACCAGAGCCCCCGACTAGGTCCGCACCTGCATGGTCCACCTGACTCTCCTGCACACCCCCCCCAGCCCCTGTCCAGTGGAGCTCCGCCCCCTCCTGGTTCTGTCTGCCCTAGGCCTTTCTTGGAGCGAAAAGGGAGGCATCTAGTTCGAAAGACGGTGCAGCAGAAAGCAGGACGCTCTGGGTGTGATGCCAAAGGGCCAGAGATCTCCTAGCTCAGCCTCGGGTGCGTCTTGTGCGTGGGGGCAGGGAGCCCAGAAAGGCAAAGGAGCCAGCCCAGAGTCAAACGGTTGTTTAGAATCAGAAGGTGGGATTGGATTCTCTCCACTGGCCTGGGGGGAGTCAGAAATCCGCAAAGCAAGCCCGGCTGCCAGGCTGCCAGACCGCAGGCTGCGGGGAGAGCACCCCTGCGTGCAGGGGGCATGCCTGGCGGCCGCCCTCACTTCCCCAGACACCTCTGAGCGTGGAAATGTGCTCACACTGGGACCCTTTTGAATGAAGGTTTGGGAAGCTGGCAGTGCAGGTGGGAGGCAAATGTGTGAGTCATTCCCTGGAAACACGCTCGGCTGGAGGAGGAAGCAGAGGGAGAGGGGACGAGGAAGGAAGGGGGGGTGCCGAGGAGAGGGGGAGAATTCCAGCTTGACCGCTCTCAGCTCAGCGTGGCAGCCAGGTGGCCTGGAGGCTGGGGAGGAGCAGGCTGCTTCAAGGTCGCGCTCTAGGGCCCCGAAGCCGGGGCCTGGGCTGGCTGATTTGGACCAGGAAGGGGGAGCTAGCTGGCCTGTGCTCCTAGGTGAATAAAAGACCGAAGAGGAGAGGGAAGGCAGAGCTTGGAAGGGCCTGCGGGGAGCTCGGCTCTGGTCCCACACTGGGCAGGGGTCAGAAGACGAGGTGCACGACCCGCCCGGCAGCCTCGTTCTTCCCTTGCTGCAGGTGGACAGACTGGGGCTTCCCGACTCTTGATTGCGATGCCCGGAAATGAGACTCATCTCTGTTAGCCTCTTTTGAGGACCTTTGGAAATTCACCGGGTCCTCCCGCACGATGAGTCACTTCTGGAACTCCTCCCTGTCCTGGGTGGGTTTGATAGGTGGCTCTGTCTCAGCCTGGGGGCTCCCCGGGGGAGACAGAGAGGCACAGCCTTGTTGGGGAGGCGGGGAACACACAGCCGGCTCCCCATGGGGGTGGGGTCCTCACCCTTGAAATGCAGGCTCTGCGGGGTCTAGAGCCCGTGCAAAGCAGAGGTGGCTGCCTGAAAATGCCTGGGCCCTGCTGGGCGGAAAGGGTGTGGGCAGGAACGATGGGCCTGGGGTTGGGGGGCGGAGGCGGCCACTGGGCGAATCGTGACCCTGGGGGCAGAGCCAGGGCCTGAGCTGGGAGACGTCTGGAGCCTCCTCCCCTCCCTTCCGTCCCCCTAGTCACTGTGTGGAGGTCTCACTTCCCCCTGGTCTCTGTGCCCCCAGCCCTCCTCCTCCCTGGGGTTCTCTGAGACGGACCGGGAGCGCTCACTCTGTGTCAGGCTCTGCTCCAGCCAGGGGGTGTCATGACCATTTACCAACGAGGGCCGGAGCATTGAGACACCAAGGGACTGCCCGCAGTCCCACCGCTTGGAGAGAGAGGACAGGGCTTGGACCCAGGCCGTCCAGTGCTTGGAGGCCAAGCTGGTCAGCCCGCTCTGGGATTAAACTGTGCAAGCCATGCCCAGGGCCTGCTTCTGGGCTCCGACGCCCAACCTGGACCCTCGGGGCTCGGGGCCCAGCACCGTACCCTCTCTCCTGCCCCGTGGCCCTCCACGCACATCGGCACTTTCGTCCTCCAGCCTCTGTCCTTGGTGCTTCCTCGGCTTGGAACATGCTTTCACCCGTTCAGCAACCCCCGGCCGAAGACCCCACCCAAATGCCCGCACGTTCATCAGGCAGCAAGTATTAATGAGCACCTGGCACATCCACGCCAGGAACGGTCACGCCTCCGGGGCACAGAAGCGAATAAAGCGAGGAGTAGAGAGTGTCCCAGCCGCACACAGTGTGGTCAGAGCAAGCACGGCACAGACGGGGTAGGAGGTGGGCAGTGGCCGCATCATGCCAGCTCAGAGGCACATCGTGGGCCTTGCCGTCTCATGAGGGAGTGACTCAATCTGCTTTGTGTTTTCCAAAGATGACCCTGACGATGGCGCAGCCGAGGGACCGGAGGGGTGGAGGATACAGAAGCAGGGGCCGACAGGGAGGGCAGCGCCGAGCCCCCAGCGAGGGACGATGGCGGCCGGGCCTGGGGTGGCAGCAGCTAGGAGGCAGAGATATGGGCACAAGGGAGAGATTCATAGCATAGAATTGGCAGGACTCGGCGGTGGCCGGAGAGGATGGGGAGAGCCGGGGAGAAGGTGCCAGGAAGGACAGCCGCTTGCCGGCCTGAGCGTGGGGCCAGGGAGCTGAGCCCTGGGGATGAGGACGGGCTTGCAACAGTGGCAAGAGCCCCGGGAGCTCCACTCGGAGCATGAGAAGATGGAGGAGGGCTTCTCCAGACGCCGGCGTCTCTTCAGCCCGCCAGGATTGCCAGGCGGAAGGAGATCCCGCCCCGCACCCCCAGCCCTGGAAGCCTGTGTCTCCCACGGTGATCCCTTGCTCGTTTCCTTGGATTCAGTTCAGCAACTCGGCAGACGAGCGTTGCTAGGATTTCCTCCAAGCTGGGCACCGACTTGGGCCCTGCCTGAGTCTCGTCCACGCAAACGCGTTCAGCTGGGCCTGAGGCCCCTGAGCGAGGTCCAGCCTCCCAGGCTCCCAGAAGAGACTTCCCCAGACCCGGGGCCACGTGTCTGGGCACTCGAGGACGGGGTGGGTCCTTGGGAAGACCTTTCCTGTGCTGGCAACGGGATGGCCCTTCCTCCGCCCCACTTCTGTCATCTCCCATTCCCCTCCCCCAGGTACAGCTCACCCCCCACTTCCCCCAGGTGATTAGGAAATCCGACTTCCAAAGCACTCTGGAAACTCCCAATTAGTGTAAAAATAGTCATCAATCTTATTTGTAAGTGCTCTGTGCTTCGGATGAAATGCTTTGGCCGGCTCCGCATCCGTGCGATGTAGCCTTAGCAAGGGCACGTGGTAACCAGGCAGCTTCTCCAAGGTCAAGGCCGAGCGGGAGGCAGGGCTGAACGGGACCCCCCCCCCCTCCCCGTCTCCCAGGCTGGGGGTTGGCACCTGCTGTCTTGCTCATAAACCCCTGCAGGGTCCTCGGCCGGGATCAATACGCCGGGGGCTGCGGAAACTCACCCCGCTCTCCTTTTACAGCCTGGGTAATTGGGCACAAGAAGCACAAATAGTCCGTTCAGATGCCGGGAAGTGGAAAATTTTCTAATCTGTCAAGCAAAGTCTCCCTTTCTCCTTTTACATTTTTTCCCCCAACAGGAAAAGACTTTTCATTTGGAATCCTTCCGATGCAGATGTGTGAAGACTCTGGTAGCGACATCTCGGGGACTGAGCATCTTCTATTGATTGGAAAACACACAGCACCAGGGACTTTGCACATCAGAGGGGGGCTCGGAGGCTGGGTGGCAGGAAGCAGCCGCGGGGCCTCAGCGCCCCCTGGGAGCTGGAGACGGTACTGCGCCGGCCCCTGGAAGGAGGCAGCTGGGCTGTGAGCTCAAGGGTGATGATGGGGAGGCCCCCCCCCCCGGGGGGACACCTACCTGCCCGAGGAGACCACGTGAAGGAGGCCGTGCCGCACCTGGCCCTGCCGGTCCATCCCCGGTGGCTCTGGGCAAATCACTTCGCCTCTGCTGTCCAGCTTCCCCACCTTAAAATTGGGGTGACGTCCAGGGGCACCCCAGGGACCCTTCGAATTAGCTGTGTGACCTTCAGAAAGCCAGGAGACCTGTCAGTGTATTCTCGGCGGGTAGAGCGATTCCCACACAGAGCTGCTCAGGGGAAGCGATCAGATGGTGGACAGATGACTGCAGAGCACAGCCGTCCTCGTGCCCCATCGACGGACGCAGCCAGCCTCGGGTTCCTCCAGGCGTGGCGAGCAGGTAGGAAAACGCAGGATCAAGGACCGAAGGCACGGCTTAGAGCCTGGGCATCAAGGGCAGGAGGGGTGTCACTGGCAGGAGAAAATCCTGCCGCTGCTGCCTCCCGGGACATCCGGTCTGAGCTGCGGGGAACCCTGGTCCCAGGTGTGAGCCCCCGACCTTCCCCTGGACCAGCGTCCCCAGTGCCAGGACAGCTTGCCCACCACCCGACCCGGGTGCCCTCTCCCCACGGTCGGTCCACCTGGGTGGGGTGGGGGAGTCGTCACAGGCCAGGAGAGGAGGCACTGGGCGGCAGGTGCACCGCCAGCGGCTGGAGCTCTTCCCTTACTCTGAGGGAGCATGCTCACGGGGTGGGGGGGAGGGGGAGTCCCCAGATTGGCCCACCCTGGCGGAGGGGCCCGGAACTGCAGGGCTGGGGCTTGTTCTGAGACTGGTTTACAGAGGGGGGGCGGTGGATGGGAAGGACTGGACAGGTGGAGCAGAAGAGAGCGAGAGAGGGGACAGAAGGGTCTCCCTGGGGGCCACCCCCCCTTCTCAGAGGGTCAGTGCCCGCCCCTCCCCCACATCCATCGTCCATCCCTTCAGTGACCAGAATACAGCACCGGGTGCCGTGGAAAGAACATCCCCGGCCACGGGGCCCTCGAATCCCCGAATCACCCAGGGGCTTTGGACAAACTCACTGCTCCCTTTTAGGGCCTCGGTCTTAAGAACTCGGAACGGGGCCAGCAATGTGTTTTCCGTAACGGTGGTGGGGTCACCAGCATCTGCCCGGCTCCACCGTCAGGCAGGGCCACGCCTCACCCTGTCGCCACCGCGGCGTCCGCGAGCTCACTTCCCGCGCCGCCCCGGTGTTCCCGCGAGGGCGGCCACGCCGCAGAGTGACGGAGTCTGAAACAAGATCTCACGGACCGCTCTTCTCACCACGGCTGGTGATGTTTTTCTGCCCGTCTCACAGGAGCTTGAGATGGCCCAACCGTATGAGCTCCTCTGTCCTCCTAAGATGGCCTCTCAGTAGCACCCACAACCGAAGGGCAACCGTGTCGGCACGCTGGGTGAGCAGGGCAGGGTGCAGGCCTCAGCCCGGAGGAGGGAGTGAGGCGGGCTCAGAGCCGGGGACCCCGAGCAGGAGGGAGAAGGCGGGAACCCACACCGCACAGGCGAGGCTACTGTTGCTGGGGCGCCATCTCCGTGGCCCGGAGGGACGTTTTAGGGCATCGCGGTTTGCCGAGCAGATGGCCTGGCCCTGGCCTGGGCGTATCTGGAAGGAACGGCTGTGTCCTGAGGGCCTCGCAGATGACCATCTCATTGGCGGGGACCCCGGGGATGGGGAGGGTCGGTCTGGGAGGAAGCTGCTCGCATCAGTCTCCAGGCATGGCTGCTTGGGAAGCACTCACCTTCTTGTGCTTGGAGCCCCAAGTGGAGACCCCGTGGCCCGAGCACAACCTCCCACTGCCCATCACAGGAGCAGTGACTGGCCAGGGGCTCGGCCCCTCTGGGAGTCCAGCCGAGGGCGGGGAAGGCTGGCCTGGCCCCGGGCCCCCCCCCCCCCGCCCCCCACCACAAACAAACAGCAACAACAAAGCGACAAATCGTCTTCTGAAGGAGAGTCTGGGGCCCCGGGAGGTGCTGGGGAGGGAGATGGGGAGCAAAGCCGCCTTCACGTCTCTGCAGTCGCAGGGATTCGGGCCCGAAAAGGCTGTTTTATTGAAAACCATCCATCTGCGTTCTGGGATGAGTTAGGGCACGTCTCTCGGGCAGAATATGCCGGGCTTGGCGAAGTTAAGGTAGCAACTCTGCCCTCTGCCTCCGCAAGGGTGGGGGAGAGGGAAGGGCTTCTTCTTGACCAGAGGCCTTGCTCAGGACCAGGCTGGGGACACGCAGGAGCCTCCCTCTTCCTTGTGCTGGGAGCCACCTGGATCGTGCGGTGGAGCTAAGACCCCTGGGGCTGGGCGAAGGGCCGGCAGCCTGGGTCCTTCATCCAAACATTAAACTGTTTGTGATCTAAGAAGTCCTGGTGACACTCCGTTCCGGGGAGCTTTCATCTCCTCGCTGACACGCAGAGTGAGACAGAGCGCCAGGCTGGCCGGCGGCCACAGGACTGCAGGGGTGGGAGTCGGAGGGCCTGGGGGCATCCACACAGCCCTCCCTCACCTCGCAGACCTCAGACCCGAGACAGGCCTGGAGGGAGCCCCGCCCTGCAGACACCTAGCAAACCCCCAGCTCGGTCTCCTTTCTGCTCCGCAGGAGAGAAGACAGCCCCCTCCAGAGGGGCAGAGGGGCACCGGGCAGGATCTCAGAGAAGCCGGGTGAGGGCCGGGCCGAGGCCCAGGCGGGGCTGGAGGCCGGCAGTGTCGAGGCGGGAGAGTCCCTGAAGCCTCCCCGCACGCCGCAGGAGCCTTTGAGGGGACACCGGGACAGCGAGCAGCCGGGACCCCTGGAGCCCCGGTGTTTCTCCAAGATCTCGAAGCGGGAGCCCAGCAAGGGGCGTTGATGGCCGTGAACAAGACCGCTGGCTTCCTGGGGTCAATGAGAGGAGCGAAGGAAACGCAGGAGAGCAGTGCAGGCCAGGGCCGTTCACCGGGGCTCCACCCACCCACCCACCACCCCCTCCAGCCCACATGCTGACACCCACACGCAGGGGACCTCCACATGGCGATGGGACCTTGATGGTGGCTTGTGTGACGTTAGTGGCTCAGCACCCCACTCCCCTCCCCCCAGACCTGGACTGCCGTGCGGGAGGCCCCGAGTGCTCACTGATGTAGCCACGTGCTCAGCACGCACCTGGCCAGGAGGACGCCCAGGGAGCACGCGAGGCCCCACCTCGCTCCCTCCTTCACCTGGTGCTCCGCCAGTCTTTACGGACCCTGCCACGGGCTCCAGACACACGAGACGTGGCCCCCCCCCCTCGCCAACCCCGAAAAAGAACAGCGCTTCTCAGAGCAGCGTTTCCAAGCAACAGGGTCATAGCTGCGCCCCCACCTGTACCCATAGGCACGTGCACATATGCGACACAACACGCATGTGCTCGCACACGCACCTGCACACAGCTGCGGGCCGTGATGTGATGCCGGGGACCCTGGACTGACCTCCTGGTTACGGGGACGTGTCACAGGGTCGGTGCGAGGCACGTTTGGACACGTGGATCCGTGGCCAGGCCAGCCCGTCCCCCCCTGGGAAGGGTGCTGTTTTGGGGTGGGGACCTGCCCACCGTCTCCCCCCCCAAGGCCGCAAGCTCAACTGGTTTTCCTGGGGACACCCCATTCCTGTCTGTGGCTCTGGGGGCCCCGTCAGCTGCTCCCAGCCTCCCAGGTCCCTTTGTGAGATGAAGGGAGCTGGAAGGCTCTGCTTTCCAGGGGTCACCCTGTCCTTCTGTCCCTCTGTCCCTCCGTCCTGTTGGACGTTCTGCCACGTTCACCCGGAATCAGAAACTCCTTCGATGGATTGGGGTCCCAAAGGATGAGGGGCATCTTCCCAATGATAACAGGGACCTTTGGGCCTCCTGGAGAGCTGATGCAGGGGGACCCTGCTCCCTGGAGACTGGGAGAGAGAGGGCAGCGAGAGAAGAGTCACCATGGCAACGCCGTACAGAAACGAGGGCATGTCCCCCCCCCCCCCAAATTAAAGGGCGATTCCCAGGGTCCCCACTGTGTGCCAAGGCCTAGGCCAAGGGTACTCAGAACAGGGGTGGGTTGGGAGGAGACGAGATCCGTCCCCCACCCTGAAAGCCTCCCTGTCTGTGAAACACCACATATGCCTCACGCACAGCAGGCCTGGCCATGGAGCCCTGCATACAGTAGGCGCTCCATAGATGCTCGCTGAATGAAAGAAAAGGCGCGCGTGAGCACGTCAGTGACCACACACAGAGCACCTTCCCCTCCTACGTTACCTCACGGGCCACCTGGCCCCCAGGCACCTCCTCACCCGGGGACGTGTCTGCCCCTGGGTCACATGCCACCAGTGCTGAGGACTCCAGAGCAAACACTGAGCAGGGTGGGGGCCAGGAAAAGGCCAGGGTCCGCTTCCAAACACCATGAATTTGAACCGTGTCTATTATACATGAGGCTCATGGGGACTTCAGGAGCTGTCATGTGGGGTCACCAACACAGAGGCAGAGGGACCTCCCAGGCCTTATCGGAGTGCAGCTCCCACTTGAGACCAGCCCCTCCGGGCACAGAGGCAAACCTCCTCCAGGCGGTCGAGGGTCACACGCGGGAAAGCACAGCCGGTGACCTGAGGACGGGTGTGGGAACGCGGTGACTCGGGGTCGTCAGCACACCTGCCCGGAGGACAGAGGATGATAGAGGACAGGGAGAACTTGTCACCTGGAGGACCGCTGGGTGGGCAGTGAGCGGTCCCCACGGGCCTGCTATGTGCCTGGTCCCCCAGGGCAAGCACAGCTCTCCCGGCTCCCCGGCGGGGTCAGGCTGTGAGGAATCTGGCTGGCCAGGTGTCCCCGAGGCCTGAGCCCCCACCCTGAGCCCCTGCAGAAATAGAGCAGTCATGGCAGGACACAGCATGTGTCACGGCCAACCTTCTGTGGCCAAGCCCGCGCTCGTGAGAACCACTCAGGCCTGAACACCGAGAAGGAGCCACAGAAGGCTGGATCCCCTGTGTGTTCTGGGATGGACAAGTCAGCCCTCTCTGGGGATGAGTGAGCGCCAGGGACGGGGGAAGGGCGTAGCCCCGTTCCAGCCTGTTCCCGGGCCTGGGACCCCCCAGGGGTGGCTGAGCCCACGTACGGCTCCCTCCTTCATTTCCGGGCCCCGTGGCTGCAGACAGCCTGGAGTCAGCCGCTCTGGGCCACACAGTCCCCGCCCGGTGCAGGCCGGGCACCTTCCTTGTCACGGCCAGGACCCTCACCTGTCTCCACAGCACCTTCCTTCTGCCTCTGAGACAGAGCAGCCGGGAGCCCGTCTCGCACGTGATGAACCAGAGCCCCGGAAGCTGGCTTTTCCGCCCAGAGTCACCTGGCCAGGGAGCAGCAGGTGTCGCCTACCTCGGAGCCAGGAGGAGGAGTGCACACTCCTGTCACTCAGTGAAGTGACACCCGGTGACGCGCAGGCCGGTCACCTTAGCCACGGGTGGGAGTCAGAGCCGGGGGCGGGGGGGGCGTGAGGACCGCCCTCTGGCCCTTGCTTCCAGGACCAGGATGTGCCCCCTCAGGGCGGGGACGTGTGGGAGGCCACAGAGAAGCCGGGGCCGCGTGTCCTACGCTCTTTCCACAAAGGTGCTGGCCCGCAGTGCGTAGGAGGATGGCGGGCACACGGTTTGCAGGGCCAGGGCCCAAACGTGACCCCCACTGTGTTCCCCGACTGCGGGACCGTGGGACCCGACCTCAGCCTGTTCGAGGCCTCCGCAGAGCGCTCTCGGAGCCCGGTGACCCCCTCTGCATGTTCGCACGGTGGCACACGTCTCTCCCTGGGCACGGGTGTCCCACACGTGATTTCACAAGTTTGTGTGGCTCTTGATGGCCTGTGTCTCTCCCTGAGATACCGTGTCTATGGCAGTCCCCTGCGTGTCCCAACAACATGTCCAGCAGCAGCTGGGACATGAGTTAACTGGTTCTATCCAGCCCCGCTCCTGGGTGAGAGTACAGGGCAAACAGGTGCCGGGCCCAGGAGCCTGCAGTGCCCTGGGGAATCGAGCCAGAGTGGTGGGTGGGTGTGGGCATGCATGGGGGCGCAGGGGGCATCTCTGGGGCTTACACAGGAGCCCCAGACAGGAGGACGGGGCAGCCCTGGAAAGGGAAGGGAGGACGGAACAATGGAGGACTCCAATGCCAAGGAGGAGCCTGAGGCCCACAGCGTGGAATGTTCAGAGCCGTGAGCCGTGAAGAAGCTGCAGTGAGATCGGTGTTCATCCCGCCCACCCACCACCCGCTCACCCACGGGCAGGGCCCACCGCCCCCCTGTGTGGCCCTGAGGCAGGCGTAGGCACCCGGCAGGTCTCTGGCCAACAGGGGGCAGACAGGTGGATGGATGAAGGAAGGGCCATGTGCAGGCCCAGAGGGCAAGAAGACACCCGGCCGGGTGGCAGGGGTGATGCCTCCTGGGAGGACCTTCTAAAGCAAACGGGGCCTGTTCCAGGGAGGGAAGGGAGAAAGGGCCCAGAGGGAGGCACGGTGAGGCAGGGGCCCAGGACGGCCTGGAGAGGAGGGCCTCGGTGTGGCTGGTGTGAACAAGGACGGGAGGCATTGACCTGTGGGTGCCCGGGAGGCCGTCAGCGGGAACAGGACTTGGGCAGGTTAGATTTTGGACTTGATGGGACGGAGATGTGTGGGTGGATGCATCGATGGCCAGGACAACTTACCTGCTCTAGGGGTGAATCAAGAGGGGAGTCAGGACACGGTGGGGGGGGTGAACCCCGGGCTGAGGAACACGGACAAGAATGTCGGGGATACCCCCCCCCCCGCTCCTGCCAACCGATGTCCCTGCCCTGCATATACGGATCCGGAGCAGGGCTGACCTCCCCTGTGCAGAGGGGAGGCTTCAGGCGCTCCCAGAAGCCAGGCTGGCTCTGGGCCCATCCCAGGACAAGACACTCACAGGGCTGGCAACCAGCACGGCACCAGCCCGGCTGGGACAGGGTCCCGGGGGTCCTCTTGAAGCTGCTGGGTGTGGGGCGATCCAGGCAGTCCAGGGGAAGGAGGCTGAGAGCACGGAGGGGACAACAGTCACCCAGGCCTCCAGGCAATAGAGACCGAGTCTGGGGGGCTACCGTTTGGTTTTAACAGAACACCAGCGACCACGGTTGGCCATCCATCACACACAGTCTTGAACTTGAAATATCTGAGAGGGACGACCCCTTCATTTCACTTTCACAGGGGAAGGAAAGGACCCCAGAGCCTGTGTAACTTGCCCCAGAGGACACAGCTCGACGTGTCAGAGGCTGCTAGACCCAGCGTCTTCCTGGGTGCACGGTTCCCCCCTTGTCCCCCCCCCCCCCCGTCACGCTGCCCCCCTGCCGGGGCCCGCGCCCTCTCTCTGGGACAGGAGGTCCTGTCCACCCTCTTCCGCTCTCGCCATGTGTGTCTGGGGAGTGAGGTGAGGCGGGCACTCTGGGCGGCGATTTCTCGGCTCCCTCCCCAGCCGGTGGACAGGCCTGAGTGTGACCTGGAGGGAGCACCAGGCGGAACCTGTATCTCTGCTCCCACCTTCTCCAAGTTTCCCCTGGGCTGTTTCCATGGAGCATTGAGCTGGGGTCTCATTTAGAGAACGCGGGTGCGCTCCCAGGGCTCCGCGGAGACCCGGGGACATTGGGGGCAGGCAGAGGAGCGCCCAGGCCAGGCGTCAAGGGACACAATCAGGATCTCATTAGCATTTTGATTGCAGCCTTGGCTCCCCGGGCGCCTCGGCCTGGACACACGCGCACACATTCAATCTGGAAGCAAAGATTGAGCCGGGGAGAGGAGTGCAGAAAAGGAGCAAAACAGACTTATTTCAATAATGCTAAAAATAACCGTGTCAATATTCCCTTCTGTTTGGGAGCCGCGGATCATTTTCTGACGCGCCTCCTCAGCCCTCCTCTCCTTGGCTGAAGTGGATCCCGGCTTCCCGGGGGGGCCGCGCCCCCACACCAGGCTCTCCAGGGCCACTTGTGGGATCCGGGGCGAAGGGCTTCTCCGGGGAAGCGCGGTACACTCGTCTCTACGGGCAGACAGCATCTCGTCCTCTGCCTGCCCCCAGAGAATCCCAGACTCGGGGTACACCTCTCATCTAACGGGTGGGCAAGTTCAGGCCTGGAGAGGGCCAGGAACCGTGTGAGCTCGGGCAGAAGCTGGTGTGTCTACACCTCAGGAGAATCGAGGCAGCATCCCCCGTTATAGGAAGCAGCTACTCACGCGGTGTGACCGACAGCACTGACCCGTCCCCATCCCCGAGGTGGCTCGATTCTGGATCCGGGTGACCCCTGTGTTAGAATGACAAAGCCAAGGCCCAGGTGCCGCTGGTCCCAGGTCCACGGGACGACACCTATCATCCCCCATTCCCAACGAGCTTTTCTGAATGGATGGTGCCCTTGGCCCACCGAGGCATCAGTGCCCAACTGGTCCACCATGTGGGACTGAGGTCCAGTGCCTGACTGAGTCCCCATCTTCTCCCCCACCCGCCTTTCTCTCAGCACTGTTCCCGGAGGGTCTGCACGTTGACCCCAGCTCATAGATGCCCTCTGTAGCTTCTGGTTGGCCCTCATTCGACCCTGGGGCACGGCTCTGCCCCCTCTGATCCCAGCCGGTCATGGTCAGGACTCTCACTGAGGCCCTCCTCATCTCGCCAGTGAGCTGGCCTCACCCCTGGCCGTGCTCCAGGCAGCTCCTCCGGCCTCCCTGATGCGTGATCGGACGGACACCAGCACCTCCTAGACACTGTAAGTGCCCCTGCATAAGGCCCTCCCCGCCAACCCTGCAAAGAGCTAGGCAGCCCAGGTCAAGAGAGGGTTTGCCCCATCTCTGGGCTCGTGGCTTGGAAACATGGGTTTCTCTTGACGCGGCCCCACCAGTGCCAGCCCACCCCATATTCTCTGCTCACAAGACTCCGGCAGAACATTCGCAGCCGTCCAGGATCACAACACCCTGTCTTTGATGTTCCCCCAACTTCTGTGGCTCAGCACCCACCAGCTGCTGTCCCCTTGACATCCCTGTTTTTCCCACCTGGTGCCTCACTCTGCACCATCGACCTTCTCCCTGGTAGAATGTTCTCTTTCTCTTCCTCCCGGTTTCTTATTTGATCCTTAAGATGCAGCTAAATGCTGCCTCGTCTGCAAGCCTTCCCTTCCCTTCCCTATTCCCAGACAGAGCTGATTCCTCCCGCCTTGAGAGCCAGCAGGTTGCCCAGACCCCCGCCCTGAGCGCGGCTGCACTGCGTTGTAAGGAACAGCCAGGCGTTCCTCGGCGGCCTGCAGGCAAAGCGTGTCTGTCCCTCAGTCAGTGTCTGTGACCTTGGGGACGTTGCTCCACCTCTCTGCCTCGGTCGCCGTACCTATAAAATGTGACTTTTAATACTGCCCACATTACGGATCTGTTGTGAGAATTAAGTGAGCTAATGTACGCAGAGGGCTCAGAACGTTACCTGGCAGGTATTATGTGCTCAAGAGATGTCAATTATCATGACTATCAGCAGCAGCATCGTTATCACGACTGTGCTCATTATCACAACTATCGACATCACAAGGTCATCGCTACCGATGCCATCATCATCGTCACCAACAGCAGCCACGTCAGTACCATCATCACCACCATCGCCATCACCACGACCATCGTCATCATCCCCCATCCCCCCATCACCATCATCATCATCACCACCATCATCCTCACTCTCCCTAGTGGACTTTCAAGCTCATTGTAGGTAGAGAACAAGCAGGAGTCATTATTATCTCCCTGAACACATAGCCTGATACACACAGATGCTGTTAAATCTTGTTGGATGATAAAGTGGATGGGCAGGTAGGCAAATGGGTGCATGGGTGGATGAAGGGACAGGTGGATGGCTGTATAAACAAGTGAATGGGTATGTGGATGAAGAGGAGTGTGATGGGGGCACTTGGGTGGCTCAGTCGGTGGAGCGTCCGACTTCAGCTCAGGTCATGACTTCACGATCCGTGAATTCGAGCCCCCGTGTTGGGCTCTGTGCTGACAGCTCAGAGCCTGGAAACTGCTTCGGATTCTGTGTCTCGCTCTCTCCGACCCTCCCCCATTCACGCTCTGTCTCTCTCTGTCTCAAAAATAAATAAACATTAAAAAAAAAATTTTTTTTTAAGCGGAGTGGGATGGATGAATGAGTCAGTGAATGAGTGAGGGAGCTGCTATAAGAAAGAGCAGATGCTGTTCTCTGCACCCTTTGCTCCCAGACACTGAGCTCCACAGGGGTCAGCGTCACTCACCCTTGAGCCCTGTGTGCTGAGTCCCTGGCACAAGCAGACTCTCAATCATCGTGTTCACTGCCGCCAAAGGCTGGGTGGCTCAGTAGTCATGCTAAGGGAAGGGGGGCATGACCAGGACTTGAGTCCCACCTCCTGCCCCCCAGCTCCATAGCCATCACGCTCCACGTGGGAAGAAGCACCTCCAAAGACCAGAGGGAGCGCTGTCCTGCTCAAGGTGACAGAGCACTGTCTCCTCTGGGCTTACAAGCTGTCAGGGCAACCTGAGGGATGGGGAGAGACACCCTCAGGGAAGAGCCTGGACTGCAGGGACTTTTATCCCCCACGGGGCTTTCCAAACCTCCAGAGCCAGCTCAGTGTTTCGTGTCGCACTTCTCGGACTTTGAGGTCCCGGGTCCCTTCATACTCTTAAAACTTAGGAGCTCAGAAAGCATTTGCTTGTGGAGGTTATATTTATCGATGCTGACGGTATTAAAAATGAAACAGGAGACATTTAAAAATATTAATTTATTATAAAATAAACCCATTACACATTAACACAACTCACAGGTTTTTATGAAAAAATACTTTATTTTCCCAAACAGGTCAAAAAAAAAAAAAAAGTGAAAGGCGTGGCATATGGTGCTAACATTGTCACACATCTCTTGTGTCTGGCTCAGTAGAAGCCACCAGTCTTGTTTCCACTCCTGCCTTCACCCTGCAGGGGCAGGCTGCTTCCCCTGAAATTGGTGAAGATAAACCCAGGATCTTGGGGTCCCCTGGAGAGGACTTGGGGATCCCCACATGCCCTGACCACACTCTGAGAACCACTGTCTTAGGAAAATCTGATCTCGTGGCTTTCCTGCTTAATAGTCACCAGGAAATCCGCCCACCCTGACCCCCCAAGGCAGGAGGGGGTCCGACAACCCAGGGTCCAAGCCTCACTTGCTGGGTCCCTCTAAGGTTCTTACCTCCACTGAGCCTGTCCCTCGTCTGTGAAGTGGAAACAGGTGTTCCCTCGGGCTTTGTGAAGACTAAATAAAATAACGCATATGGTCTGCTCAGCATCACATGTGACCTACGGGAGGGACGGAGAAAATGGTATGCGGGTGGCACCGGTGACCACCCCCCCCCTTCTCCAGTTCCCCACTCCGGGAGAAGCTCACTCTTTCTCCGTGCAGGCTTCCTAGATTGCCTGAGTCTCCTCCTTCCCTCCTCCTTCCGCACTTGCCTGGATGCCTCCTGGAGCCCGACACGCACTTCTAATGTCCCCTCCTTCCTGCCCACCCCACCATACTGCCCCCAATCCCTGTGCTTGTCTTTGTCACCTCAGAACTCAAAGGGGGAAGGACTGTTACATGCACCAGCTTCTTATTGGGGGCACAGTAATGAAGACCCCTGCTCTGGGCACAGGCAGTCCTGGGTCGTGTGACCTCATTGTTCATATCTGTCACGTGGGAATAACAGCATGTCCCTGATGGGACCGTAGTGACCATTAGAAATAATCCATTTGCCGGGCACCTGGGTGGCTCAGTCGGTTGGGTGTCTGACTTCGGCTCAGGTTCGTGAGTTCTCACGGTTCACGAGTGCGAGCCCCACATCAGGCTCTGTGCGGACAGCTCGGAGCCCGGAGCCTGCTTCGGATTCTGTGCCCCCTCTCTCTCTGCCCCTCCCCTGCTCGTGCTCTGTCTCTCTCTCTCTCTCTCTCAAAACTGAATAAACATTAAAAGATTAAAAAAAAAAAGAAATAATACATTTGCCACTGGGCCAGTGGCCAAGGCAACCAAAGGCCTGCCCTCGCCGAGTGAGTCTGATGGGGGAGGCAGACATCAAACCAATAACCAGAGGATGGGCTTTTGGGGTCGACAAGAACCCATGGAACTGCCCCAGGTCCGGAGGACCCCGGAAGGGCCCAGTGACTGGGCGATGGAGACCTGTAGGTGGAGACGGCCCCAGGGAGGAAGGAGTAGCCAGGCAGATTCCGCAGGAGGACTCAAGAGCCCGGGAAGCCAGGCAGGCCGACTGGCCTTCGGGACAGGGGCGGGGGACAGAACTCGAGTACAAGCCCCAACCCGAAGTTGCGGCTGAGCTGGCTGGAGGGGGCACTAGGGTCCGGGAGCCCCTTCTGGAGTCGTGGGGCCCTCCCGGGGAGGGGCGGGGGGGTGGCCCAGACCGGAGCTGGGCCGGGGCAGGGAGTGCGCCTGCCTGA
>NW_024412417.1:46849532-46879948 GCF_014898765.1 Herpailurus yagouaroundi | reverse complement strand
TGGGAGTCGGCCTGGCCTTCTCTCTGGGCAGTTGCTCTCGGGTCTGGGCTCAAACCCCAGGCCACCCCCCACCCCCCCAGGCAGTTCTGTGACCGTGGGCGGCGGCCGTGGGCGGAGCCGCTCGCGGGGGCCAGCACTGCTCCGTCCTCGCCACCCGCGGAGTTCTCGCTGCTGCTTCTGAAAATGTCAACTTCTTATCTCGCCAGAATTTTTCCTGACTTGGAGAATTCAATAAAGCAGCTGAGTAACGCTTAAAATAATAATGAAGCTCTGTGTTTCTGCAACTCCCGGCTGGCTCGGGGGAGCGGGGCTGCCTTTCTGGGCTGATCAATCTTCATTTTCATACTGGGCCAGACAGCTCGGCCGGCCGCAGGCCCCGGGGAGGCGGCAGGCCCCGGGAGGCCCGGGCTCTCAGTGGCAGCCCGCACCAATGGGAGGGAAGGCCTCCGGGGTCCCGCCGAGGTGCCCGGGTACCCCCTCTATGTTGACCCTGCCGCCGGCTACAACCAAGCACCCCGAGCACCCCACGGCCGTCATCCAGGCCCACCCCACTCTTGTCTGAACGCTGCCCGGTGCCTTCCCCTCTGGGAAACTCCTATCCACCCTGCAAAGCCCAGCTCAAGGCCCAGCCAGGCCTCTCCACTGCCTTCAGCCCTTGGAGGGGCCGGGCGGAGCTGTTTTGTACCGCATGGGCCATCGGAGCTGCATAAACGGCCTAGGAGTGGGGAAGTGCTGTTTTTCCCACTCCCAGAGCCAACAACTGAGGACACGGGGCAGGGGCCCTCGGATTTGTTGACTGCCAGCTGTACCTCGAATGTGTGCTGCACGCTGAGCAAACTGAGTGGGGCTTATCCGGAGCACGGGGCCATCGGTGGCAGAGGCCAGGCCGACTGGACTTCCCGCCAGGACCCAGTGATCTCCACAGCCCTGCTCCCTGGCGGGACACTGCACGAGGAGCCTGGGCCCCGCACGGGGCAGCCAAGGCAGAGCAGGTAGGTCCCAGGTAGGTCCCAGTGACACCCTCCCCGCCCTCTGTGCCCTTAGTCAAATTCAGTGACCAGGGGCCTCGTGTTCACGTGTTCAGTGGGGCCAGGGCAGTGTCAGGCATCAGGCCAAAGGCTAAAAGGAGGACTAATCAGTCTGGCCTCCTCCCTCTGCTACCTGGCCTACAGCAGAGGGATCTGTCCCTCCCTGATTCTGTCTTTGGGGATGAGGGCAAATCTGGGTCAGGAAGGGCCCAGTTAGAAGGGAAGCCGCCAGGCCCAGAGTGGGGCAATGGGCTGAGGGGCCGAGACCCCATCGCCCCCTGGGCCTCTGCAGGCTTGGGCTCCACCCTGGGCAGACCCCACTGACGTACCTTCATCTGGAAAAGGGGAAAAGAGACTTCGGCTGACACCTCCTCAAAGTTGCTTGGCTGTCCGGTGGGGTGATGTTGCTCAAAATCCTCGAAAAGGTAGGGAGGCCATGGGAATGTGGTTTGCACAGCCAAGTCGCTTTGTCTGGGAGGAGAGGCCTAGGCGCGGCAAGCTCTGAGTCAGAAACACGCTCATGGATGAAACAGCACGAGAGAGGCTGATGAAGGTGTTCTTGACCCCGACCCCGAGAGGGGTTTATTCCTTAGAACAAATGTTGGCAAGTGGCCGGGGCCCAACTTCAGCCAAATGCCTGTTTTTGCAAATACCTCCTGTTGGAACGCAATCTTGTGGGTTCTCTTACGTCGTGTCCATGGTGGCTTTCTCCACACAAGAGCAGAGCTGAGGAGCTGGGACAGACACCGTATGGCCCGAAGACCAGAGATACTCACGATCGGGTCAGTTCCAGAATGTCTGCAGACTTATCCCTGCTTCCGAGGGCAATTTGTCTGAGGCCGGGGGACTCGCCTCGAGTCTTCAGGCATCCCCCTCCCAGCAGCCCTCCCGTCCCCCGCTCTCCCAGGAGCACAACCCAGACTCAGCCTCAGGTCGGCGGGGGACACTCCTCGAGTAAAGCCCAGAAGAAAGGACCCTGCGATAATGTGGACTGTGAAGGGGGGTGACTGGGCTGGGTCCCGGCCTACAGGGGGAGCGGGAGGCTTCCGGCAGAAACACCGAGTGTTAAGCTGGGTGTGTGCACGGAGCTGGGAGGCCGGACTATCACTCAGCTGCTCATCGCTAAGTGATATTACCAGCAATTACATGGATTGCAGTCATGCACGCGAGTTATCGCTGCCTAATTGGGTCATAATTTTGACAAATGTGTCACTCTGGAGATCCTGACTGCAGACGGATCCCCAACACCCTCCGCGGCAGAATGTGCCCTGCACCCCCCACCCCCGCCATCTCCTCGGCCTTCAGGGGCGTGCTCCTCGTAAAGCACTGGGTTTCTCAAACCCATGGGCTCCCTAACCCACCCTACTAGGCACTCTACAGTTTACAGGGCTCATTTACAAATCACCCCCTATTTAATCGTAGAACGGGTAGCATCTCCACAGTCACTGAGTCTGACCAAGTGGATACAGACAGGGAAATAGAGGTCTGGAAGGTGCAGTGACCTGCCCGGGGTGCAGCGGGGTAGTGAGGGCAGGGATAAGGGCCCCTCCCACCTGTCCGGCTGCCTGCCCAGCACTGACGCCCGGGTGGCTTACAGCCCCCGCCTTTCTCTCTCAGGAAAGGGCAGGCGACACTGGCACACTTACTGTGGGGAGTAGAGCTCTCAGGGCTTCTGGGACATGCTGGGCAGTGTAGGGACAGGAGGGACCAGAGTGGTCGTACTCAACCCTTGTGCTGAACAACTATTACTACTCCCGTTACTATTATTACCAAGTTCTGCACCTCAGAGATGTGCAGATGAGAATTATGTGAGCTAAAAATAAAACAAAGTACAAATAAAGTAGATAAAGTAAAAATAGAAGTAAAATAAAGTAAAATAAAAATAAAAGCTAAAAAATAAAGTAAAAGGACCAAAACATTGGTCCCTCTTTGGGGATTCTGATTTACTTGGTCTGAGATAGGTAGAAACGAAGTTTCTAAACTTTGTCCTCGTGATCCAAAGTGAGGGGCTAGGGAGGAGGCCGTGCGCGCCCCTGTCCAGGGTCCTGAAAGGCTGAGCCTCTGCCTCAGTCCCCAAAGGCTGGCCTCCTATCCCAGAGCAGGAAGGGACAGTTTCCACAGGGACATTGGACATGTTGGATTATTCTAATCCTGCAGGAAGTACCAGAAGCCTGGGGCTTTCCAACTCTCTAGAGACAGGTGGGCCCCAGGGCAGGGGCTCTGGAGCCAGGAGTTCCTGGGTTCCAACCTTGACTCCACCACTGGCAAGGTAGAGAATCTCTCTGAACCTCAGTGTCTCCATCTGTAGAATGGGGTGAATTCTCCACACCTTGTGGAAGGCATCAAGAGGGCTCTGTGTCTGAAACGGCTTACACAGAGCCTAGTTCTCCTCAAACCCCAGTTCCCATCTTGAGCCCCCCAACCCCCTTTTCTATCAAGAGAAATATTGGAGAAGTGGTTCTAAAAATACTTACTAAGTAGCGGGCTGTGTGGGTGGCTGGCTGCCTTCTTCATCGGCATTTAAGGCTGGCACTGCTCCAAGGGCCCAGATGAACTGTCTGGGAAGTGGAGTTGAGAAGAATGATTGTCATGAGACATACACCACCCCCCCCCCCACCTTGGCCGGGAGCTCAGACCCTATTAGAGCACAGCCAGGGGCCGACAGGAGAGGCTGATGGCACCTGGACCCCAAGGCCAGAAACCACAGCCCCCAGCCTGATGACATCCCCACTCTGTATTGATTTGACACAGGGGTCTGATTGGAGAAATTACCAGTTAATGCCTTGGCAGGGCTACGGCTCCACCAGAGAGAGATTCCCTAGAGACTGGGGCTTGGGGAGGGGCAGAGGGAAGAGGCGTTGAGTGATGGGGCTGCTTTGTGGGGGCTCACCATCAACCGAGGGGATGGTGGAGCCAGAGAGGGCCAGGTGAGGGACCATCCGGCATAAGGGACCGGTACGAAGGCCTGGATCCGCCTCCCTGGTCTGGCTCCCGGCCTTCGGAGGCCTACTTGTTCCTTCCGGTCTCCTAACAGACATGGGCTGAGCACCTACTGCGCGTCCCCAGAGGCAAAGCCCACAAAACCCCTGAAGGATCATGAGTGTTCCCGATCCTGGGCAAGCCTGGGAGTATGGGTGGGATAGGGATTGGGGAGGGCTTCCTAGAGCAAGGCAGGCTTGGCTTGAGTCTCCAAGAGACCAGGAGTTAAAGGTTGGAGGGCCAGGGGGAAGGGAGCTCCTGAGAGAGCAGAGCTCTTAGACATGGGGGCAGGGGTGGTGGTGGGTGAGGCATGGCTCCCGCACATGGTGGGGGTGGGGATGGGGGGAGTGAGGGAGGGTGTGGGGCTGACTGGGGAAACGCCAGCTGGCCGACCTGCTCTGGTGACCGAAAAGCCAGTTTCCAGCCATCGCCCACCACCAGCCCATCCCTTCCCCGCCATGAAGGGGGGTGGGGGGCGGGAACCACTGAGTCCCTGGCCCCCTGCTTGGGCGGAGCGATCCCAAATGCCTGAGACAATTCCAAGATGCAGGAGAGGTTTCCACCTGGGGCAGCTGGAGGTTGCTGAGTAGGGGGGGTGCCTGGCGAGCCTGCCCCCGGGAGCCGCCGAGAAGTCCCCGGACTTGGCAAGAGCGTGTTCTAAGGTGAGATTTAATGAGAGGACTGGGAAGAATAAATTCTATTACACAATTTTATTTCACAGCCTCCCCTGAGTTGAATTGCCAATGCAGGGCTCGTGGTATAAATAGAAGAGATTCCAGGGCTGGGAGGCCTGGGGACTGCCTCGCCGCCCCCTCATTTTGCGGGTGGGAAATGCCAGCATTTTCTCCTCTGTTGCCCGAGGGGCTTCAGAGGGAGGCAGGGCAGAAGTGCCGTGCCCCTAAGACCAGCAGCTCCGTGCCCGCCAGGGGTGCTGCCTGCCCACCACTGCAGAACACCGCCGCGCAAAAGCCCCCCTCCCCTCCCCTCCCCTCTGCCTCCCTCCTTCCTCAAACATTACTGAGTCTCTAGGCCCTGCCAGGCAACGAGAGAGAGGGAGGCAGGGAGAGAGGGGGAGAGATCGAGAGAAGCCTGTCCTGGCCTCAGGAGCTCTCTGCAGAAGGAGAAAATGGCACGCCAGCCTGTCCTGGGTGTCACGTGAGGGGGGTGGCACAGAGGCACAGAGCTTGGGGAAAGGAGCGCCCGGACCTTCCAGCGGTGCAGGGGGAAGCCTCTCCCACAGGAGCCGGACCTGGAGGGCCGAGGGACGTCAAGCAGGGCTTCTAGGCAGTGAAGGGCAGGTCCGTGTCGGGAGAGCAAGAGGGGTCATGGAGGGACCCTGTCATCCTGCCGGGAGCACCAGGGAAGGGGTATGAGTCAGGCAGAGGAGGGAGGAGGTGGGCATTTGAGAGGACGGCCCAAGGTGCCAGGGGAGGACGGACAGGAGGGGCTGATGGGCCAGAGCTGGGCCCCCACGGGGGTGTGAGCCATGCCCCCCGGGGCCCCGGAAGGCTCCGCCCTGGGATCCAGCCAGACCCCGCTGCATCCCCAGGCTTTCTGCGGGTTCCCCTTATTTTCCACCTGACCCCACCCAAGACCTGGCTGTGACTGAGTGGGCTCAGGTCCCCCCCCCCCCACAGCACACATGCACCATATTCTTCTGTTGCCAATAAATTATTTTTAACCAGTGGGCCGTTGGATGGGCGGAGACGTCAGGGTAATTCAGAAACAGCCTCAAACTCCAGCTGTTAGGACAATAAAATCAGAAACGGCCCGTGTTTTGTTGGAAATTTACTTTCTGCGAAACACTTCGGAGGCGGTCGTTTTATTTCTGTGTTCATCTGTGCGGTGACTCCAGCCCCCCTCGGCCAAGGCTCGGAGAGGACGCGCACACCGGGGACGCCCTGCGGCTGAGGTCTGGGGCCGGGCCCGAGCCGCTGCTCTCGGGGGCCGGGCTCCTCTGGGCGATATTTCTTTGGTTTCCAAGCACCAGCCCCCCGCCCTGCCCCCGGAGGTGACGGACAGCCCTACCCGTGGGCAACAAGCACGGTGCTGGGGGCCCGGAGGCCTCGCTGTGACTCTGGCTCTGCTCACGACCTCGGGCAGGTCACTACCTTAAGTTCAGCAGCCTCCTCCATCAAGGGCAGTCTCTCCGATCCCCAGCTCCCGCAGGGGACTAGACCCAGCCACATGACTCAGCAGCCGTGTGTCCTGTCCTGCACTGGCCTCTCCTTCATGAGCGTCTGGCCCTTGTCTCTCCAGCGAGGCTGCTCTTGCCCTGAAAGCTGTTCCCCACCCCCCCAGCCCCCCACGCCCGCCTGGCATCACCACCAACAGACGCCTCCTCCCCGGTCTGCGCCAGCGATGGCCGCTGACGGAGCCCCTTCCTCCCTCTGCCTTGGAAAGGGGGTCCCGTCGAAGAATGAACCCCCAGCTGTGACACAGCGGCAACGGCCACGCGTCCGCCTCCTGGGCCAGGAAACGGAATCCAGGTGAGCAGGCGGTGGTGGTAACGTGCAGTGTCCCCGCGGCCGGGTGAGAAGTACACGCTGTTTCCCCCGCAAGGGGCTGGCGGAATGGACGGTGTGTCTTCTGGGGGGAGGGGAGAGAGCAGATGCGGGAGCCCCTCATGTCCTCGTGTCGGGGGTAGAGGCAGGCCCGTCACGGGCTCCCTTCTCCAGGCTCCGTTGGGAGACAGACGGGGCTGCTGCTGGCTCCCCGGCACCTGTCAGCCCCTCAGGCGGAGCAGGAAGGCAGGAAGGGGGTGCTGGCCCCGGAAGGAACCCCGCTGGACCAGGTGCTCCCATTCAGCCCGGGTCCCTCAGCCCCCACCCTGTCAGCGGGCTGGGGTGGGGGTGGGGGTGGGGCGTAAATCCGAGGCCACCACAGAGGCCGCGCTTGAGGGGAAGTGTGGATTATGCTGCAGAAGACGGGGTCATGATGCTGTTTTACAGTGTGTGACTTTACTCCCAGCGCGGGCAGAGAGGCTTCTCCATCAGCCCGAGGTGTCCCGCCTCCCCCTCCCCCCACCCCTGTGAGCCCTGACACTTCCCCGAAACCAGGCAGATGCCTCCGGCCGTTTTCCCAGGCAGGGGAGGGGCCTGCTAAGATGGGGGGCTGTCCCGTGTCCCAAGTCCTCCTTCCTCTGGGGGTCTTGCAGAATGCCGGACCAATGATGCACGGGCCCTTTACCGCCACCCCCCCACCCTTCGGTCCGCACCACATCCTACGGCCACGATCGAGGGCCCGTGCCGCGTTTGGTCACGTGACTTGGCACCGGTGAAGAAGGGATTTTGCAGTTTGACTTTGAGTTGAGCCCAACGCAGATTATCCCCTGGGTGGGCCAGACCTAATCAGAAGAGTCCCTTAAGAGGGCTTAGACACTCACTGAACTCAGAGACTTCAAGCAACAGAGACACTCCTGCTGACCCTGAGTCCCACAGCTTCAAGGGAGTGACTATTCCAACAGTCAGGTGGCCTGGGAGAGGACCCCAAGCCCCAGGAGAGACACGGTCTGGCCAACACAGGGCCTGCAGCCTGGGAAGGCCCCGAACAGAGGAGCCGGGAAGCTGTGCCCAGACTCCTGCCCCAAGACATGCTGAGAGAGCAAGTGCCCCCGTGCACAGCCCTTTGTCACACAGCACAGCAGTGACCCCTCTCCCTCCTGGACACGTGGCTAGAGTACATTTCGCGGCCCTCGTGCACTTGGCTGCGGCCACACGGCTGAGGCGGCCCGGTGGGCTGTGCAGGAAGGGCATGTGGCCCCCGCCAAGCCCAGCCCCTCAAACCCCCAGACGTTCCAGGCCCGACCCCGCCTCTCTCCCCGCCTCAGCCCTGCCGCCACATTCACGCACGACCACGTGGAACCTCCATGCACTTGCCAGGCCCTTGGCCGATTGTCTTAGCTTTGCCCCCTGCCCGAGCCCCGTCCCTTCCCCCCCACCCCACTCCCACCTCAGTCTGATGCCCTATCTTCTACCGGCCCTTCAGGATGACTTCCGGATTCTTCCAGAACACCCTAGGCTTCGCTGCTGGGCCCTGGAGAGCCTACAACTTCCCTCACCCCTCTTGGTGACGGTAGCAGGTCCTTGGCACGCCCTCACCTGGGCCCCCTGCGCCGCCGGCCCAAGCCCTGCAGTAGGGGCCTACGTCATCAGCCACGTCACAGCTGGGAACACTGAGGCTCAGGGAGGCTAGTCCTCCCCCTCCAGCCTGGACTCCTCGTTCCCTCCACCCAGCACCTGGTATGACGCTGACATACTGGTGCCCAGTGAGCATGTATTCAGTGTACAAGTAAATCAGAGCCGCACCTGGAGCGGAGGGCAGGGAGGGTGCTCGGGGCTGAGTTAGACTCCATGGAAGCCCCGCGGACCCCGCCTCCCTGAGCCCACGCACGGCCAGCCTCCTACCAGCAGAAACACGGGAGCACCTTGGAACCTGAAGCCCAGAAAAATGTTTACCTTAAAGTCCGCAAACAACAAAGGGAGGCTTCTGAGGGGCTCAGGGGGCCGCCGGGCTTGCTTCTCACCCTGATTCCAGATGCTGAGACGGGGACGGTCAGGGGTCCAGGGGCCCCACGAGGAGAGAAACCACCACGTTCTAGTACGTGCACCGTTGAGGGGAGGGGGCGTGTAGTGAAATGGGAGGTTCCCCTGCCCTGGGTTCAAATCCTGCTGTGAACTCGCCTCGAGCATTCCCCCTTCTCATGCCGGGACATTCCCATCGGCAAACCAGAGATGAGACACGCTCCCCGGCAGGTGGCCGTGAGGCATGGAAGGATTAATCTCGGCCGTGTCCCTGTTTGGGTGAGAAATGACAAGGCCACCCCACCAAGGGGATTCGAGGTGCCCAGAGCAGACACTCCCTCTAGTTCCCGCACCAGGCGCCCAGAAGCTTGGGTCCCCACATTGCAAACCCTCCGTGAAGCACATCGCCTTTTTATTATCTGCCTACTTTGTGAATATCAAAAGTACACATCTGAGAGCACCGGCTTATGTCCTCAGTTCTCAAAAGATCCCATTCAAGCCGAGCCCACCGCTCAAAGTAGATCTGCCCATCGGAGAGGGTTTCTCTAGAGGTTACAAGGTGTCCTCTAAGAGACGAGGCGTCCGCACAGAGCAGAACAGGCACAGAGCTGGGGGAGACAGGACAGAGCCCGTCCCAGCCAGCAATGTCCCTGAGAGGTGGGGGTTTGGTGATGGCAGGAAGTATGTGGCCCCCTGGGGAAGGCTTGGTCACACCTGAAGGAGGGGATATCCGGGCTCTGTCCCTACTGAGCCAGGTCCCTGTGGCTGCGGCCAGGAGCCCAGCTTCCCCAAGGCCACGGGCCGTGCATGTGCACAGCGTTCCAGCGAGCTGTGGCCCTCAGGTGACTCAGACTCCTCCGGAAGCTGCCACATATGGACTCTTGGGGTGGCCCCGGGCCCTTCTGTCGACCCGTAGAGTCCTTGCACTTGTCAGACAGCTTGCAGACCTGCTCGGCGGTCCCCGGATTCTGAGCAGCAGGTGAAAACCTGTGGGCAAATCGAAGGCGACCGCCACTCAGCCCAAACACCCACCCAGAGAGCACAAAGGCGAGGGTGACCCTGTCACTTCTCGTCCAAACGGGGACACGACTGATAATTAAGTTGGAACCAGAGGTAGACAGGGGATCTTCGGATGAAATTCCAGATGGAAGACAAGAAAGGCTGAAGCCCGGGGCCGGCTGCTGCATCATTAACATGAAGCCCAACTGTGCTCCGAGGCTGGTGCCCCGGACACAGCCTGGGCACAAATATTTATCACATTTACGACAGGCACGTATCCCAGCGCGCGTGCCCTTTGCCCATGCCTGGTGAGTCTTCTCCCCGTGGTCCCAAGTGCGTATGGGTTCATGAGGCCCATTCACACCTAGCAGCCGGGCACACCCGCCGCAGAGAGCACCCCTGGGCTGGCGGGGACCCAGACGGCCAGCTGCCAGCAAGACTGACTCTCCCTCTGTTGTCACTTACTGTTCACGGTCAAAGATCCTGGAGTAACCATGCGGCGTGCACTAATATTTGACCACAAACCATTTCTCCCGGGGCTCGCCAGGTGCTTGCAAAACATTTGCCTGTGAAAAGTACTACCATTGGGGCGCCTGTGTGGCTCAGTTGGTTGAGCGCCCGACTCTCGATTTCAGCTCAGGTCACGATCTCACGGTTCGTGGGTTTGAGCCCTGCGTCGGGCTCTGCGGTGGCGGTGGGAGCCTGCTTGGGACTCTCTCTCTCTCTCTCTCTCTCTCTCTCTCTCTCCCCTTTCTCTCTCTGCATCTACCCCACTCGCGCTCTCTCTCGAAATAAATAAATAAACTTAAAAAGAAAAAAGTTCTACCATCAAGTACGGGAAGCTTTGGAAAATAACAAAGAATACAATAAACAAGGCTTTGCCCAGAGCCTCAGCACACAAGCCTCACCACTGCTGGCCTCGGGGGCATTATTTTTAGACGCGCTTTTTTCCAGAGACTTCTTAAATATGGACGTGAAGTCTTCTCACATGGTTGGCATCATATCATGTCATATTGCCCGTTGGGATTCTGCGTTTTGCTCCCCGCAAGCGTCCTCTGTACGTACATTATTTTTAATGGCTGTAATATTCTTTCAACTGGATAAACCACTCTTTACTTAACCATTCCCCATGTTCAGACACTTGGGCTGTTCCAAATTATTTTGCTAAAAATACATATTTTTGTATTTGGGATGACTTCCTCAGGATAGCCTCCTAGAAATTAAATTGTGGGTCGAAGGGAGCATTTGTAGGCATGTGGTGTGCATCACCAGTCGTCTGTCCCCAGGGCCTGCCGGGCTGCGGTCCCCGCTCCCCAGCTGTCTGTCAATTCCACGGCAAACCTCGGACATTACTGTGTTCTAATGTCTGTCCCCTTACTAACAAGAAGGAGTACTTTGTGCCAATGCATGTTTCCTTTATTACCAGTGAGGGAGGGTTTTTTTTCCCCCATGTTTGTTTTCCTAATTATATTCAGGTTCCCTGTGAATTGGGTACCCGTGTATTTTGCCCAATAATCTGTTTGAGGATACTTACCACGTTTTATAGACTCTTTACGCAGGAAAGATATTAACAATTAGGATGCTGTGTTTGCCGAGGGTACTTTTCTACGTTACAGTTGATTTTGTGTGTGTGTGTTTGCTGCGTGCAGAACTTCCCCATTTTTACGTGACTCAACCTGTCCTTTTTCCTGGTGAATTTGTCAATCATTTCTAATCTTAAATTGCCCTCCCCTTTCACGTTTCAGGGAACGTTCCGTTCCATCCGGCTCTGGATTTACTGACTTGGGATGTGTGTTTGAATACTGTGATCTCAGATCTGGGGGTTATGTGGGAACCCGGACCCAGGGGGTGAGCAGAATGCCTACTTGTGACTCACTGGGAAGAGGCGTGCCCGGGCCCCAGGCCCTTCCTCTCCCCTCGGCCCCCCTCCGGCCCGGGCTGGCGGTGAGGCGATGGGGGCAGTGAGGCACTGGGGCCGGGCCTCCGGGAACTGTTCGTGGCCCCATCGCACGTTCCCACGGTGCTTGACTGTGGTAACATACACACAGCATAAAATGTACCTCCGTAACCGTTTTTAAAGGTACGGTCGAGTGGTGTCCAATAGGTCCCTAATACCCCATCACCTCCATCACTGCCCTCCGCCTGCAGAACGCTTCTCGTCTCGTGAACCAGAAGCCCCACGCCCATTAAACCCCTGCACGCCGTTAGGGGCCGGCGCCCTGCGGCCCCTCGCGGCTCCACCCCATTCCACTCTCTGCCTGCGTGAACTCCACGACGCTGGGCGACAGCAGTGGGACCGTGCAGTGGGCCCTCTGGGAGGGGCTCATCTCACTGAGCAGATGCCCCCCCAGGTCCATCCATGTTGTAGCGGGCGTCAGAATTTCCTTCCTTTTAAAGGCTGAGTCATTTTGCATTGTGTGGATGGACCACATTTGCTCATCCAGCCATCTGTCCGTGGACACGTGGACCGCCGCCGTGTCTCCGCTGCTTGTTTGACTTGTTTCCCCCCCCCCCCCCGAACGGACTTTCTTCTCAAGCCATCATTGTTGGTCCTCAACCAAGGGCACCGCCCCCCGCAGGGAGCGTCTGGGGTGGACAGGGACTGAGGTTATGGCTAAACACCCTGCGTGCGCAGCAAAGGTCCTGTGCCCGCCCCCCAACAACAAAGAATCGTCCAGCCCAAAATATTAATAGTGTCAGGGTTAAGAAATCCTGCTTTTTTGAGAGACAGCGAGAGAAAGCACGTGGACAACATGAGTGGGGGAGGGGCAGGGGGAGAGAGAGAGAAGGAGACAGAGAGTCCCAAGCGGGCTCCACACTGAGCACAGAGCCCCGACGCAGGGCTTGATCCCACAACCCCGGGATCACAACCCTGAGCCGAAATCAAGCGTCCGACACTCAACGAACGGAGCCCCCCGGGCCCCCAAGAAATCCTGCTTGACATCAAGGGTTAGCTTCCTTAGATACAGCAGCTAAAATCAGGATCCAGCAGGGGTGTGTCAGAGCCGCTGGCCGTCCTGTGACGCCCCTTCTCCCCGCTCCTGAATAGAACCTGTAGCCGGGCACGCACGGTGCCCCCTCCCTTGCAGCCGGATGTGGCCCAGTGCCCCCAGCTCTGGGCGGGGGCTGTGAACACAAGCGTCCGCGGGCAGCTTCGGGGGCCGCAGTAAAAGCCAGCCGCCACGCACAGCTTGCCTCTCCCTGCCTGGGTCCCGGACGTGCGACGCCCCTGTGGCGCCACGAAGGGGCTTTGGGAAGGGAGGCCGTGCTCGGTGGGTCGCCAAGACGAATGAGCCGCTTCCTGATGCCGCTGCTATTTTGAGTCCCGGTGACAGCACCGAGTCCAGCTGCAAGTGGGGAAATGGGAAGTGCGCGTGAGGCTTTCTTATAAAATTCCAATGTACAGTCGGAAAGATTAAACACGAGGGGACGCGCACACCGCCTAGCTTATCACCCGGCGCACAGCAAGCGCCTAATAGTTAAATGTCACCGGCGGCGCTGCCGTGAGCGTTATCGTGTGGCGGGCGCCACGCCACCCGCTCATCCCGTGTCTTAATCCTTGCAGCAACCACGAGGGAGGCGTGTCAGGGTCCCTGTTAGAGATGAGGCAATGGAAGTGTGGAGGTGACCCACGGTGAGCTGAGGTCCCAGGCTCAGGGCAGAGCAGGGCCCCCGTCCCTGCCCGTGTCCACTCCACCTCGGTAGGCACAGGGCCTCCAAATTTTGGAAGCATTTCACAGCCGACTGCTACAGACAAAGTCCCCCGATGGTCTCACTTCATCCCAAGCCCGGGAGCTTTTTGTTGTAACCCATCGAGGCTGCATCGGCTCCGTCCATCGCCTGTAAATCCCACTGCGCGTCTCCAACCCCGAGAGGCATTTGCTTTTGGTTCCCATACTTGGGTTCCCATAGGGAGCCTGTGGCAAAGTGAGTAGCAGAGCTGGGGCTCCAGTCCAAGTGGATTTTATATCAAAGTCTGTGCACTCAGCCACCAGGCCCAGCTGCCTCCTGAAAAGCGCCAGGGATGACAACAGGAGACACCGGCCTGGTGCACATCGCTGGGTAGCAGGATCAGCCACCCGCCGTGCTCTGACTCACTCCTGCTCAGCAGGTAAGGCGACTGCGGCTCAGAGGGGTCAGGGGTCTGCCGAAGGTCGCTCGGCGAGGCCATGTCCGCTCAGAGGGAATAGCAGATCTGCGGTCACCTGCGTCTCCCCGTCCCCGCTTCGGCCTGGACGTTTCTTCAGCCCGCGCCCCCCTCCTCCGATCAACACGACACTCCAGAGTCCGGCTGGCGGGGCCTCCGCGCAGGCGTGTCCTCCCCTCGCCCACAGGTCCCTTCCCCGGGAATGTCCCTTCCCCGGGAATGTCCCTCGAGCGTCTGCAGGTGTGCAAGTGCCGTGAGCAGGACAGCACAGCCGACCCTCTTTGGAATGCTCCTTGCAATGAAAACAGCCTCCTGGAGAAGCAGGCCCTCGGCCACGGCGGTGGGTGACGAGAAAGTGAGCGCGGTCCTCGGCGACGTGGAGATGGCAGGCACGTGTGCCCTTCGGGAAGAGAGGGAACGCGTTGAGTTGAGAAGGGCACGGAAGGCTTCCTGGAGGTGAGGCTGGGCTCTACGATCCGCACAGGATGGGGGGCTGGGGGGGCTCCGGACAGGAAGCCGAGACAGTCTAAGTCCTGGCTCCCCCAGAGGCAGTCTGACTCCCCGGCTCTGGGCGCCAGGGGTGCGTGCCGAGCAAGGTGGGCCCCATCACTCCTGACGTGCTGCCAGCTCGTGTGGGTAGTTAGGAGCTAAAGAGGGTGTAAAAGTGACTTACGAGCTGAAATCAGGTGTTCGGGCATAAACACGCCAAGGCCCATGATTGATTTGACTGGGTAAATAGCTTTTATAATTGGTATGTTTTTTATTAAATTTTAAAGGCTGCATGTTTATGTGAGCGGGACGCCTGAGCACATTCAGATGGCACGTCTGTGCCAGGATGGCCTGGCCCGGGCTCCTGCTGTCCGGGGCCTGGGACCCGGGGCCGTGAAGTGTGTCTCTGAGGGCCGGGCCCCTGGACCTTGGAGGCCCAGGGAGAAGAAGGTCCTCTCCCAGGTGACAGTCCGTCAGCGTCCTGGGGCACGAAGCCGTGAGGTTCAGACAGAAGCAAGGGAAGGGGGCTGGTTTCTGCTTCACCACCGGACACAGAGCCTGTCCTGCAGGCAGAGGGCCGGGCCCGGTGGGCACCATCCCTGCACCTGCAGAGCCCCGTCCAGGATGGGGACCCAGCGAGGCCACGTGGGTGTCGGGGAGGCTGACACCCAGGCCGCCAGAAACAGTAGGGCTCTCTCTCCGGCACATGAGACACCCCAGGGCCTGGCACCACCCGTGGGTGCTCATCAGGAAGCATCTGTCCCAGGCCCGGGGGGCACCCTGACCAGAGGTGGGGAGCCCCCGAGGGTGAGAGTGGAGCCCTGAGTGTGGCTCAGGAGCCAGACTGCATCCAACGGGACCAGTGACTCTGAATGACTGAGCCTCAGTTTCCCCATCCATAACGGGGTCAGACTCACCCTGCCCACTGCTCAAGGCATCGGGTAACAGGTTCTGCAGTGAACCTGGTCAAGTCCCCAGTCTGAGGCAAGGCTGTCTCCTTCTCAGTCCTGTCTCCTTCAACATCTACTGCTACGGCTGAGAAGAGGCCCCACAGACCCCATGTGCAAGGGACACAAGCTCCTGCACTGGGACAAGTCCGTTCTTCCAGAATCTCAGAGTGTGGACAAGCTGCCCTAGGCACAGGCCTCCGGGTCTCTGCTGGGGCAGACCATGGCTGCTCAGGGACCAAGGTCAGGGCTCCGTGTGACCAGGGTCGGGGCTCCGCATGTGACCAGGGTCCGGGGTCAGCATGTGACCAGGGTCTGGGCTCAGGATGTGACCAGGATCAGGGGTCAGCATATGACCAGGGTCAGGGCTCAACATGTGACCAAGATCGGGGCTCAGCATATGACTAGGTTCAGAGCCCAACATGTGACCTGGGTCAGGCTTCAGCCCATAATCATGTCAGGATTCACTTTCTTCCATCTGTTCCTTTGCTTCTCTCAGGTCCTTTCCAGGTCCAGGGTCACCAGAGATAGGGCCCCCTCCCCTCCAGAGCAGCTGCGCCTCAGCCGGGCCCGCGGGGCTGTGTCCGGGGCAGGGCCACGAGGACAGTTATGGCCTCTATCGTCTGCTCCTGAGCCTGGCTTTCCTCTAAGCCTTGGCAAACTCTCCTAAGCCTGCTCTGAGCCTCTGTTGCTCGCAGGAGATTTGCCGGCCGGGAAGGAGCCTGCAGGCGAACCTCCCCCCTCCCTTGTAACCAGTGCTGGGCTGGCACGGAACAGCCCAGAATGACTTGTCCGCGGGGAGCAGCTCCCAGCCCAGACAGGACAAGGCATTCGCGCCAGGCCAGCTCCCTCACACTTAACATAAATACAGGCCTTGTCCCCCCACCCCCCATCCCTTGCAGGCAGGCTGGAGGCTGGCAGGGAGGCGGGTCCTGCTCAGGGTGACAGTCCCCAGCTGCCCAGGGCCTCTTTTCTGTCCCTGGGGTCTGGGTAGAAGTCTGGTGAGGCTGGACCGTGGCTCTCTCTGCCAGGCCTGAGGTCCCCGAGGACGGCACCAGCAGAGGGCTGGAGCTCAGGCCAGGTCTGACCAGTCTAATCCTACCCTGGCTGCAGCAGGCATCCCTTCCTGGACAGAGGAGGGGCCCTCCTTCCTGGTGCCCACCATGCTGGGCATGGCCACCCCTCCCACTCATTCCGGAGGCCGTATGTCCCACCAGCGGGGGCCAAGCAGCTCTTTCCCTGGACCCCCGCCTTGAGGAGGGATACCGTTGGCTCCTGGGACCCCCTCCTGGGGTGTCCTTGGGCATAACAAGTGGCAAGAGATATTGCGTCTTCTGAATTAACGCCACTAATTCAGTTCGCCATTGGCCCCAAGCTGTGTCCCCTCCACATGAAGCCAGCCTCGATGAAGGCAGTGTTCTGAACACAAGGGTGGCCGGGTCACCACCAAGTGGGAAGTGTGGCCCAGGAAGGACGTAGACCCTCTGTCAGGACCTACAGTCGGATAAGAGCAGCCGAGCCCTCGGCCACCTGGGGAGGAAGCAGCTGTCCCACCGGGGCACCAGAAAGACTTCCTGGAGGAGGTGGACCTCCCATGAGGCCTTAGGGATAGCGGCATGGGAAGTGGAGCTGGGCAGGTTGGAGAGAGAGGCACCCTGCCAGGTAAGGGTGTCAGGTCAGGTCAGGCCACCTGGTCTGGACTTGACCCTGAGGCAGCGGAGCCTCTGAAGGTTGCAAGCAGCGGCCGCTTGGTCAGAGGGCGATGCTCCTGAGCCCCCCAGAGAGAAGCCTCCGGGGCCCAGAGTGGAGCGACTTCCGTTTGGGATCTTGGGAAAAGGAACAGATGGAGGGAGGGGCCCCGGCAACGGGGGGTGAGCGCCCGGCCGCGCTGGCGAACTGATGTCTGGGGATGTGTGGTTGGCCGCGGTCTGTGCCGTAAGGATGCCATCACCGATCAACCGTCCACCGTTGAGCAAGCGGCTGTGGCCTTTACGAAGCCCACGCGAGCACACCGCCCAGAGACAGAGAGGACACGGCCGTCCAACCCAGAGCGGAGGTCCCCGGGGGCCCAGCCTGGGAAGAAAGCCCCGTGGCGAGTGGGGAGGGCCCAACGGTGAGGCGGGAGCCGGCCGGGCACTGGCTGGGGTCGGGGAGTGGGGGGCAGGGAAAGAGGGGTCCCAGCGGGCCGGCTACACCGCATCCCACTCGAGCTGCAGGGCCAGCGGCCAGCGGGGACCTGCTGCCTGTTGTCAGTCGATGGGCATCTTGCGGAGCCGACGGGAGCTAATAGCTGAGGCCCCCCTGCTAATGCCTGCGCAGGATCGATGGACACGAAGCTTCCAGAGATAAGATCACAGCGAAGGATTAAAGTCACAAATGAGCAGACCCTTTCATCCTGTGCCTCCGGGCTGGACAGAGGAGGGGCCCTTCTCCTCTGTCGGGGACCTGTGGTTAAGGGAAGCAGGGGAGGGGGGGGGAGGGGGGCAGCGGGGCCTCCCTCAGAGCCCCTGCCCCACAGATTGCAGCGCCGGCCCGTGGCCCCTTCCGCTATTGCATTGGCCCGGCCTGTGCCGGCCTGGCGGCTGCAGCCACTGCCCTGCCGGTGTCTGTGGCCGTGGCCGGTCAGCTGCAGGGCGGCTCCCCGGCTCCGGACCCCGATCACGGGCTCCCACACCCCCACCTCCCCGACCTGACACCACCTGAAACCCAGCGGCCCCCCGCCCGCCCCACCACCCGGCCCCACTGCTGGTGCCCTCCGCTCCCCTCCATGGCACAGCCGTCCCCAACGAGCGCCTCGCGGCACTTGGCTTCTCTGAGCCTGGGTTTGTCACCACCTCATCTGCCCGCAGTTCCCGTCGGTGACGGCGACATTCGCAGACATTTTCCGAGGGCCAGCTTCGGGCCGAGGTGGCAGAGGGGTGCCCCACGGAGCCGAGTCTGGTTGGGAAGACAGACGGCAGGCAGGGAAATGGCGTTGGGGGCCGGGCTTGCGCAGGGGACGCGGGGGTGTCCGGACCGAAAGGACTCCAACAGGGAAGAGCTTATTTGGGGAGGGGGCTCTCCCGTAACTTCACGTCTGAGTCTTTCCATCTCAGGCTTCTTGCTGTCCCCCTCAGCATCCGTGACGCTAGGTCCGAGGACACTGAGCCGCTCTGGGAGCCCCGCCTGGGTCACAGGCTGCTTGTGGGGAGTGAGGCTGTGTCTGTAGCCAGAGTCACCACTCACCTGGCCCCCGGGGCTCGTGTATCTAAAATCGAAGGATGCTTTTCCTTTCCTTCCCCCAGAAAAACAGACCAGCCACACTCAGGAAGGGATCCCTATGGGCTCACCTGGAGAGACTGGGCAGGCTGGGGCTTCATGAAAGACAGCGTGTGCAGGGGGAGGGACAGGGGGCACGGGGAGGGGACACTGCAGACTCAGGGCTGAGTGGCGGGAAGGGACCCCCAAGGAGCATCAGGCTGAGCCCCAAGCGACGGGGGCCTGGGGTTGAAAGCCGTGTCCAGACAGGGTCGCACCTGTTGCTGGCTTGTGGGTCTCAGGCGGGGGGCGGTCATCCTGCTGAGATGCCGGACACGGTGGGCCCTCGCCTGGGACCACTGTGCTCTAGCTGGGCCTTGGGCAGGACCCTTGTTGTGGGCTGAAGTGAACCCTAAGAAGATGCGTTAGGGTCTCGCCCCAGAGCCTCAGAACGGGAGCATATCTGAGAACAGGGTCACTGCCGAGATCAGTAGTTACGACAAGGTCGAGTCGGAGCAGAATGGGCCCTCAGCCCAGGGACTGGTGTCCTTGGAAGAAGAGGGGGACTCACAGACGCTCACAGGAGTGGGGCCACGTGAGGGGCCCAGAGGAGAAGGGGGCCGTGCGAGGGCAACGCAGAGCCTGCCGGGGACAGCGGGTGTGGCAGAGGCGGGAAGGACCTTCCCCCAGAGACGCCGAGGGGCACAGCCCCGCCACAGCGTGAGGCCAGATTTCGGCCTCCAGGCCGAGAGAGTGAGCGTGGAGAGCCGTCCACATCGTGGTGGTCGAGGCAGTGGAGAAGACCCACACCCCAGCCATCAGTGAAGGGGAAACCCCCCGCACAGGTGCTCAGATCACCTGGGTCTGTCCCCGCACACAGCGCAGGCCAGCTGAACGCAGCCCCAGAGCGCCGTGGGTCTGGCTCCGGGGTCTGGGCCGGCCGGGCAGGGCCACCCGCCTCCAGTGTGCCCCCTCCTGCTCATTTCCACTCGTTCTGCAAGGAGCGCCCCACCACACCTTGGGCGCCGTGGGGAGTCACGTCACTGCCCCCACTGTGAGCGACGCAGTCAGGACCCACACAGGACCTCCTCCCTCGGACAGGAAGCAGGGAGGGCTGCCCGCAGTCCAGGCAATGTGCCTCTGCCCTCTGACAAGCAGGCTTAGCGGGGGTCTGGGGCAGATACAGAGCAGGTGGCTGTCAGGGTACTGAGCCCTGGCAGGAGGAGGACAGCATCTGGGCCACACAAGCCCAGGGCCACACCCAGACGGGCAGACACCCAGAGCCCGCAGGAACGCACGGCCCAGGGCCCCCTGGGCTGCCCCAGGTCCCAGAGCCAGTCCTCCCCACGGGGGCCCGCTGCCAGGCTGGAGAAGGCCCCCAGGGGCACCCCTCGAAGGGCAGGGCTCCACCCTGGCTGTTCCCCCCAACCCCTGTCCATTCTTGTCCCCGGGTGTGGCCGCTGGCCCTCGTCCTGGCCCCCCATTTCCTCTCCCCTCCCCCTGCAGCACGCCCCTTCCTCCTCTCTTACCCTGTCTCCTCCTTGCTCACAAACAAGACATCCCTTTGGAAGTAAAGTTAGGAAATTGCAGCAATAGTCCTGTGTCCCCCTCACCGTGGGCACAAGGGTCACATCGCACCACAGAGCACGGGGGAGATCAGGACACTGACCGGGGAACACCTGCAGACCTCGTCCCGTGTCACCGGTGTCGGCACGTGCTCACGTGTGCGTGACAGCAGGTGCGTGTGTCTCCAGGCCTGAGTATGGGCTTGTGTGTAGATGTGAGTGTGTGTGCACGTACGTGTGTGTCTGTGTGCATGCGTGTGCGTGTGCGTGCACACGTACGCCCCTGTGCAGCCGCCGCCACAGCCGGGGGGGGCGGAGCTGCCATCCCCACGAGGTGCCCGCGTGCTGCCCCCTCGGAGTGCGCCCACCCCCGCCCCGTCCCTGAGCCCGGGCACCCGCCTGTCTGTTCTCCAAATCCATCACCGTGTCTTTTAGGGGAAGCTACATAAACCGAATCACAGGGTTTGTAGCTTTGAGGTGACGTCTTGGGTCACTCAGCCTCCGTCCAAGGTGCCCCGTGAAGCTGTGATGCCTTCCCTTTTGCATACCAGTCCGTGGCCCGGATGTAGGGTGTTTTTTTTACATCTCGCTTTTAAAACTCCCGTGGCAGTAACCTTGAAGGCAGACCAAGTGTCCAGGGCGCTGGAGGGAAGGCCATGGACACTCCAGGAAGGGCCGCCTTGCTGGGGGTGAGTGGAGGGAGGCTGGGCGGCCCTGCACACAGGGCGGTGTGGCCCCAACCGCTCCGGGTAAGGGGCCCCGGGGGGGAGAGCACAGGAGACCAGCCGCGGGGACTCGGAACCGGCATCACCTGTTTCCAGGAAGACCGAACACCTCCGCTGATACTTGCTCCCTGGACTGTGGACCACGAATGAGGGACTTTCACGTGATGTGACAAGGGTCACATCGCACCACAGAGGATCAGCCTCCACTGCTGCCCCCAGGCCCCTCCTTAACTGACCCTGCACAGGAAGGGAGCCCTTTGCTGGCCAGTCCTCTGCTCCGGCGCAGCACCCCCAGTCGGGCTTCTGGGTCTCAGTTTCCCTACCTGTAGAATGGGAGAGAGAGCATCAAGAGGGTCTCTCGAAGATGCCATAGGAAACAGATGGGGCCGGCCCCACCCTGGATACACACTCAGCCCTGCAGACAGCATGAGACATGGAGCCCCCAGAGCAGGAGAGAGCAGGTCCCGGGGCGTGTCCGTCCCTCCCTCCACCTGGTGGGGCGGCTGCCCCTCGATGGCCCCTTCCTGCCTCTGTACCTCCAGATGCCACCTTTCCCCTTGGGACACAGCTGGTTGCCCCCAGCACCCCTGGTGGGGGGTGCTGTATAGGTGCAGGTGCTCGGGAAGAGAAACGGACAGCAGAGAAGCAGGCCGGCCACGTCTGTCCCACTCGCCCATCCCGTGGCAATTCCTAAAAAAGAGAAGACGCGAGCCTCCTGCCCCAGCCAGGCCTTCACACCTGCCAGCAAGAGGCCAGGGCTCCAGCCCCGTGTGCGGGTCCCCACGGCTCCCGGCACGGCCGCGCAGGATCCGAGAGCCAAGGGTCGCGGGGACCGACCTCCAGGCACACTCTTGGCATCCAGGTCTGTTTGCTCAACAGAGAGTCTGTCAGACACATTTTCCCTGGTTCCAGCCCCTTTTTGAACCAGATTCATCTGATTTCTCATCTTTATTTTGGCAGGGGAAAAAATGTAATTTCTAATTTAAAATTTAAAAAATCCTCATCCTCATCAAAATGCACTCAGCTCAGATGGTGTTTGGCAAATTATCTCTGTCACTCTCACACACCGGCACGTGGGCCCGCAGCAGGGACAGGCTCCCCACCCCGGACACTCCTTGTCCCCCTGCACCTGCCACGTGACGTGGCACCGGGCCTCCCCACGGGCTGGGGGCCGCATCTGGTGACTCCGGAGAGCACGGTGAGGACAGACAGGAGAGCTCGCCTCACCTTCCCCTGCCCAGCTTGCTGTGTGACATCCAGCTTGTGAACTCACCTCTCTGGCCTGGGGCTGGTGCTCTGGTACCCAGGTGGCATCGTTGGGAACACGGTGTGACATCATGGGGATCCAGGAGAGGAGCGGGGCAGGCCCTGGAAGGACCCAAGCACAAGCTAAGGAATTAGGCTGATCGCAGTTTTACTGCACACAAACCACAAACGTGCTGTGTGACGTGGGGAAGCCGGGGAACCTCCCTGACCTTCAGTTCCCTCGCCTGCCAAAGGGCTTGCCTCCCAGAGTTATCCCGGGCACGTGAGAGGTGCGATGTCTGGCACAACTCATTCCGGCCGGTTCTCTAGGGGATCCATAAGCTCTGCAAACGGGAGAGCTGCACGCACTCTGTACTTGGAGCAGAACGAACACTGGTTTCGGTTACTAGAGAAATCCCACCGGGCAAGTGGAGGGCTGACCTCTTCGAATCCTGCACTTGCCAGACAGAGAGGTGGCAGCTAAGGTAGGCCCATCTTGGCTCCCACCATGCGGCTGCGAGGGGGCGTGGCCGCGAGTCCCCATGGCCACAAGGGAGCTGGCACCTGAGCGACGCTACCCCCTCCTCTCCAATCTGCAGGTGGCAAAACCGAGGCTCAGAGCAGAGAGGGATTGTCCGGGGCCCCAAGGTCTCGGCTACTCAGGGACCCCAGCTGTGAATGGCAGGAACACTCAGACAGTGGGGAGGAGTCACCGGCACTGGAATCCCAGGAGAGGGAGACACCCAGTCCACCAGAAGTGGGGGTGGAGCGTGGCAGGGGGTGCCGGGGACCGGCTGGCAGGGGACACCTCTTCAAGGAGGAGCATTTAGGCTCCAAGAAGCAGCTGGGCCTCATGACTATCACTCTCCCCCTCCACCCCATCTCTGCTCTCCTCCCACTGTCGGCCTCGCTCTCTTGCCACAGAGCAGCCCCCACCTGCTAGGAAATGTAGGGCTGACCGCTCCCAAGATGCACACTTTCAAGTCCAGACAGGGTCCAGAGACTGGCCTTTACTAATAGGAAATCCTAGGGAAGCACTTTGATTGGCCCAGGTAGGGTCATATGGCTATCTCTGCCCCAATCAGCTGTGGGCAGTGGGCAGGGCCAAGTGGGGACTGGCAGCTCCTCAGCATCCACATGGTCAGGGAGGGGGAAAGGGAGGAGAAAGGGGCTGGGCCAGCAGGTCAAGGCAGTTCTCTGCAGTGTCACAGCCAGATTCCAGCACAGAGCTCACGACCTTCCCTCTCATCCAGGAGCTGCCCCTCAGAGACCCCTGCACTCTCCCCTCCCCTCCTGCACAGCACCAGGCTTGCAGGTAAATCATTATCTTCCTGCTCCCTGCCTCCTCTGCCTACCTTCTTCAGAGCCCATCTCTGGTTTTGCCAGGTGGCTGCCATGATGCTGAGCTCTCCACCCCTCACCCCAACCTCTCCTTGAACCTCTGGGGACCTGGCTTCATAACAAGCAGCTGTGGTTTGCTCTGGTCAGAGCACTGGAAAATCTACCACTTTCCTGCAAAATGGCCTCAACCACTTTTCCTGCTTTCTAAGGGCCAGTGAAAAGTGGGAACCACAATGCCTGCCTCTAGGGTTGTTGTGTGGCAGGCAGGCGTGAAGTGCCAGGTGTGGTGGCTGTGGGCATCAGCAGAAGGCAGTGTCCCACCCCTGCATTAGGGGTGCTGTCCATGGAGCTCCCATTCTGAAGTCCCAGGTCCTCCATGCTGGGGGAAGAGCCTCTTGGCCACAGTGGGAGAGTGGGTGGGAGGGACTCAGAGGCTGCAAGGGTGAGGGCACAGCAAACCGGTGAGCTGTGAGCAGAGGCCAGGCCACAAGTGCTGGGTGTCATCAGCTAGCATGGGGGGCAGACACACACTGAGGATCTTTGGCCCAAGAGGCAAAAAGCAGTGAACAAGACGGAAAGCCCCCGACCCGGGAGGCTGGAGCAAGGGATGAGATCGAATTCTGAGTCTCACACGACATCACTGGGGCACCATTGACACCATAATCCAGCAGAAGCCTTTCTGCTCCAGACTCTAATGGTGTTCTAGTGCGTTCCAGGCGGGCAGTATGTCTCTCCACCTGTGATTCTGTCCTAGCCTCTCATAAGGCATGGGGGCTTGCTCTCAAAAGGGCCCAGTTTCAGCCAAGAATGGGCAGGCAGCCGCAGAACAAGGTGATGGAAAGGCAAGCTGCCACCCGATGTCCCCAGTGTCCTCCCACCCTGCTGAACTCTAACTTTACTTCTTCATCCCTTGAGTCAGGCATTGCCCTTACAGAACCCACCATTAAACACATAAATACCCTTGGGATCCCTTTGTTCCCAGAAAAGGCCTGAGGAAATGTCACAACAGAGCCCCTTCTCAGCCTTACACTAAGGTGAGCCTTGGCACGGAACTGACTAAAGACAACCTTCCCCACTGGTTTGCTATGGTGCCTGCCCCTCAACCATCTGGCCCAGGCATTAGGAATCCCTGGGAAAACGAAAATATGCTACTTAGAAGAAACAAACAGCTGTTGAAGCCCTGATCTTTGTCAAGCACCTGACAAATGTTACCTCATTAACTCCTCATAGCCACCATGTGTGACAGGTAGGGAGCTACAGGTCAAAGTCATGGTAATGCTGAGAGTTGGATTTGAATCCAGTTCTTCCTGCCTCTGAAGACAAGCCTTTCTGGGGGGACAAGCCGTTGGTCTCTCAGCAGTACCTTTGGTCAGATTCACCATCAGACAAAGGGGTCATGTGGAGGGTGAAGCCAGAGTTGGTGATGTGGAGGGAGAAGGTGGAAGGGACAGCATGGTGGTCAGGGCGCTGTCCACAGAGACAGGTACTGAAGCACCAATTCGTCCATGTCAGGTGGTTGGGTCGCTGTCCACAGAGAGAAGGTACTGAAGCACCAATTCTTCCACATCAGGAGGAGAGGCTTTCGGAGCAGAAAGGAACCCCAACAACCTGCTGGATGGAAAATGAATGTAGAAATCAGACTCATCACATTTGATTCTGGCCCAAAGGTACACACTTCCCACAGGAAAGGTGGATGTCCCACGCTTGCTCAGACCCCTTCAATCCCCTTCTTCCCACTGCCCTAATTTCATTTCTGTGTATACTTCACTGACCTCCAAGCCTTTGTTTCTGTCTTTTCAATAATCCTCTATGCACATATGCCTAACGGCAAAAGTCCTACTGCTTTTGGAGTACCAAAGTCACCCAGGAAGGCAGAAGCATGAGATGACCGCCACACTGGGTAAGGGGCTTACCCAGAGCAGCTGAAGCCAGTGATTCCAGAAGGACTACAAAGGTATCCCTATGGTGGCTGAAGCCATGTGAGCCAGGCTGGCATTAGGTTCCAAGAACAACAGTGACTCAGAGATAACAAGAAGCAGGGGGGTGGTGTATGGTGTAAATGGAAGAGCAAAGTCTGTTGGAAGTCATCATGGCACCGGTCACCTTGGTGACCTGTAGGCAGGAGTGTGGAACTCCAGGCTCAAACAAGGGCCTGGTTCCAGGCGAGCATCATCCCCTGATACTCAAGGAGGGTCATGAGCCCTTTATTTCCGTATTTGGCACTATCTATTGTTCACTTACTGTGTGCACTCATGGTGCCACCAATTCCTGACCCACCCACACCCACCACACATTGCTTATGTGGCTTTCATCTCACACCCCTTGGGTCAGAGGTGCAGAAGGTTGGGACTGTGGCTCCAGCCCTCACCACCATGTCCCCACTGCCTGGAACAATGATTAGCACACGGTAATCACTTGACATTGCTGAACAAATTCATTGACTAAATTGGCATTAATTTCTCATGTAAATGTCAACCAAGAGCTTCGCCATCGAACAGCCAGGTGCAAGGTCTGAACTCCCAGGCCCGGAAGGCCATAGACATGGAGCTGTGATGTAAGGTCTGTGCCTCCACCCCAGCCCTCTGATGAAGATGAGGATTTTCTCCCAGGGTTGTCACAAGACCAGGAAGTGACGGGCTTTCAATTGCTTCACTCAGAGTCAGGAGGTGTCACCTCTTTCCCAGATCATTCTCCAGAGGGGAGCCTCTCATCCCACTGTGGGGAGAACAGTGCCCTGCAGGGCTCAGATGGTCAGAATGCAGGAAGGTGGAACTGAGGTCATCCAGGTCAGGAAGGACACCCAGGGACCCACTGTGGCCAAGATGAGTTGAGTCATTGTAGGAAGAACTGGAGAGTTGATTGAAGTTGAATTATTGGCCAGGATTGGGTTAAAGTCCATAACTGGACTGAGGACAATCGAAATGAATTGAAGGAATTGAATTTCACTGGATTGCAGAAAGAAAATCGGATTGGGCTCAGGGAAGCCAATAGAATGGAATTGAAGGTAAGGTGGCCCAATTTGGTTTGCACTGAGGAGTTGAGTCAGAGGCCTGGGGCTGAGCAGAGAGCAGGGGACTGGAAGAAGTGGAGACAAGTTATGTGAATTGAGTTGAATGACATTTTTGGACACGTGCCTGCAGCTGGCATTAATTTTACCTGCAATGAGGGACCCCCCCCACCAAAGATCCCCCCCAGTTGAAAGCCACTTGCTCTCTGGATCCAGTTGTTTTGAGAGCACGTATAGAGCGGGGCTAGGGCCTCGGACACGAGGCTGAATCAGACCTGGCCCAGCTCCCAGGTGGCATGATGGTACATTGGAGATAGCCTGGCCTGGGAAGGAGCAAAGAGGCCAGGCCAGGAGGGGCCCTCAGGAGGCCTGAGTCTTGAAGGAGAAGGAGGGAGCCCCACAAGGGCATGGTGGAACGTGGTCTGGGGCCAGGCAAGGAGCCACGCCTCATGCCACAGGGGTGAGAGCTGAGAAGGCCGTGGGCTTTGGCTCTGTGTCCTCTCTGACGCTCAATTTTCTCATCTGTAAAATGGGGACAGTAGCTTCCTTGGGGAAGGGGTGCAAGAAGATGGGGAAGTCAGGATTTTTTTCCGTGAATAGCCACCTCACCAACCCCCCCCCCCACCTTGTTGCTGGATCGCTCCTTTTAGTTCCCCCAAAACACTGGGATTTTCAAAGCAACCTTCAGAGGCCTTTGGCCACCTTTTCATCTCCTAGAGGCTGAAGTCAGAGGCAGAATGATCATTTCTGACCCTCAGGGTCTGCCTGCCTTCCAGCCTCCCACTGTTTCCCCCAGGGCATCCTGAGTGCCACCCAACAGACCACCGGTCATGTCTTCTCAGTCCTCCCTGTGTCCCAGCTTTGCGCCATCCTGGAATCATCCCCACCCTCCAGGCAGCCACACAATTGCCTCCTCCAAGAAGGCCTCCAGTGTGCCGAGCCAGGGCTCGCGCCACCTTAGAGCCAGGCCATTTTCGTCCCTGAGCCCAGGGCAGCACACAGGGCTCGTACTGTGGGTGACACGGCCCCCCTGCGTCCATATTGGGCTTTCTGCCTGGGGCCCTTCCTCCTGTAGCTTGTTTTCATGTGCAGGCTCGCAAAGACTTTTTTAGACAATCCATCTTGGGATGGCCCCGCCTCCACAGCACGGTCGGAACGGGAATCGCCACGGGGAGCACACGCCACCCCAGGAATAGGAGTGAAGCTGCTTCTGAGCATTTCCGCATGTTTCTCTGTTATTCTTCTCCAGCTTGTGTCAAGTTCAAGGATTTTTAGTCAATTAGTCTAAGTATACCTCAGCCTTGTTTCCATATTTCTAATAAGCATTTAGTGCACGTGTGTGACGGCATTTGCTCGCCTCCTGCCGATTCCCGCCACGTTGTCTCAGCTCCTGGTGCTGCCTTTCTGTTTCCACTTTGCTGCCAAGGGGAGGGGGCGGTCTGAGGACGGGACGCACTTGGCCCCCTGCGCGCAGGGCCCAATCCGTACGCACAGGAGACGCCAGAAGTGCCGCTGAGGGACTGTACCCGTCCGTGTCCTCAGCTGGTGTCCCAGCTGAGGGGTCAGGGCCTCGTGTGCAAACCCCGGTCTCCCACTGAACCGCTCCGAGCCTCTTTCCATGCCTTTAAAACGGGGAGGATGGTAAGTGCCTCCCGCGGGCGCCGGGCGGCTAAGATGGTGGGTAAATGGCACTTGACACAGCAGCACTGCGTGTGCCTTCAGCTCAGCAGGTGCGCCAGTCCTAACAATAATGATGACAATAATGAGTCCAAATATCCATGCACTCATATCACACATTTTTTAAGGTAAAACATATTCCTCAAAGAAAATCTGAAAAAAACTCTAGGAAAAGAGAAAGAAAAAGCAGGTGTGCAAATCGTATCACTCCCTACAAATCCCTGCCAAGTGATGGCGGTCGCACACGCCGCGTCCACCCGTGAGCTTCCAGCCTGTTTCCCTCATCCCTTCAATAGCCTGAAAAAAACAAAACAAACAAACAAAAAAAAACAAGAACAAAAAAAACCCCCACTACGCTTTACATTGTATGTATCTCTATGTCTTTGCAGATACTCTCATAAGCTCTTTACTTAATAAAGAAATTAAGCCTTTGTCTGTCATATTTACTGCAAATATATTTCCCAGGCCATATTTTTTTTTTTGCCTTTTTATTTGGTGGTTTAATTTTGACATGCAGAAGATTTTCATTTTCATGCAGTCAAATCTGTCCATATTTTCTCTCCTGATTCCTTGTATTAGTTCTAAACTTAGGAAATCTTCCGTCTCCTGAGGCCTGATGAATATTAAAATCCACTTAGTTCTCGCTTTTCGGGGCCCTGACTTTTTTTTTTTTTTTTAATACACTTAACGTTAATCCCAGTGGAATTCAGTTCTGGAAGAAGGTGGAGGGGTGGGCGGAGGTGCCCGGACCCCCCGCCTCTGCCAGCGCTGCCCCCTCCCCACCAGCGCCTCCCCGGCCAGGGGCTGGGTGAGCTGCCAGAGAAGAAATGGGCTAAAATCCTTGAAATGCTCCAAAGCGGGCCCAAGAGAAGATGACCTCGAAAATGGTCCAAAATGCTGCTAATGTGGCCCGCGCGCCCCATACCGCCCCCCCCCCCCCCCAGGCGACTCCATCTGCCTTGTGCCTCCAACATTTCTCTGCGCCTCACCATCCGGCCGCCCCTCCCCGCGGGCTCCCAGCCCCCGCCCACCCCGCCGTCCTCCCCACGAGCTGTCCAAACAGGGACCTGCCGGGCGCAGCTCCTGGGGCTTTAACACAGGCTTCCTGTTCCCCGTTCACCATCGCCCATCCCGCAGACGAACCAAACGAGGCCCACAGCCACCTCGGAGCGAGTGGTGGCCCGGGCTGCCCGCCACCCCATCACGTCCACCGCGCTGGCCAGCCCTAAGCGAGAGCGCCTTTGCTGGCCGAGTGGGGGAGGGGGGAGGGGGGAGGAGCATGCTGGGCGGGCGGTGAGCCTGGAGGTGCTGCAGCCACCGCCCACCATCCATTCTGTGGGGAGGGGGTGCAGAGGGGGTATGGGGCCCAGAGGACTGGCCTGCGCCCTGTCAGCCTCAGTTTACCCTCCTGTAAGAAGCGGGGCCAGGACTGGGTGCCCGATCTTCTACGACCCTGCAGACCACCCAGCCACGCTTCTCGGGCCCTAAAGTTTCCCGGAGTGTGGTGGGCTCGGCTTCCTGTGTCCTCCCCCTCCCGCTCCCCCTCATCGTCTCTTCCCACATGGGCATAAAAGTCAGAAGGACCAAAGACGGCACTTTGATGGTGGATAGAAAGATGGGCACAGCCGAGTGGGTGAACGCAGGGGGCCGCACCCCGGGAGAAGGGGAGCGAGGGCGGAGGGCCGCCCTGCCTGCTGGGAGCACCTCGGGGAGCACTGCGGATGAGGAGATGCGGCCAGAAGGCGTGCCCACCCGTGGCCTGGGGACATCGGCAGTGCCACCCTACAGGACGCGGCCGAAGCCTCAGACTCCGGTCACCTGCACAGTCAGCAGCCAGAGGCCCTCTGGTGGGAAGACAGAGGGGCCAGGAGAGGAAGGAGCGCGCGCATCACAGCCCTGTCATCTGAACCTCAGGACAGGCCCACGCTGTGCAAACGGGGAAACAGAGTCAGGGGCAGGGGCAGCCAGCCAGGGCAAGGGGGGCAGGGGAGGCTGCGGGAGGGCAGAGGCCGCGGCGGGGCCCAGCCCTGAGGCCCGGCTCCCGGCTTCCCGACTGAGGTCTGGGCACAGAGACAACCTGCGGGAAAGGCCCGTAAATCGCCGGGAGCTGACGGATGGAGGGGGGCGGAGCCACGCCGCCCAGCGGCATTTGGATTCCGGCATGTTTATGGGCTTTGGAGACGCTCGCCAGGTGGAGACGGAGTTCTCAGCCTATTAATTTCCTAGTTAATCACGCAGGACATTTGGTAATTAGAGCACGTGCCTCCCCACTCGCAGGAGCCCAGCCCCGGGCTGGGCGATAATTCACTCACCGCGGTGCAAACAGGTGCCAGGAGGCTCGGCCTGCAGGGCTGGCTGCAGGAGGGGCAGCTCCTTCCCCAGCGAGCCCCCCACCCCCACCCCCGGCACACTGTGTGGGAGCCCAAGGGCCTGTGGCGTGGAGGGGAGGGGGGTTGGGGCTCGGTGCCCCCCCCCCCCCCCCCCGGGGGGCCCCCCCCCCGGGGCCC